>NW_026612650.1:3891203-4239980 GCF_029582105.1 Oenanthe melanoleuca | reverse complement strand
ATCACTGCAATGTCTTCACCAACAAGCAAGAAGGAAACACAAGCTTTCCTAGGTGCCATAGGCTTTTGGAGAATGCACATCCCTGAGTACAGCCAGATTGTGAGCCCTCTCTACCTGGTCACCCGCAAGAAGAACGATTTCCACTGGGGCCCTGAGCAGCAGCAAGCCTTCGCCCAGATCAAGCAGGAGATCGCTCATGCAGTGGCCCTTGGCCCAGTCAGGACGGGACCAGAGGTAAAGAATGTGCTCTACTCTGCAGCCGGGAACCATGGTCTGTCCTGGAGCCTTTGGCAGAAGGTGCCTGGTGAGACCCGAGGCCGACCCCTGGGATTCTGGAGCCGAAGTTACAAAGGATCTGAAGCCAATTACACTCCCACAGAGAAGGAAATCCTGGCTGCCTATGAAGGAGTTCAAGCTGCCTCAGAGGTGATTGGCACGGAAGCACAGCTTCTCCTGGCACCCCGACTGCCAGTGCTGGGGTGGATGTTCAAAGGAAAGGTTCCCTCAACCCACCACGCCACCGACACCACATGGAGCAAGTGGATTGCCCTCATCACGCAGCGCGCCCATATTGGCAACCCGAATCGCCCTGGGATTTTGGAGATAATTACAAACTGGCCAGAAGGTGAAGATTTTGGTCTTGCTGACGAAGAGGAGCAGAAACAAGTGACCTGGGCTGAAGAAGCCCCACCATACAACCAACTGCCAGCAGATGAAAAATGCTATGCCCTTTTCACCGACGGTTCCTGTTGCATTGTGGGGATGAACCGGAAGTGGAAAGCAGCCGTATGGAGCCCCACACGACAGGTTGCACAAGCTACTGAAGGAGAAGGTGGATCAAGTCAACTTGCTGAGCTCAAAGCTGCTCAGCTGGCCTTGGACATTGCTGAGAGAGAGAAATGGCCAAAGCTCTACCTTTACACTGACTCCTGGATGGTAGCCAATGCTCTGTGGGGGTGGCTGGAGAGGTGGAAAAAGGCTGATTGGCAACGTAGAGGAAAACCAATCTGGGCTGCTGATGAGTGGAAAGACATTGCCACTCGGGTAGAGAAGCTACCCGTGAAAGTCCGTCATGTGGATGCTCATGTTCCCAAGAGTCGGGCTAATGAAGAACACCACCATAACGAGCAAGTAGATCAGGCGCACAGATAGAGGTCTCAAAGATAGACTTAGATTGGGAACACAAGGGAGAATTGTTCCTAGCTCGATGGGCCCACGATGCCTCAGGTCATCAGGGCAGAGATGCCACCTACAAGTGGGCACGAGACCGAGGGGTGGATCTAACCATGGACAGCATCTCCCAGGTTATCCATGACTGTAACACGTGCACTGCCATCAAGCAGGCCAAGCGGGTAAAGCCCCTCTGGTATGGGGGGCGGTGGTCCAAGTACAAGTACAGAGAGGCCTGGCAGATTGACTATATCACACTGCCTCAGACCCGCCAAGGCAAGCGCTACGTGCTGACCATGGTGGAAGCCACCACCGGGTGGTTGGAGACCTACCCTGTGCCTCATGCCACTGCTCGGAACACCATCTTGGGCCTGGAAAAACAAGTCCTCTGGAGGCATGGTACCCCTGAGAGAATTGAGTCAGACAACGGGACTCATTTCAAAAATAGCCTTATAAGCACCTGGGCTAGAGAACATGGCATTGAGTGGGTGTATCATATTCCCTACCATGCACCAGCAGCTGGGAAAGTCGAACGGTGCAATGGCCTGCTTCAAACCACCTTAAAGGCACTTGGTGGGGGGACTTTCAAAAACTGGCAGATCAATCTACCAAAGGCCACATGGTTAGTGAATACCCGAGGTTCCACTAACCGAGCAGGGCCTGCCTAATCTGAGCCCTTGGGAACACCAGATGGAGATAAGGTCCCTGTGGTACACCTGAGAGGCATGTTAGGAAAACCTGCTTGGGTGAACTCTCCCTCCAGCAAAGACAATCCTGTTCGTGGGGTGGTTTTCGCTCAAGGACCAGGTTGCACTTGGTGGGTGATGCAAAAGGATGGACAGACCCGATGCATACCCCAAGGAGACCTTGTTCTAGGGTGAACAATCTATGATACTGTGCCTATAACTGCATGTATGTATATAATATAAAAGATTTAATTTGCTGTAGCATGTTGGCATGGAAAAAATTCAGGGTGGATAATGTTGGGGGTTGAGTGTTTTTCCTATTGCTGTGTCAATTTAAAGAATTTTTCCCATTGTCATGCCAATGGAGCTGCCGGTTACACCGCGGATCTTTGCGGGCTCTGGACAAAAGGGGTAGGTGGGATCGGCTTGGAGAGGGGCTCTCATGCTTCCGGAGGGGACTCGTGTTTCCGGGGGCGGGGAGGAGGAGCCTTTCGGTCTTGGAGCCATGCGGCCAAAAGGCAGGAGAGCCCGACCTTCTGCCGTCACCTGCCCTGCATCTGCCCTGCTACAGCCTCCAGCCTCTGCGGACACAGCTGACCACCAGAACCCAAACAGTGAGCGAGGAGCTGCCCGCTCCAGCCGCTCACCCCCTGAGACCGGCGCGGCTGCGGCCACCCCTTCCCGCCTCCGCTACCGATGAGAGAGAGCGTGCTCATAGCTAAAGAAAGGACTGGAACCGAGTAATCTGTTCTGTTTTGCTAGTAATTTTAACAACTGCTGTTGTTTCAGCAGGTAGAGCTAGATATATTAGAAAAAGAGCTGTTATTCCTACTCCCTTATCTCTGCCTCAGAGTCCTTGATTCAAACGTTTATAATATTTGGGGGGGGGAGTGGAATTGGGGTCTCTGTTTCAAATGAAACTTTCTGACTTTCTGGGGAGACATCTGTCCTTCAAACCAGGACAAAAACCTACCAGCAGAGTGTTCTGTATTAGTAGGAGACTACACTTTTCGTCGCCTAGAGAGATATCGCCGCAGGATACATAGCGCGAAGAAGGAGGCTGCAGAGCACTGGAGAGTGCACTTCGTAGCAGATCGCTTGTCAGTGTCCAGAGGCATGAAGCAGGATCAAGGACAGCTTGCTTTGCTACTACATACCTATTGGTCAAGCTGTCTTCTGTGGTACATATCCGTGATGCAGAGAACTCAGTTCTAAGTGTAGTGCAAAATGAGAACTACTGTGTGCTGTGCATGCTTTTACCCTGAACTTATGTACACTGCAGTGCTCGTCCCTATGGCAGAATTTACAGATTGCCCGGTTGCTTACAAAGAGCAGGGCATTCTCGTATGGTACATAGAGTTGGACAGAAAACTGCACACGCCAGGCATGTTTTGGCAGTAGCAAAACCTACCAGCACAGTGTTCTGTGTTAGCAGGAGGCGAGACTACACCTCGGTTAGAGTGATATCGCCGCATGATACATAGTGCGAAGAAGGAAGCCGCAGAGTACTGGAGTGCACTTCGCATCAATGTGCTTGTCAGTGACTAGAGGCATGAAGCAGGATCAGCGTCAGCTTGCTTTGCTACTACATACCTATTGGTCAAGCTGTCTTCTGTGGTACATAGCCGTGATACAGAGAACTCAGTTCTAAGTGTAGTGCAAAGTGAGAACTACTGTGCGCTGTGCATGCTTTCTCCTTAGCGTTTCGTACACTGCAGTGCTCGTCCCTATGCAGAACTTACAGGGTGCAGTGTACGCTTCCAAGGAGCAGGGCATTCTCGTATGGTACAGAGAGTTGGACAGAAAAGTGCACACGCCAGGCGTGTTTTGTCAGTAGCAAAACCTACCAGCACTGTGTTCTGTGTTAGCAGGAGACGACACTCTACCTCGCCTAGAGAGATATCGCCGCAGGATACATAGCGCGAAGAAGGAGGCTGCAAAGCAGTGGAGAGTGCACTTGGCAGCAGATCGCTTGTCAGTGACTAGAAGCATGAAGCAGGATCAACGTCAGCTTGCTTTGCTACTACATACCTATTGGTCAAGCTGTCTTCTGTGGTACATATCCGTGATGCAGAGAACTCAGTTCTAAGTGTAGTGCAAAGTGAGAACTACTGTGTGCTGTGCATGCTTTCTCCTTAGCGTTAGGTACACTGCAGTGCTCGTCCCTATGGCAGAACTTACAGAGTGCACGGTACGCTTCCAAGGAGCAGGGCATTCTCGTATGGTACAGAGAGTTGGACAGAAACGTGCACACGCCAGGTGTGTTTTGGCACTAGCAAAACCTACCAGCACAGTGTTCTGTGTTAGCAGGAGACGACACCTTACCTCGCCTAGAGAGATATCGCGGCAGGATACATAGTGCAAAATAGGAGTCTGCAGAGCACTGGAGTGCACTTCGCATCATAGCGCTTGTCAGTGACTAGAGACATGAAGCAGGATCAGCGTCAGCTTGCTTTGCTACTACATACCTATTGGTCAAGCAGTCTTCTGTGGTACATATCTGTGATGCAGAGAACTCAGTTCTAAGTTTAGTGCAAAGTGAGAACTACTGTGTGCTGTGCATGCTTTCTCCTTAGTGTAAAGTACACTGCATTGCTCTTCGATACGCAGATTTGAAGGAGTGCAGGGTACGCTTACTAAGAGCAGGGCATTCTCGTATGGTACAGAGAGTTTAATAAAGAGGTGCACAAGCCGGGCGTGTCTTGGTAGTAGGAAAACCTAACAGCAGAGTGTTCTGTGTGAGCAGGAGACGGCACTTCACCTCGGTTAGACAGATATCGCAGTAGGATACATAGCACAAACAAAGAAGCCGCAGAGCACAGGAGTGCTCTTCGCAGCAGAGCAGTTGTCAGTGACTAGAGGCATGAAGCAGGATGAGCGCCAGCTTGCTTTGCTACTACATACCTATTGGTCAAGCAGTCTTTTGTGGTACATATCTGTGGTGCAGAGAACTCAGTTCTAAGTGTAGTGCAAAGTGAGAACTACTGTGTGCTGTGCATGCTTTCGCCTTAGCCTTATGTACACTGCAGTGCTCGTCCCTATGCAGAATTTACAGAGTGCACGGTACGCTTAGAAGGAGCAGGGCATTCTCGTATGGCACAAACTTTGATATAAAAGTGCACACGCCAGGCGTGTTTTGGCCGTAGGAAAAACTACCAGTACAGTGTTCTGTGTTAGCAGAAGATGACACTTCACCCCGGTTAGAGAGAAATCGCTGCTGAATACATAGCGCAAACAAGGATGGTGCCGAGCACCAGAGTGCTCTTCGCGGCAGAGCAGTTGTCAGTGACTAGAGGCATGAAGTAGGGTGAGCGCCAGCTTGCTTTGCTACTACATTCCTATTGGTCAAGCAGTCTTCTGTGGTACATATCCGTGATGCAGAGAACTCATTTCGAAGTGTAGTGCAAAGTGAGAAGTACTGTGCGCTTTGCACGCTGTGCACTGCCTTTTTTTCGAGCGGAGACATGCATCTCCACACCATTTCCGTGGACCTGTCCACCGTGGTCAAAATCAGTAATTTCGCCCAACTGAAGATGGAAAATTGGACGTCGTTATGCTCTCGTCGCGCGGCCACGCGGCGCGCGGAAGTGAGAAACCCACCGAGAGTCCGTGCCTCTCTCAGACCCGGGTACAACCAAGCCCCCAGTGTCGTGGCTACTGCACGGCATGAATGCATGTGTCCCCCTTCAAGACAACCCGCACTTGCACCGAGTGCACGGATGGGGCCCAGTAATGTCCTTCAGCACTCCGCCACTCTACGCCACAGGGTTGTAGCCTGCGCGGAGCCTCCTGGCCGCAGTCGTCCGGATCGATTATCTGGCGCTCACCACATGGTCGGAACAAACGGCCGACAAGCTGGGTGCAATCACAGGGTACACAGCCCTGTCGTGCAGCTGCCTGAGAGGACTTGCATGCCCCTCAACATACAGAGGCCCACGATAGCCTGGCCCTGGCAGGTGTTAGTGCACACCTAAAGTTGGGGGGCCCCTGATGAGCCATGACAGCACTGTCCCCCAAGCACTGTCATGCTTTACCCAGCGTCGCCACCCTCGGGTCAGGGACCTGGCAGTTGTGCTTACACGCTCTCCTGGCCCTGAGAGTCCTGCATCGACACAAGCTTTTGTCACCAGGATACAACCAAGTGGTTGGTGAGGCCACTTGGAAGGCGCAATGTCTTACTGGCATGTCCTAAGATTTTACCTGTGCCAGTTTGTCCAACTGTTCGGCCCGTGGACATAGGCCTTCGGGAAGAGGACACCCCCAGGGAGGTGAGTGCGCCTCGACCGTCTGGTTGGTTTCTGCATTTCGTGAAACTGCATGTGGGTCGCAACTCCCACTGCAGGGGAGGTGCCGCCCCTCACCTCCACTCACACTGGGGCGAAAGTCATCTTAGCCACCCTTTACGGGCATCCAGTGGGACCACGAGGAGGTGTGACTTCACAACCAGGCCCAGTCAGTAACTCGCAATCTTAAGCTGCCTTAGAGAGTCATAGTTACTGTCGCCGTTTACCCGCGCTTTATTTAATTTCTTCACTTTCACATTCAGAGCATTGGGCAGAAATGATATCGTGTCAACACCTGCCTCGGGCCTTCGCGATGGTTTGTTTTAATTAAACAGTCAGATTCCCCTGGTCCGCACGAGTTCTAAGCCGGGTGCTAGGCACCCGCCGAGGTGGGGCGCCGGCCCAGGACCCCCCCCGGGGACTCTCCCCGCCGCGAACCGCGGGGCCGACGCCATCCGCGGCTGCCCCGGGCCTCGGGAAACCCGCGGGGGGCAGGCCCGACACAACGACAGTGGCTGCCGCTGGGGCGCTGGCCGCAGCAAGGCGGAGGGCAGGCGGAGGGGGGGGGTGAGCAGCTGGGACGATCCACAGGATGGGCCTGGAGCGCGTCCAGAGTCACCGCAGCGCTTGCGCGCTCTGGCACCCTGGCGGGCCACGCGGAGCGCACTCACCCGCGCCTGGGGCCTCGTCTAGCTGCGGCACGCACCCAGCCCCGCTTCGCGCCCCAGCCTGACCGACCCAGCCCTTAGAGCCAATCCTTATCCTGAAGTTACGGATCCGGCTTGCCGACTTCACTTACCTACATTGTTCCAACATGCCAGAGGCTGTTCACCTTGGAGACCTGCTGCGGATATGGGTACGGCCTGGCGCGAGACTTACACCCTCTCCCCCGGATTTTCACTGGCCAGCGAGAGCTCACCGGACGCCGCTGGAACTGCGACGCTTTCCAAGGCGCGGGCCCCTCTCTCGAGGCGAACCCATTCCAGGGTGCCCAGCCCTTCGCAAAGAAAAGAGAACTCTCCCCGGGGCTCCCGCCGGCTTCTCCGGGATCGGTTGCGTCACCGCACTGGGCGCCTCACAGTGCCCGTCTCCGCCACTCCAGATTTGGGGATCTGAACCTGACTCCCTTTCGATCGGCTGAGGGCAACGGAGGCCATCGCCCGCCCTTTCGGAACTGCGCTCACCTATCTCTGAGGACCGACTGACCCATGTTCAACTGCTGTTCACATGGAACCCTGCTCCACTTCGGCCTTCAAAGCTCTCGTTTGAATATTTGCTACTACCAGCAAGATCTGCACCTGCAGCGGCTCCACCTGGGCCCGTGCCCCAGGCTTCGAGGCTCACCGCAGCGGCCCTCCTACTCGTCGCGGCATAGCCCCCGTGGGCATCGCACTGCCGGCGACGGCCGGGTATGGGCCCGATGCTCCAGCGCCATCCATTTTCAGGGCTAGTTGATTCGGCAGATGAGTTGTTACACACTCCTTAGCGGATTCCGACTTCCACGGCCACCGTCCTGCTGTCTAGATCAACCAACACCTTTTCTGGGCTCTGATGAGCGTCGGCATCGGGCGCCTTAACCCGGCTTTCAGTTCATCTCGCAGCGCCAGTTCTGCTTATCAAAAGTGGCCCACTGAGCACTCGCATTCCACGGCACGGCTCCACGCCAGCGAGCTGGCCCTCTTACCCATTGAAAGTTTGAGAATAGGTTGAGATCGTTTCGGCCCCAAGACCTCTAATCATTCACTTTACCGGGTAAAACTGCCCATTGCCGAGTGCCAGCTATCCTGAGGGAAACTTCAGAGGGAACCAGCTACTAGATGGTTCGATTAGTCTTTCGCCCCTAGACCCGGGTCGGATGACCGATTTGCACGTCAGGACCGCTACGGACCTCCACCAGAGTTTCCTCTGGCTTCGCCCTGCCCAGGCATAGTTCACCATCTGTTGGGTCCTAGCACATACGCTCACGCTTCACCTCCCCAGCCCCGCAAGGGGGAGGCGGCCCTCACCTTCATTGCGCTGCGGGCTTTCGACAGAGGCCCCTGACTCACACACGTGCTAGACTCCTTGGTCCGTGTTTCAAGACAGGTTGGGTGGGTAGCCGACATCGCCGCGGACCCCGGGCACCCGAGCGTGGCCCGCGAGCCCAGCCCGGCGGCGCCGCGCGGTAGGGGCGCACTGAGGACAGTCCGCCCCGGTTGACAGCGGCGCCGGGGGCCGGCGGGCCTGGCCCCCGCAGCCCCGCGCGAAATGCCGCGCTGCGAGGACGCCGCCCCCCCCAACACCCTGGGAAGGGGGTGGGGGGAACCGACGCCCCCTGCCACGGCGCCGCCGACGGTGGGGGGAGGAGGGCGCGGCAGCGGTCCTCTCCCTCGGCCCCGGGATTCGGCGAGACCTGCTGCCCGGGGGCTGTAACACCCGCCGCCGCTCGCGCGGCACCGGGCCACCTGCCCGCCGTAGGCCTTCCCAGCCGACCCAGAGCCGGTCGCGGCGCACCGCCGCGGAGGAAATGCGCCTGGCCAGGGCCGGCCGCCGGCCGGGCGGTGGTCCCCGCACCAGCCCGCCCCCCCCGGCCCGCCCCCGCGGGCGGGTGCCCGGGGGATGGAGGGGGGGCGGAGGCGAGGATCCGCCAAACCCGTGCCGGCCGACCGCAACTCGCCGGGTTGAATCCTCCGGGCGGACTGCGCGGGCCCCACCCGTTTACCTCTTAACGGTTTCACGCCCTCTTGAACTCTCTCTTCAAAGTTCTTTTCAACTTTCCCTTACGGTACTTGTTGGCTATCGGTCTCGTGCCGATATTTAGACTTAGATGGAGTTTACCACCCACTTTGGGCTGCATTCCCAAGCAACCCGACTCCAAGGAGCCCTGGGCCCGGTGCGCCGGGGGGCCGCTACCGGCCTCACACCGTCCGCGGGCTGCGGCCTCGATCACAAGGACTTGGGTCCCCCGAGAGCGCCGCCGGGGATTGGGGCTTCTGTACGCCACATGTCCCGCGCCCCACCGCGGGGCAGGGATTCGGCGCTGGGCTTTTCCCTCTTCGCTCGCCGTTACTGAGGGAATCCTCGTTAGTTTCTTTTCCTCCGCTGACTAATATGCTTAAATTCAGCGGGTCGCCACGTCTGATCTGAGGTCGCAAGCCCAGAGCTTTGCCGCCGCACAGCCCTAACTGGCACGCTGCTCCCCTGACAGGAATTTGGGCTGGGAGCTGGTTTAGTGGTTTTATTAAGTCTGATATTATAGTGTGTGTGTGTGTGTGTGTGCCTGTGTTAAGTCTTTCACTGCAACATCGTTTATTCCTTGCTTTTATTAAAAGGAAGGGAATGTGTTCAACCCTGTGTTATCTTTTCCTTTGGGTATGGAATGCTATAAATTGGAGCAGCTGAATTTTGGAACTAATTATGGGAAGCCATGTGTAAATACACTGCTCTAGACCCATCAGATGATTATGTCAGAAACCAGCTAATTTCCTTTTTCTTGGGCCAATCCTCTAATGACATTAGGCAGAAACTAATAATTACAAATGGATGAGCAAGTATAGAAAAAGTGCAAGAAGAAGCATGGTGAGTTCATAGAAATTGTAATCAGGTAGAGTATGGGAGTCTCTGTGTCGGGATAGATGTGTCCTCCGGGACAAAACTCATGCACTATGTATAAGCTGGTGTTACAGTCACAGTTTATTGTAAAGGCGTGGGTATACAGAATCCTACTAAGTGCTACTAGTCTCAGCCCTTAGTAGGACAAAGAGAGAATAAGGGAAGAGAAAGAGAGCAGAAGGGAGAGAGGGGTAAGAGAGAGAGTAAGGAAGAGAGAGCAAGAGGGGTAAGAGAGAGAGGGCAAAGGGGTAAGAGATAGACAGAGAGACAGAGGTAAGAGAGGGGTGGTAGCAGCAAGAGAGCGATTTCCCATTTACAATACAATAAATCTTCTTCTATGATGAATATTCTAATTTCCATGAACCAATCTAACACAAGATACAAATTCTATAGCATTTACATACAGCCTGTAAGAATCCTTACATTACCACAGTGTGTTATACTTTAAACTTCTAAAAACTACTCTTTGGACCCTAGCAAGTCTTGTCTGACCTTTGGACTTGCTCTCCAGCAGAAGACATTGTTCTATCAAGAGGGGATTACTTTCAGCTAGCCATTCTATTGTCTTTAAGTTATTCAGTAACTGAGGTTTGGTATCTCAAAAGTGGCTTTCATTTCCATCTTGCTCATGGTTTCCATGTTCTCAGAATGTGAGCATTCATATTTGTCAGGTCTGCCTGGTTCATCTTTCGCAACAGTAGAGCATGGGCAACTGAAGGAAGGAATGAGTAACACTCCTATTGCAGCCCTTAGAGGGGAGCCACCCAAAGGCTCCACCTCAGGACAAAGAAATGACCAGAGTGGGAGGAGACCTGTCCCTAAACTCTGCACCACTCAGTGTGCCTGTTGTAAGAAAGAAGAGCATTGGAGGAGAGACTGCCCACAACTCAAACCCAAGGTGGTTGCAGAACTGAATCAAAGCAAGGGCTGACTGGAGGACGTCCCCCCAGAAAATCCTCTCGTCAAAAGAGAATTGGGGGAAAAGATGAGGAAAATGAAATGTTTGGGGAATACAGATGCAACACATTCTGTATTAAATGTAAATGTAAAAACAATTGGGGGAAATGATGCAGAAAATGAAATGTTTGGGAAATACAGGTGCAACACATTCTGTATTAAATGTAAAGTTGGGAGAAACTGATCCTGGTAAAGTTGTGAATGTTACTGGAGCCACAAGTCAAGAAAAGAAGGTATCCTTTTTAAAACCACTGTCTTATAAACTGGGAAATAATGCAGGAATACATCAGTTCCTATATATGCCTACAGCCCCAAAACCCCTCATAGGAAGGGATTTGTTGAGGAAATTTCAGGCTGAAATGACATTTAGCCCTGGTGGAGTCCAGATCAAAGTCAATGACAAAGAATTAATAATGTTCTAGGTCTGGCTCTAGTTACAGATTTGTCCAAAACAGAATAGGCACCAGAAGAAGTCCTTAGTCCCAAATTTTGGGTGGATGGGGCCCCTGGTAAGGCCAAAGCAGAACAACCTAAAATCATTAAACTTAAACCTGGAACACGGCCAATAAGAATTAAACAATATCCACTTAAGGTGGAAAACATAAAAGGTGTTAAGCCTATCATAGACAATTTGACTGGAAGAAGAACTCAATTTATGTGGACTGTATGAGCACAAAGGTTCAAGAATAGTCCAGCCATATTTGGAAAAGAGTTTGCTAAGGACCTTGAAAATTGGGTAAGCCAGTCCATGTTGCTATTGAGCTAGGTGAAAAAATACAGCAACATGGCTTTCTTCTGAGGCAGAAAAGAAGCAGAAGCAAAAGCCTTTCTTAAAGAAACAGGCACACTTTTATAGACTAGATCGTGTCAACTGAGGATAGACTTGATTTCACTGGTGCAAGGAAAGTAACACCCCTTGTAAACAAGCTTTTACTAAAACATTACGTTTTCTACATAATATTCCATGAACAACAGGAGGTGCTAGCTTTGTTGTTAAATTTTTGTCTTTCTCTTATGTTTTCCTTTGAGCAGCCTGAGAAAATTCAAGCTGCTTTTCCCCTAGATTTGTCCAGTAAGTATCCCACACATCCACAAAACGAATTGTGTTACAATACATAGACAATCTACTTATAGTCACAGAAACAAAAAAACCCCACTGTTTGGAATGGACAGTAAACCTATGAAATTACTTGGGACAAAGTGGATAGAAGTTATCCAGAAATCTTGCTCATATAATCAAACAAGAATTCATTCAGCATACAAAATATCCCAAGGGCAGCACGGACTAAGACAGGAATGCAAAGGAACTATTCGCTGGACCCCACTCCCTAAGAATTGAGAACCTCTCTGGGAATGACTGGAGGCTGTATTAACTGAGGTGTGAACTGTGGTCTGCTGGTTAAGCCACTCTACCAGCTGTTCTAAAACAATCCCAGAGACCTGGAATGAACGTCCAAAGGTAAGAAAGCCTTTCAAATCTGAAGGAGGAATTGAAAAGAGCACCTGCTCTGGGCCTGCCAGATGCCTCGAAACCATTTTAGCTTTTCTATTTTGATAGGCAAGGGAAGGCATTAGGAGCACTGGCTCAAACAATTGGCCATACAAGATAGCAGCAGCACACTTTTCAAAACAACTGGGTGAGGTCAGTAGGGGATGGCCTGACTGTCTGCGAGCAGTCGCTGCTCTTGTTTCAAATGTCCAAGAAGCCTGAAAATTCACTCTAGGTCAAAAAATAACTGTGTTTATCTCACATTCAGTGGCAGCAATTCTGGAGCAAAAGGGTGGTCATTGGCTTTCACTCTCAGGATTCCTTAAATATCTTGCAGATTTGGTGCAACAACATGGAATTACAAAACTAAACTCTCCTCTAGTTAATCCAACAGCCATTCCTGGCTACTCATCAGAGAGACAAGGAACATTTGTAACATGACTGTATCAAAACCATTAAGTCCACTTTATGCCAGCCACCCAGATCTTAAAGAAACCTCAATACCAGGAGCAGAATCTCAGTACACAGGGAGTGGGTTTGTAAGATCAACCAAAATCAGGATATACGATTAGCACTGAGCAATAGGGGATAGAAGCCCTACATCTACGAGTCAGCTCAGAAGGCAGAGATAATCACTTTAACCTGTGCCCTCTGACGAGCCTCAGGAAAAAGGATCAAGTGATGAACAGATTCCAAGTTTGCCTTTAGAGTAATACATGCCCATGAATGAGTTTGGGAAGAAAAAGGACTATTGAGAGCTCAAGGAAAGCAGATAAAGCATTCTGAAGAAATCTTAAAATTGCTGGAGGCAGTACTACTACCTCAAGAGGTTGCAATTATGCAAACCAAAGAACATCAGAAAGGAGAAACAGACCCCAAAAGAGGTAACAGGTTGGCTGACCAGGCTGCAAAAAGAGTAGTTGAACAAAGCCACGCTGAGACTCAGGCAGTAATTCTCGAAGGTGAGGAACAATATGATAATGATATCTATCGTATACTCAAAAAGATCACAAATTAGCAAAGAATTTGTGAGCAGAACAAAACCATAATGTTTTTCCAGCACCTCAGGGAGAGATAGTTATGCCTGAAAGAGCATTATGAAAATTAATTAAAGATGACATAATCGTATGCACTGGGAACGGGATGCCTTACATAATTATATGATAAGGATAATAGTAAGATGCAAGCTGTACTCTAGTGTAAAGCAGGTAACCCAAGGGTGTGAAACAACATCTCAGAACCAATCCACAAACTAGGACTAGCGTTGAGCTTGGCATAATAGACAAGGGACAATATCGTGGACTACAGTGGCAAAATTACTTTTCTGAAATGCCAAGAAAAGGAGGGTATAAATACCTTTCAGTACTAACTGATAGCTTCTCAGTGTGACCTGAGGCATTCCCAACTCAAATAAATAAAGCCAAAGAAGCCATCAACATTTTGTTAAACAACATAATACCCCGGTTCAGAGTGCTTTTAGACATCTTCTCCCATCAAGTACCGCATTTCTTCGCAAAAATTGCACAGGAATTTTGCAACAATCTCCAAATCAACTGGCACCAACACATCCTGTGTGGGAGTCAGCCTGACCAGTATTACAGGTCAAGCAACCATCATTAAAGAAGAATTATACCCCAACCCTAAACCTTGGAAGGCATTTGTTTAAGTTGTGGTGATCCCCAAAAAAGGTTCCAAAGAGTTATTAGATTGCCTATGTTAGTGTCTCATGCATATTCCTAACCCTCATTTCCCAGCTATTTATCACCACTCCCAGTTCCTAGAATGTTCTTTCTTGTATCCCCATTGGCCCTCAGTTGGCACAGTGTTCCACCCAGCCTACCCCACTGGACCCTACCTTCCCTTACTCCACCTCTGCACCACTGTCCCCTATACCCATTGGACCCTAACCTCAACTCCACCCCCTCTCTTGCCCCATATTTATACCCTGAACCTCCCTGTATCTCTGTCTTTGACCACTGGCTCCTAAAGAGACCTTATCCCCTTGGTCACTGTATTTGGATTTTTGGGCCTTGTTCCACATTTATTTTCATTATTATTAAAATGTTTTAGGTTGCTAAGTCGTGGTCGTCTTACCGCTCTTCTTTTATTTTTGCCACTTTTGCCCTGATATCTGCAAACCCTAAAAAGTATTGTCGGGGACCACCCTCACCCCTGATAATTCTGTATTGACCCCAGGCCAGCAGCCAGGTGGAAAAGACGAATTATCCAATACAACAACAGACAGTCCAAACTGGACAAGAGGCCAACACACCTTGGCCCCTGGCCCTACCCTTGGCTTTATTACAGATTTGAGTATGGCCAAGAACAGAAGAAAAGCTTGCTGCCTTTGAAATACTGCATAGAAAACCAGATAAGCATAACTATGAAGGGGAAGATACTGTACAAGTTGGGTTTGGGTATCTCCAGGACTGTGTTGCCCAAATAACACAACAGCTGCAGCAAGGTAATCAACAGATTTCCAGCACATGAGCAAGAGGGTGCTCCTCTCCACAAATCCAGCCTAAAATCCCTGAGGGAAAGTGTCTTTTGCCAAAATGGAAAGAACTCTATTTAGTACTTTTAACCACTTATACAGCCTTTAAAGCTTAAAGCGTTAACCTCCTGGATACCTTATTGCAGAATCAAAAGACTTCTGCAAAAAGCAAGTGGAGTCCAAAACTAGATCTCAGAAAGAGCAGGGGAAATCAACATGTGTTTCACATGGTCATCGTCTTCCTGATACTTCTAATTGGAATGCAAGCCACAGTAGATGACTGTCACTACCATCAAGATATCCTTGGCCTGCAAGATCCTGGTGGATGGAACACTCAAAAATATTCAGGACCTAATGGGCTAAAAGGGGCTGAAAAGGTAAAACCATTTTATGCCATTTTAAGGATTAATAATGAGCAGTTGAAGATTGAGGAAAACCTGACTCCATGCCTGCCTTTGTTGTCCCACTTGAGAGTAACATCCCTACGGCTTGTAAATTGGAAACTCACAAACCTCTTGTAGAGGAGATTACTACAGTGGCCATGCATGTTTTTGACCTTTCTAACAAACAGTGTGTGCATTCATTTCCGTGTGATTCCTATCAGGATTTTTGCACTATGCAAATTAAAATGGGAGACTATAACCTAGTGCAAGATAGTCCCCTTCTTCTGTGACACATATGTGAGAAGACCATCAGCATGTAGAGATAGAGTAACTGAGCCTACCAGGAATCCCACCCAAGAAATCTTGTTTCCAACAGCCAACTCTTGTGCAACTCCAAGAATAAATCGTACTGGTCGTGCATTTAGTACATGGAACAGGTCTCATGGAGGATGGGCTTTTGAGACTTGAATTTCATTCTTGGGATATTCCAGGCCATCAGGAATACTAACCAATCAAGTTGCAGGGGTAGCCAGGAACATAATCATCCTATGAGTGTATACTGTGCCCAATTCCATGACCACGTGTTGGTGACGCAGATATGCATGGAATCCTGAGAGCACAACTCCGTCCTTTTATGGGCTGAGGTAATAATCAGCCCAGGAAGCCTCTCAGTGATATCCCACACCTGGGCCCCAGGGAGGCAGCACAGCTCCCTGTGGGATGAGTCTGGTTGACATATGGGGCCCTCTGTTCCCCTCAGAAGGAAGTGACCCTCTAACACTACCCTTCTCTTCATTTTGGGGTCAGAGGTGGTGATCTGTCTAACAGGTGCACTGTAATTGGGCCCACTGGGCAGATAATTTTCTTCTACACCATCTGGCAGGCTCTTTAAATTCAGGGCTTCATACCTATTCTGGAGTGGCACCTGGCAAGGTGATGGGGGCCAGGAGGAATTTTTATTAGGATCTCCCCAAGTAGGGACCCATTTCCACTCCCCTTCACCCTCCAGGTGTCCTCCTATTGCCTGACAGTGGGGGGCATGGGAGTCCTCTGACTCCTGGTGGGCCTCCCTCAAGGATGGAAGGGCAGAACTCCACCAATCTGTTTCCCTTTCACTTCCCCTATTACTCCTTAGTCTTTCAACTTGCTCCCCAAGCTCGGCCACCATTAAAAGGAGATAATCCAGCTGTTCACACCGCAGGCAGGCTTCTTCTGCAACATCCCCTGGAACTGCTGATAAGCTCAACCCTACACAGGAAGGGGTCTGGACAGATGCATCCTTTTTGGAGGGTTCTACTCGGTCACATACACTTGTACTAACTGCAGTTTTCAGTCATGTAAAAACCATTACCAACAAAAACCCGAAACCCCACCTTTTGGAGTTCAGAATGCAAGAAGTTCTCTGAACGTTGGGCCTGTAAATCAAAGCCTAGAGAAGAACACAGGATTTGAACTGAGGCCCTGGGAAAAGTTTCCAAGCTTAAGTGCTAGAAGTAAGAATATAGATGTAAAGCTTAAAGCAGAGCCATGTTAAGTAGAAAAAAGTTTAGTTAACAAAGTTTAAGATATAGAAAGAATAAAGCAGGTATAAAAGTGGCAAACTAGCCTGAAGAACAGATCTATGTCTTAGAATGGGATTGGCTTAGAAAGGTCACACTGTAATTAGGTGATATTTCTTAATATTGGAAAAGAAACATAAATATCTTTGTTGGCAGTGTTTTATTGGTTAATAAGTCCTTAAAACATCTTGTAGCCGTAAGTCGAGTGACTTCTGGTCACGCTTCCAACAGCTGTTACAAGAACTCATGTTTTCTGTAGAAGATAAGAAAATAAATGGCACTTTCTAAGAAACTAGAAGTCCCATTTTTCTGCCTCATTCGGAATAAGAAAGAGTCCCCGTGGAATGTGATAACTTTGGAGAAAAATGCCCACACTCACCAACCAACAGAAACACAACAAACAAACTAGAAACCCCAATAGCAGCAGGAAACCTGCAACCCTGCCTGCACGCCCTGCCTGCACAAACTGCTTCCAGAACAGGCACTCCAGCTCCAGCTAGTGCTCCCCCAAGTGTGTTTCCAGGTGCAGGTTCAGATGTGCAGCTCCAGGCCCTCTGCAAACACAAGCTGCCCGCTGCCTCTTCACCTGCCTACACTCCTGCCTGCGGTCACGGCAGCAAAACCAGGCTGTTCCCAGCCAGAGACCAGGCCCTGCTCCTGCAGGATGCTCTTGCCAGCACCTTCCAGGACTCTGCGCTGGGCACGCAGCACTTTTCATGCTCGCTATGAACAGGCTTTGGCACACAGAGCACAACCTGGCTGGCTCTGCCACCAGCACACGCCAAGCACAGGCGGAGGAAGAAGAAGCAGGGGCTGTTTTGCAGCCATGCCCCAGACACTGGAAGGGTGCCCTCCCTCTGGTCCCACTTGCTTGGCTTTCTGACTGGCTCTGAGGCAGGGGCTGCCATTCCTCACTTGTGGGGACCAGATCCGCACCCAGGATCCCGGCACTGCCTGGCAGCGCTCCGGACACTGGCACGGTCACGCGCCCAAGTCTCGGGCACTGTGCTGCTGCTTCATTTGCTCTCTGGAACACCCAAAGCTCTCTGTGAAGCCCTGGTGCTCTCTGGTTCTGCCCTCTTCCTGACCCTGTGCAGGGATGGAGCATTGCTGTGCTTTCAGGAAGCTATTCTTGAACCCTTCCAGCATTCCAAGCTCCTTTGCCCTCCATGAGTACTTGCCATGGAATCCCTCCCAGCTGGGTTCAGAGCATACACAGCTTGGCTCTTCTAAAATCCAGGGGCTTCAGGGTGCTCAGCAAGACCTTGGACTCCACAGTGTTGTGGAACCGGAGCTTCAGCACAGACACCTCTCCAGCCTGATCTGCCCTCGTTCCTCTGCATCTCTGCTCAAAACACGGCGTGGAAGAGAACGGCAGGAGGGGCCTGTGAATCCCAGGGCTCTGGATTTGTGCTGCTTTAGCTCCACAGAGATGCAGGCAAAGTGAAGAAGCCAAACTGTTTATTGATGTGATGCAAAGCAAAGGGATGAGCTGGGGAGGAAAAAAGGGGATGGTCAGGGTCTGAAGGCTGGAGGGAGAGAGCAGGCAGGGAGGGGGCTGAAGCCACAAGAGCTGTGACAATCATCAGCTCTGCCTGGAGCTCCAGCTGGTCTCTGGTCTCCAGGTGGTCTCCTCTTCCGTGGCACCTGGAGGTCTTAAAGGGACACAGCTTTGTCTGGGCCATCAGGAGAACGTAGTTCTGCAGCTCTTTGGTTGAATGCAAGTTGAGCTACTGTGCTTACATGGGAAAGGCTGTTGTCTTGCTCAGGGCTTGAAGGGTTGGAAGAGAGAGGAACAGAGCCACGGTCAGAGCCTGGATCTCTGGGAATCCAAGGAGATCTTTCTTCCAGGGGCATCCCAGCCAGTTATTGCCATGGCCAAGGGAGTGAAGGGACCAACGGGATCAAGTTGTTGGCCACGAATCCCCCCGCCCGCATCCCGGAAATCTCTCTGTGCTCTGCCCACGCCATCCCCTGTTCACTCAAAAAGCAAAACCCCTCCGCAGCCGGGGCAGGGATTGCAGCTCCTCCTGCCAGCCCCGCTGCCAGCCCGCTGCCCTCACTCACCCTCTCTGAGCACCTGCAGCTCGTCCTTCGTCCCCCTCTGGTACCGCCCGGCCATCCCTGGGAACACAGACCCTGTCACGGCTTTGCCCAGCGGCACAGCTCCCTGCCAGCGGCGCTGCCAGCCCTGTGGCCACTGGCCCTCGTGGCCCGGCAGGGCTCAGCCCGGGCCCTTGCCGCACGCTACGAGGGCAGCCGGGGCTCCACGGCGCCAGGCCCGGATGGCGGAAGCTGCCGGGGCAGCAGGCGGGGCTGGGGCCGAGCTGCGGCAGGGCGGGGAGGGAGCCCGGGCTCAGCCGTGAGCCTGACGGCCGCCTCTCGCAGGGGCTCCTGTGGGCTCTGCAGGTACCGCAGGGCCTGGCGCAGGTGCTCGGCCGCTCGGCTCCTGTCCTCTGCCAGCTGCGGAGAGCGGCGGGAGGGAAGGGCCGGGGCCGGCACAGAGCACAAATGTCGGGGACAGAGGGGAAATGCGGGTCTCACCTGGCCAGCCGTCCCACGGCTTAGTGCTGCTTGTCAGCAGAGCCTGCATGGTCTGCAAGGCTAACCTGTGTGCAGAGCAAAGTCCAGGTCACACTGGGAGCACTGGTGCTGGCCACCAGGCATGGGAAGGACTGGAGGACTGGGACCTGTTTGGCTTCCTGGGAAGGCGGTGTTGCTCCTGGCATGCTCTCCAGAATTTATCAACGTCCTTTGGCATTGGCTGTGAGGTGATGAAATCTTGCATGAGCAGAGCCATATACAGAGGTTCGGAAGCATGCATCCTCATGGCCTTCTGGCCCTTTGGCAGCTGGACCATCACCCAGAGCACCAGAGTTGCCTGTGAAAGAAGCAGCCCGAGGCAGCGCTCAGTGCCGAGGTGTCCATGGGGCAGGGCCCGAGGGGAGAGGCAGGGGGAGCAGCGGGCCTGGTGCCCCCTGAGCCAGTCCCTAGCCCAGGTTTCAGCCCAGCGCCTGAGGCACAGAGAGGATGGAGAGCTGCTGGAGAGGTGACCTGGGGGTGAGCAAGGGCCAGTTCCAGAAACTCACAGCCAGTACAAAAACATGGGTGTCATCCCCATCCGAGGTGAACATGCTGTGCAGAGGCCAATCCTCCATCACACAGAGCAGAGTTGGCAACACCTTCTCCACTGTAGGTCCCGATGTGCCTATGGCTCTCCACATCGTTGCAGCAGCTCTGTGGGGTTGGAGCTCGGTGTCAGGGGGGGTCTCAGTCACAGTACCATGCCCTGTGCAGCTGTGACAGAGCCCCAGTGCCCTGGGAGGCAGGGAGGGAGCCTGGCAGTGGCAGCAGGCTCAGGAAACAGAGGGGCCTGAGGGTCCTGGGGCTCTCCACCTGTCTGGCAGTTCCCACAGGACATGCTGTACAGGGTGATCAGCCCTAAAGGCTGCTGAGCCCTGAGCTCTCAAGGCCCGTGGGTCCCATACCTGTCACAAGTTGGGGCACAGCGCAGGAGGGTCAGCACCACGTCAGCAGGGTGTTCTCCAGCCAGCCTCAGAATGTCAGTGTGCAGCTTGGCATCTAAAGTGCCCTGGGATGTCAGTCTCTGGTGAATGCTTTTCACCATGGCTGGCACCTGGGGGAGGCATGGCGAAGACTTGGAGGGCTGTCCAAGCTTCCCTTGAGAACTGCTTCCTTTCCTGCCACGCTGTGCTGGCCTCAAAGACTCAGGCAAATCTGGGCTGACATCAGGCTCTGTCTGGAGCTCAGTCAGCCTGGAGTCAGGCTCAGCTGTGCCCTCTGTTCCTCTCCTGGCCTTTCTATGTCGAAGGGGCACAAACTTCCAGAACATCTGCAGGAGAACAAAGGTCAGGGAAGACAGAAAAGTCCCATGGAGTGCTCCAAGCGCTGGAGTGCTGGGCTGAGCAGTAACAGCAGGCCCAGCCCAGGTGGGGATGGCTGCAGGTACCTTCAGTGCTCTGCGGAAGCGGCCACGGGTGGGGTCCTGCCCTTCTGTGCGGTCCATGGCTGCACCTGGCAAAGAGCGAGCGCAGCCAGAGCTGAGGAGCTGCGGGAGAGGCCGCAGAACAGAGCCCAGCCCTGCGCTCCCCAGGCAGGGACAGCCCCGGGATGCCCCAGCGGATGGAGCACAGGGTGTCTGCCCGGCCCCTCTTCCATCCGGTGCCTGGGCATGTCCTCAAGGGGACGGGATGGGATGGAGCTGGCTGCAGCCATCAGCCCTTTGGCCCAACTCTGCCACTCACCATCCTGCATTGGCTGGAACTGCTCTGGCTCTTCAGGCTGTTGAGCTGGGTCCACTCTCAGTCCTCTCCTTCTTATTCTACTGAGCAATTTAGAGAGGTTGAGACATCTGCCCGCCATGCCAGAGTCTGGCCTGGAGTGCACCTTGAACAGAGATGCCTTGGGAAAGCTGTGTGGCAAACAGTCCTGCAGTCTGGCTGCGAAGTCAGCTGCAGGAGTAACTCAGAAAAGCTCCAGGCCAGACAGGAACGAGTGCGCTGTGCGGGGGCTCCTCACGGCACCGCTCTGTCCCGTCCTGTCCTGTCGCGTGGTCCGAGTACTGTGCCGTGGCCGTGTCACCGCCGGCTCTTATATCACCACACGTCACCAACGGTCATTGGACACCGTGTCCTGTTCCATGCCATGGTGACCATGCTGAACGGTTCCACTAACGGCCTTTGCACACACTGCCACCGGCCCTGGGGCTGCCCCCAGCCCCCCCAAAGTGGCCCAGGCTGGAAGGAATCCCTCACCCCAAGTGTCTAAGACAGCCCGAGAGGATCTTTAGGAACGGCTCCAACCATCAGCAAACGCTGCCCTGCTCTGCGGGCTCAGGGCAGCAGAAGGAGGCCCCAGGGCTCTGACACAGCCGCAGCGGGAAGGGCGCGGGGCTTTGCACAGAAGCTGGCTCGGCCTCCTTGGGACACGTCCCGGCTGGTGGCCGTCCTAAACCCGCGGCTGTGACACAGACAAGGAACGTGTGGGCCAGGGCACGAATGCTGCTCTGACCCCTGGGCCCTGCGAGCACTGAAATCAGCAGGTGTGGCAGAGTCCCTGCCCAAGCAGACCTGCCACCCCCCGAGCCCTGGCAGCGCTGGTGCCCGGCTCCTGCCCCAGAGACCTGTGTCCCGGGGGCTTCTGTGCCAGAGGGAGCCAATGCCCACGTGCACTGAGAACTGTGCTCCTTCCTACAGAGGCTGGATGCAGGAGCGCCTGGAGCAACTGCTGGCAACACTTGGTGTCTGTCAGATGGCAGAAGCTGTTAGTCCTGAAGTAATTTCTTTTATGGGAGGGAATGGCAGGAGACCTAGAACACAATCAGCAGCTGAGTTTCCCAGTACAACTGGATTGTACAGAGGCACTGTCATGTTTCCTTATGTTCTAATAAAAACATGAGCCCAATTTCTTATGTTCAGTGCTCCAGTTGCTGTGTCTCTGGTGCTGGTAGTTCATGTCCAAAGAGAACTGGGTGCCTGCTGAGCACGGCAGTGGAGAGCCACAAACCGGGAACTTCGAGCATTGCAATAAATAAAGCTTCCAATAATCTCCATTTCCAAAGGCAAATATCAGCAAACACGTGGGAAAAGCCAAATGAATTCCAACATTCCTGGGATACAAATTATGACTAAAGATACCAAGCAAGGATTACACACAAGGCCTTAGGAAACACTTCCTAGATGAATTAAAGTCTCTGCCATGCAGGGCTGTAATCGCTGAACTTGTGCACTGTTGCACAGTTCCAGGTAGAGTGGGAAGAAGTCCACAGTGTTCCTGTACAGTCTGAAATAGGGATGGCAGGCTTGGACCAAATTCTTTCCTGGGTGGGATGGTGCTGAAATCCACTGCATTCTGATGCCCAAAAACTAGGCAAGAAAACAGTAGTACTCCATAGCATAAGGCCTATGGAGCAGGTATTTGTTTATTTGATATCTGGAGTGAGGGACATTGCTCCACAACAAAATCACTTGTCGTTTCTTTGCACAGTACTAGCTTTTATCGTTTTTTACTCAATGTGCAAATTATTTTTTGCTATCTTTCATATTGCAGCATATGTTCTAATGACATGACTATGTGAGCCCTTGTAACACATGCATGGTTTCTGCACAAGGTGGTTGTCAGCCTCCTGCTGGTCGTTTTGGATGAAGGCTCATAAGTCTTCCTCGGGCTTGAACTTTCCACCCCTGCTTCCTGGGCGTGCTCTATAGGATTGTCTGCTCAACTAGCCAGTGGTTACCTTTTGCCCTGACTGATCTATATAAGTGCAACAACTGCTATAAATTAGAATACAAACTCCTCCCATTTGGCTGTTCCCATATCTAACACCATGTGGTTATGAAAGACTACTTCTTTTACTGAGTTTATTTCAGTTTGTAGTCTTCTTAAAGCGTCTGCTGTTGAATTAGAATAAATTCTCTTTTGGCTGAGATGCTTGAAATGGCCTGTTGCACTTGTGCAATTCCTATATTTGGGAGCAATGCCCTAACAATCTGTGAAGCCTGGTGCTGTATCACACTGGTGGGTTATTGGGTGTTGCCTTGGTGAGTCTGTTCTTCCATAGGCATTGAAGACTACTGTGGACACTGCTGAAGGCCTAGGCCAATTTCAGCCAGGCCTTTTCTCAAGTTTTGATTCTTTTTCCCAGGCCATGACACTTTCTCAGCTCCGGCCAGGATTTTTCCCAGGGTGACAGCTTTCTTGCTAATAGAAAGGAGTTAATAAACATAAGATCAGAACCTGCTGTTGACTGTGGGACAGTGCATGATGTATGTGACATGGGATGTTTTCTACTATTGCCCAATGAACTGCTGTCCTGCTTGAGGTTCACGACAAGTCAGGTCAGGTTTTACAAAGGTTATAGGTCAGGTTTTAATAAAGTGCTTTTTTTCCTTCCCTCCAAAAGGTGTGTTGCTATTATTTGCCACCCAGCAAACAACAGCAACAGACTACCTGTCAATTCATTAGTTTGGTTTGTAACCTGTAACTGAGGGAGAAGATATCCCATGATACATTGGCCAGTCCAGTTACCTGGTAATTGTCTTCATGCTATTCCGTTCCCACAAGGCCATGAAAAATTGGGATGGGAACTGGAGGATTCCAAATTCCCATTGCCGAGAATGCTGTAATTCCATGGTTTTGCTGGGAGTTTGGGAGAGGAGATGGAGAAATCTCAATTCCTGACACCTGGAGTGCTGTTATTCCTTTTTTTGTAGGAGTTTGGGATGCCTTATGGGGTATTCTAAATTCCTTACACCTGGAATGCCTTGATTCCATGAGAGTATCTCTGTTCAAGGTGCACTCCAGGCGGGCAAATGTCTCAACCTCTCTAAATTGCTCAGTAGAATAAGAAGGAAAGGACTGAGAGTGGACCCAGCTCAACAGCCTGAAGAGCCAGAGCAGTTCCAGCCAATGCAGGATGGTGAGTGGCAGAGTTGGGCCAAAGGGCTGATGGCTGCAGCCAGCTTGGCCCTCTCCCATCCCATCCTGTCCCCTTGAGGACATGCCCAGGCACCGGATGGAAGAGGGGCCGGGCAGACACCCTGTGCTCCATCCGCTGGGGCATCCCGGGGCTGTCCCTGCCTGGGGAGCGCAGGGCTGGGCTCTGTTCTGCGGCCTCTCCCGCAGCTCCTCAGCTCTGGCTGCGCTCGCTCTTTGCCAGGTGCAGCCATGGACCGCACAGAAGGGCAGGACCCCACCCGTGGCCGCTTCCGCAGAGCACTGAAGGTACCTGCAGCCATCCCCACCTGGGCTGGGCCTGCTGTTACTGCTCAGCCCAGCACTCCAGCGCTTGGAGCACTCCATGGGACTTTTCTGTCTTCCCTGACCTTTGTTCTCCTGCAGATGTTCTGGAAGTTTGTGCCCCTTCGACATAGAAAGGCCAGGAGAGGAACAGAGGGCACAGCTGAGCCTGACTCCAGGCTGACTGAGCTCCAGACAGAGCCTGATGTCAGCCCAGATTTGCCTGAGTCTTTGAGGCCAGCACAGCGTGGCAGGAAAGGAAGCAGTTCTCAAGGGAAGCTTGGACAGCCCTCCAAGTCTTCGCCATGCCTCCCCCAGGTGCCAGCCATGGTGAAAAGCATTCACCAGAGACTGACATCCCAGGGCACTTTAGATGCCAAGCTGCACACTGACATTCTGAGGCTGGCTGGAGAACACCCTGCTGACGTGGTGCTGACCCTCCTGCGCTGTGCCCCAACTTGTGACAGGTATGGGACCCACGGGCCTTGAGAGCTCAGGGCTCAGCAGCCTTTAGGGCTGATCACCCTGTACAGCATGTCCTGTGGGAACTGCCAGACAGGTGGAGAGCCCCAGGACCCTCAGGCCCCTCTGTTTCCTGAGCCTGCTGCCACTGCCAGGCTCCCTCCCTGCCTCCCAGGGCACTGGGGCTCTGTCACAGCTGCACAGGGCATGGTACTGTGACTGAGACCCCCCCTGACACCGAGCTCCAACCCCACAGAGCTGCTGCAACGATGTGGAGAGCCATAGGCACATCGGGACCTACAGTGGAGAAGGTGTTGCCAACTCTGCTCTGTGTGATGGAGGATTGGCCTCTGCACAGCATGTTCACCTCGGATGGGGATGACACCCATGTTTTTGTACTGGCTGTGAGTTTCTGGAACTGGCCCTTGCTCACCCCCAGGTCACCTCTCCAGCAGCTCTCCATCCTCTCTGTGCCTCAGGCGCTGGGCTGAAACCTGGGCTAGGGACTGGCTCAGGGGGCACCAGGCCCGCTGCTCCCCCTGCCTCTCCCCTCGGGCCCTGCCCCATGGACACCTCGGCACTGAGCGCTGCCTCGGGCTGCTTCTTTCACAGGCAACTCTGGTGCTCTGGGTGATGGTCCAGCTGCCAAAGGGCCAGAAGGCCATGAGGATGCATGCTTCCGAACCTCTGTATATGGCTCTGCTCATGCAAGATTTCATCACCTCACAGCCAATGCCAAAGGACGTTGATAAATTCTGGAGAGCATGCCAGGAGCAACACCGCCTTCCCAGGAAGCCAAACAGGTCCCAGTCCTCCAGTCCTTCCCATGCCTGGTGGCCAGCACCAGTGCTCCCAGTGTGACCTGGACTTTGCTCTGCACACAGGTTAGCCTTGCAGACCATGCAGGCTCTGCTGACAAGCAGCACTAAGCCGTGGGACGGCTGGCCAGGTGAGACCCGCATTTCCCCTCTGTCCCCGACATTTGTGCTCTGTGCCGGCCCCGGCCCTTCCCTCCCGCCGCTCTCCGCAGCTGGCAGAGGACAGGAGCCGAGCGGCCGAGCACCTGCGCCAGGCCCTGCGGTACCTGCAGAGCCCACAGGAGCCCCTGCGAGAGGCGGCCGTCAGGCTCACGGCTGAGCCCGGGCTCCCTCCCCGCCCTGCCGCAGCTCGGCCCCAGCCCCGCCTGCTGCCCCGGCAGCTTCCGCCATCCGGGCCTGGCGCCGTGGAGCCCCGGCTGCCCTCGTAGCGTGCGGCAAGGGCCCGGGCTGAGCCCTGCCGGGCCACGAGGGCCAGTGGCCACAGGGCTGGCAGCGCCGCTGGCAGGGAGCTGTGCCGCTGGGCAAAGCCGTGACAGGGTCTGTGTTCCCAGGGATGGCCGGGCGGTACCAGAGGGGGACGAAGGACGAGCTGCAGGTGCTCAGAGAGGGTGAGTGAGGGCAGCGGGCTGGCAGCGGGGCTGGCAGGAGGAGCTGCAATCCCTGCCCCGGCTGCGGAGGGGTTTTGCTTTTTGAGTGAACAGGGGATGGCGTGGGCAGAGCACAGAGAGATTTCCGGGATGCGGGCGGGGGGATTCGTGGCCAACAACTTGATCCCGTTGGTCCCTTCACTCCCTTGGCCATGGCAATAACTGGCTGGGATGCCCCTGGAAGAAAGATCTCCTTGGATTCCCAGAGATCCAGGCTCTGACCGTGGCTCTGTTCCTCTCTCTTCCAACCCTTCAAGCCCTGAGCAAGACAACAGCCTTTCCCATGTAAGCACAGTAGCTCAACTTGCATTCAACCAAAGAGCTGCAGAACTACGTTCTCCTGATGGCCCAGACAAAGCTGTGTCCCTTTAAGACCTCCAGGTGCCACGGAAGAGGAGACCACCTGGAGACCAGAGACCAGCTGGAGCTCCAGGCAGAGCTGATGATTGTCACAGCTCTTGTGGCTTCAGCCCCCTCCCTGCCTGCTCTCTCCCTCCAGCCTTCAGACCCTGACCATCCCCTTTTTTCCTCCCCAGCTCATCCCTTTGCTTTGCATCACATCAATAAACAGTTTGGCTTCTTCACTTTGCCTGCATCTCTGTGGAGCTAAAGCAGCACAAATCCAGAGCCCTGGGATTCACAGGCCCCTCCTGCCGTTCTCTTCCACGCCGTGTTTTGAGCAGAGATGCAGAGGAACGAGGGCAGATCAGGCTGGAGAGGTGTCTGTGCTGAAGCTCCGGTTCCACAACACTGTGGAGTCCAAGGTCTTGCTGAGCACCCTGAAGCCCCTGGATTTTAGAAGAGCCAAGCTGTGTATGCTCTGAACCCAGCTGGGAGGGATTCCATGGCAAGTACTCATGGAGGGCAAAGGAGCTTGGAATGCTGGAAGGGTTCAAGAATAGCTTCCTGAAAGCACAGCAATGCTCCATCCCTGCACAGGGTCAGGAAGAGGGCAGAACCAGAGAGCACCAGGGCTTCACAGAGAGCTTTGGGTGTTCCAGAGAGCAAATGAAGCAGCAGCACAGTGCCCGAGACTTGGGCGCGTGACCGTGCCAGTGTCCGGAGCGCTGCCAGGCAGTGCCGGGATCCTGGGTGCGGATCTGGTCCCCACAAGTGAGGAATGGCAGCCCCTGCCTCAGAGCCAGTCAGAAAGCCAAGCAAGTGGGACCAGAGGGAGGGCACCCTTCCAGTGTCTGGGGCATGGCTGCAAAACAGCCCCTGCTTCTTCTTCCTCCGCCTGTGCTTGGCGTGTGCTGGTGGCAGAGCCAGCCAGGTTGTGCTCTGTGTGCCAAAGCCTGTTCATAGCGAGCATGAAAAGTGCTGCGTGCCCAGCGCAGAGTCCTGGAAGGTGCTGGCAAGAGCATCCTGCAGGAGCAGGGCCTGGTCTCTGGCTGGGAACAGCCTGGTTTTGCTGCCGTGACCGCAGGCAGGAGTGTAGGCAGGTGAAGAGGCAGCGGGCAGCTTGTGTTTGCAGAGGGCCTGGAGCTGCACATCTGAACCTGCACCTGGAAACACACTTGGGGGAGCACTAGCTGGAGCTGGAGTGCCTGTTCTGGAAGCAGTTTGTGCAGGCAGGGCGTGCAGGCAGGGTTGCAGGTTTCCTGCTGCTATTGGGGTTTCTAGTTTGTTTGTTGTGTTTCTGTTGGTTGGTGAGTGTGGGCATTTTTCTCCAAAGTTATCACATTCCACGGGGACTCTTTCTTATTCCGAATGAGGCAGAAAAATGGGACTTCTAGTTTCTTAGAAAGTGCCATTTATTTTCTTATCTTCTACAGAAAACATGAGTTCTTGTAACAGCTGTTGGAAGCGTGACCAGAAGTCACTCGACTTACGGCTACAAGATGTTTTAAGGACTTATTAACCAATAAAACACTGCCAACAAAGATATTTATGTTTCTTTTCCAATATTAAGAAATATCACCTAATTACAGTGTGACCTTTCTAAGCCAATCCCATTCTAAGACATAGATCTGTTCTTCAGGCTAGTTTGCCACTTTTATACCTGCTTTATTCTTTCTATATCTTAAACTTTGTTAACTAAACTTTTTTCTACTTAACATGGCTCTGCTTTAAGCTTTACATCTATATTCTTACTTCTAGCACTTAAGCTTGGAAACTTTTCCCAGGGCCTCAGTTCAAATCCTGTGTTCTTCTCTAGGCTTTGATTTACAGGCCCAACGTTCAGAGAACTTCTTGCATTCTGAACTCCAAAAGGTGGGGTTTCGGGTTTTTGTTGGTAATGGTTTTTACATGACTGAAAACTGCAGTTAGTACAAGTGTATGTGACCGAGTAGAACCCTCCAAAAAGGATGCATCTGTCCAGACCCCTTCCTGTGTAGGGTTGAGCTTATCAGCAGTTCCAGGGGATGTTGCAGAAGAAGCCTGCCTGCGGTGTGAACAGCTGGATTATCTCCTTTTAATGGTGGCCGAGCTTGGGGAGCAAGTTGAAAGACTAAGGAGTAATAGGGGAAGTGAAAGGGAAACAGATTGGTGGAGTTCTGCCCTTCCATCCTTGAGGGAGGCCCACCAGGAGTCAGAGGACTCCCATGCCCCCCACTGTCAGGCAATAGGAGGACACCTGGAGGGTGAAGGGGAGTGGAAATGGGTCCCTACTTGGGGAGATCCTAATAAAAATTCCTCCTGGCCCCCATCACCTTGCCAGGTGCCACTCCAGAATAGGTATGAAGCCCTGAATTTAAAGAGCCTGCCAGATGGTGTAGAAGAAAATTATCTGCCCAGTGGGCCCAATTACAGTGCACCTGTTAGACAGATCACCACCTCTGACCCCAAAATGAAGAGAAGGGTAGTGTTAGAGGGTCACTTCCTTCTGAGGGGAACAGAGGGCCCCATATGTCAACCAGACTCATCCCACAGGGAGCTGTGCTGCCTCCCTGGGGCCCAGGTGTGGGATATCACTGAGAGGCTTCCTGGGCTGATTATTACCTCAGCCCATAAAAGGACGGAGTTGTGCTCTCAGGATTCCATGCATATCTGCGTCACCAACACGTGGTCATGGAATTGGGCACAGTATACACTCATAGGATGATTATGTTCCTGGCTACCCCTGCAACTTGATTGGTTAGTATTCCTGATGGCCTGGAATATCCCAAGAATGAAATTCAAGTCTCAAAAGCCCATCCTCCATGAGACCTGTTCCATGTACTAAATGCACGACCAGTACGATTTATTCTTGGAGTTGCACAAGAGTTGGCTGTTGGAAACAAGATTTCTTGGGTGGGATTCCTGGTAGGCTCAGTTACTCTATCTCTACATGCTGATGGTCTTCTCACATATGTGTCACAGAAGAAGGGGACTATCTTGCACTAGGTTATAGTCTCCCATTTTAATTTGCATAGTGCAAAAATCCTGATAGGAATCACACGGAAATGAATGCACACACTGTTTGTTAGAAAGGTCAAAAACATGCATGGCCACTGTAGTAATCTCCTCTACAAGAGGTTTGTGAGTTTCCAATTTACAAGCCGTAGGGATGTTACTCTCAAGTGGGACAACAAAGGCAGGCATGGAGTCAGGTTTTCCTCAATCTTCAACTGCTCATTATTAATCCTTAAAATGGCATAAAATGGTTTTACCTTTTCAGCCCCTTTTAGCCCATTAGGTCCTGAATATTTTTGAGTGTTCCATCCACCAGGATCTTGCAGGCCAAGGATATCTTGATGGTAGTGACAGTCATCTACTGTGGCTTGCATTCCAATTAGAAGTATCAGGAAGACGATGACCATGTGAAACACATGTTGATTTCCCCTGCTCTTTCTGAGATCTAGTTTTGGACTCCACTTGCTTTTTGCAGAAGTCTTTTGATTCTGCAATAAGGTATCCAGGAGGTTAACGCTTTAAGCTTTAAAGGCTGTATAAGTGGTTAAAAGTACTAAATAGAGTTCTTTCCATTTTGGCAAAAGACACTTTCCCTCAGGGATTTTACGTATATCTGGTCTCCAGGCTGGATTTGTGGAGAGGAGCACCCTCTTGCTCATGTGCTGGAAATCTGTTGAGTACCTTGCTGCAGCTGTTGTGTTATTTGGGCAACACAGTCCTGGAGATACCCAAACCCAACTTGTACAGTATCTTCCCCTTCATAGTTATGCTTATCTGGTTTTCTATGCAGTATTTCAAAGGCAGCAAGCTTTTCTTCTGTTCTTGGCCATACTCAAATCTGTAATAAAGCCAAGGGTAGGGCCAGGGGCCAAGGTGTGTTGGCCTCTTGTCCAGTTTGGACTGTCTGTTGTTGTATTGGATAATTCGTCTTTTCCACCTGGCTGCTGGCCTGGGGTCAATACAGAATTATCAGGGGTGAGGGTGGTCCCCGACAATACTTTTTAGGGTTTGCAGATATCAGGGCAAAAGTGGCAAAAATAAAAGAAGAGCGGTAAGACGACCACGACTTAGCAACCTAAAACATTTTAATAATAATGAAAATAAATGTGGAACAAGGCCCAAAAATCCAAATACAGTGACCAAGGGGATAAGGTCTCTTTAGGAGCCAGTGGTCAAAGACAGAGATACAGGGAGGTTCAGGGTATAAATATGGGGCAAGAGAGGGGGTGGAGTTGAGGTTAGGGTCCAATGGGTATAGGGGACAGTGGTGCAGAGGTGGAGTAAGGGAAGGTAGGGTCCAGTGGGGTAGGCTGGGTGGAACACTGTGCCAACTGAGGGCCAATGGGGATACAAGAAAGAACATTCTAGGAACTGGGAGTGGTGATAAATAGCTGGGAAATGAGGGTTAGGAATATGCATGAGACACTAACATAGGCAATCTAATAACTCTTTGGAACCTTTTTTGGGGATCACCACAACTTAAACAAATGCCTTCCAAGGTTTAGGGTTGGGGTATAATTCTTCTTTAATGATGGTTGCTTGACCTGTAATACTGGTCAGGCTGACTCCCACATCTCCCCCTTTCTGTTTAACTATAAAAATATAACTCAAGCATCTTTGTTAAGCTTTGTAAAAACATCCTAAGAGAGAAGGAATGACTAAGAGTATAACAGCTACAATTATGAAGATAAGTAACCCAGTTTCGATATCCACCCCTTGATTCCCCAACTTAAAGAGTCCATCAAACCAGTCTTTGTCATCATTAATTTGTAACTCTTTGACTCCGTCTTTGAGAACTTGAAGACTTTTGTTTTTAGACTCACTATGGTCTGAAAGGTTCATGCAGCACGTGCCTTCAAAGTCTTGGCATCTGTGTCCTTGTGCCTACAGCAAAAAATCTATGGCAGTTCTATTTTGTAATGTTGTGTGTCTTATGATGTCAACATCTGTTAGGAGATCACTTAGAGCGATAGGAGTAGCGTTGGTCTGTTTACTTAACCAACATCCCAACCTTCCCAATTGGCCTCCTGCTCGTGCAGCAGCTACGCAAGGTACAAGAGCAAAGGCAACTATCCTTTGTCCTCTATTCCAAAATTCTAATTTACTGTTACAATCGGATTGGAACTGATGTGCAAAACGTTTGTTTCCTATTTTTGCCATTGCCAATTAGTGTTGTGACATTGGGAGTTAATAAAGTAAGCTTACCAAGGCTACATGGTCTGCCTTTAATAGGAAATGGAATGGCAGGCCATGCTCTGTCCCCACAAATAAGAAACGTGCCTGGAGGTAACTGGAGAGCAGTGTCACTTGATTTAGATGGATGTCGTGAGGTATAATTGCACTATAGGCTCTCATTGTTATACCCTGGATGGTGGGGGGAAACATCCCACAATGCTGGTTCATCTCTTTTTACAGTTTGGGGATTACCACCATTAGATCTTACCAATTGAACTCTCTATAACAAAAGGCAATGCAGTAATCCATTTTAACTGAGCCAAACAGTTCCAATTCTTGAGGCTTTAATAGTGCATGTGGAAGATTGAGAGCCCACAAATCCTAAAAATCTACAGGATTGTATACTTCAGCTTACTATTGGGACTGTTACTTTGTATATTACGGATGACCTTTTTATTAACTGGCCACTTATCTATTGGCAGACCTGCCAGACCTGTTGAAAAGGTGTTATTTGTAGTGGCAACAGATAAACATAATGTGTCTTGGCGTGTTATGTTAGCTAAAGTAATCCAGATATTTTGTTTTGGCTTGGACAATTTTGCTGCTAACAAAGGGCAGGACATTAAAGGGCAAGTGCAATAATTAAGAGTCTTTTGGGGGTCATGGTTCCAGCAATGACTTGTGAAGAGGAACTGCAAAATGGTCAATCGCAAGGCGTGGTAGTTGTAGGCTCGCTGTTAGGAATTGGAGTACTGGGACTTTCCGGTGGGTCTTCCTTTAATGGCTGTAGGTAAGGCCTGATAGTTTTGGCTGGCATCCACCAAGGTCCTCTATCTGTGGAGACACAACCATATCCCTTCCCCCAAGTTTTTCATTGAAATGGTCCTAAAATTTGATTTGTTTCAGGGTCTTTTACTAACACCGGTTGGCTTTCCTTCAGTTGAGCCTGCACTGTATTAGAAAACTGATGGATAATTGGAGGGTTTGGTTCCATAAATGAATTATTCAAAAAATTAAAGACATGTAATGCTTTACTTAACGTTCCTGTGTTAGATCTCTACTTCCCCTTTCTGTTTATCTAAAAGACTTTTTAGGGAACCATGGGCTCTTCCAACTATTGATTGGCCTGTGGGGGAATGAGGGATGCTGGTGGTGTGGAAGATTCCTCACTGATTGAAAAATTGTTTTATTTTATGTGAAGTGGAAGCCAGCCCATTATCAGTTTTAATTTCTTGGGGTTTACCTAGGATTGCAAGTGCTTGAAGAAAGTGTTTAATAGAATGTGCAGTTGTTTCTTTGGTATGAGCGGAGGCAAAGATAGCACCTGAAAAGGTATCTATAGCAAGATGAATATATTTAAAGCGACCAAATGAAGAGTAGTGTGTTATGTCTGTTTGTCATGTCTGTAAACTATGGAGTCCCCTAGGATTGACTCCTGCTCCAATAGCTGGTAAGGAAAGTTTTTGGCAACTAGGGCACATGTTTACAATTGCTTTGGCTTGGTCCTTGGAAATATCAAACATTCTGTGTGAAGCTGGAGCATTTTGATGAAAAAATGCATGGCTGCATTTGCCTGTTCAAATATGGTAGGTAATGCTACTTGCGTTGTCATGGCAAGTGTGTCAGCTCAATTGTTACCTCTGGACATTGCTGAAGGCTCAGGGGAAATTCCAACTTGGATTTTTCCCAAGCTGGAGGCTTTCTCATCTCCAGCTTGGATCTTTCCCAGGCTAGAGACTTTCTCAGAGATAAACAAAGGAAGGAAGAATGAATAACATAGATTAACACCTGGTGTTGAACACAGAGCAGTGTGTGAGCTAGGTGCTGTTTTGCTGAAAGCATGTTTTCAAGAGGTGTTGCCTTCTTAGACCCCCAATGAGCCTTTTCTATTCTGTATTGCATGAACTATCCTATATAAGTATGGAGACCAAAGGAATTCCCAGCTAAAGAATGCAGCCCCTGTTCTGTTTCCTGGTCAACCCCATGCCCTCTCCCAGCCTTTCGGTCACTCCCACCCTAATTCCCTGTTGGTCCTCTGTTTTACACCTTCCCTTGTAGTACCCCCGTGTTATCTAATAATTGGTCCCGAATGCTTTCCCCGCCTCGCCTATCCTATGTACTTTAGCCTAAACCCTCTTCACCTCTTTGCCTTTGTTCCCTGAACCCTGAAACGATGCGTGGCTGAAATAAACATCTTTGTATAACCCTGCAAAGGCCTTTCCTGCTGATTTCACCCCAAGCAACACCTTAGATGCAACATATAAGTGCAGTGGCCTTTCAATGAACCGCTTTTCTTTCTGCCTCGGAAGAGGTCGTGTGTGTGTGTTGCCATATTCGCAGTTCCTAGTCTGATAGCGACAGCTACCTTGTGTCAGTGGTCCAGGAAGGGGAGTGTGGGAATGGATATGTAGGATATGTATAATGAAGTAAGAGTGCTGCCTCTGGGAAAGAAGAAAGATCAAATTTTTAAGTAAAGAATACAGCTGTTCACTGGAAATATCTTTCAATAACGAATTTTCAGCTCTTTCCACAATTCCTGCAACATGCGCTGAGTCAGTAACAATATTAACGAGGTCTTTAAATAAAGAGAATGCCCTTACTACTGCAGCCAATTCAACAATCTATGGTGAGCCTTCAACAATGTCAATATCTGACAGCCACTCACCTGTCATAGGGTCTTGCCATGTAATAGCAGATTTAGGAGATTTTCCTGACCCATCTGTACATAAAGTGAGGGCCTTAAAGGGCTCATCACTCTTTAAGGGTTTAGAAAATAAACTGAAATCAGAGCTTAGAAGTCTGTACTTTGGACGATGGATAGAAAGTTGTCCAGATAAGTTTATTATAGCAATTTGGAGGTGTTCAGATTGTTCCAGAAGCCAGTCTAAAAAGGAAGAAGCCCAAGGCAGAAATATGACTGAAAAATCTTTTCCAGATAAAGATAACAAACGTGTTCTAGCCTTAATAATGAACTGAGCTATTATTTCTGGCTTTGTAGTCACGGTCTTTTTGGGTTGATGGGAAAGGAAAACCCATTCTAAAATTAATAAAGGATCAGACATCTTAGGATCCCACTGAAAAATAAGACATGAAATTGAGGACCCCTCCCCAGAACCACTAACAGGAAAGGTAACACAGGGTGCACCCAGTGCGCTTGGGGGGGTCTATATTCCAAGAGACACTTTATCTAAGGCGTGCCTTGCTTCCTCTGTCAGGTGTCTCGGGGAGTTCGGGGCAGAATCTCCTCTCAGGAGATCAAACAACAGCTGCAAGTCTTGATTTGTAATCCCCAACAAGGGTCTCACCCCAGTGATAGCACCAAGTAACCTTTGCATGTCATGTAGAGTTTGTGGGTTCTCCTCCAGTCAGAGCAGTTGTGGCTTTCTGCTTCGTGATGAGATTTTATAACCCAAATGCCTCCAGGGCTGCATTCTCTGCACCTTTTCTTCCGAAACTGTCAACCCAGCCTTTTGGACTGCTGTGATGGTATCCTTCACTTCGGTGTCCAGTGTGGTAGCGTCTTTGACAGCTAACAGGATGCCATCCATATAATGAAGTATCAGCATCTGTGAATAAAGCTTGCAAACAGGAGTCAATATTTTGGCCACAAACCATTGACATTTTGTGGGACTGTTCTTCATTCCCTAAGATAAGATTACCCAATGGAATTGTTGAAGGGATGCTCCTCTCTTGATTGATGGAACTAAAAACGCAAAATGCGGAGCATCATCAGAGTGTAATGGAATGTCAAAGAAACAGACTTTAAGGTCAATGACTGTTAGGTATCAGTCTTTAGGGATCATAGCTGGAGAGGGAAGACCTGGTTGAAGTGCACCCATGTCCTCTATGACCTCATTTATTTTCCAGAGATCGTGGAGGAGTTGCCATTTGTTACTGTGTGGTTTTTGGATGACAGAAATGGGAGTGTTCCAGGGGCTGGAAGTGAATGTTATGTGTCCTTTTCTGAACGAAGACCCCATTGTGTTAAAATGTGTCAACCACAGGTTGACAGGCGTTCGTGTTTTCACTCTAAAGGGTCTGGTGGTGGCATTATGACCCTTAGGTCCCTCTATCCTGACCAGATGCTTGCTATTCAAACTAGTGCTTTCCCCTCCAATCCCCATAAGGATTCTGGAAGCAGGTATGAGCGGCCATCCTGAGGGCCATTTGGACATAGAAATTACAGTAACATCTGATTCGGTGTCAATAGTTCCCCTGAGAGTTACCTTTTGTCCATTAGCTGTTGTAATTCGGTATATGAGGTATAAGAACCGAAATCAGGATCCTGTAACCTCCTTCCTGCAAACCCCAGTTCATGTCTTCCTTTCCGGTCCTGTGACCTTCCCCTGTGTCCTTGTACCCACCGGGGGTCGGGTATTCCGGTCCCTGTCCCCTCTGTGTCTTCATCCCATTGGCAGCTAGCCAAGGCCACTCCCATTCCCCTCTCCTGAACACCTGTTCCCCAGAGAAACTCGGCCTCTTTCCGGCCATACCATCGCCATGCAATAAACTGGGACTGAAAGAGCGTCTTTTGTATCCTTCTCCATCCATGATGCGATACTTTGTCTGATCTTAAATAATTAGGAAATAGACACAGTATAACAGCATCAATTAGCCTCTAGGATGCAGGTTATCTTAGGTCTATTCTTATAATTTGAGTCTACATGACAAAAGATTCTGAGTCTTCTTCCTCTGTTTCATCTGGAAGCATAATCTCTTGGGCTATAGGCAGTCCTTTGGGAGTAAAGCAAGGAGGGTCAGGGCTTATGGCTAAAACAGCTATTTCCTGGAAAGATGTAACAGACCGTAACAGTAGGGAGAACAAAAAATCCTTCAGTCTTCGATCTGCAATTGCCTAAGATTAGCACTTGACGGGGCTGATCTTTGAGCCCAAGTTATCCTGTCGAAATTGAATGTGTGAAACAGTCTGTCAGCACTACAGGTTTAGCACTTACCAACTCCAGCTGGGCACCTGGTGGAACTGTTGCAGGTAGTTCTGAGATAAGCTGCTGGAGTTCGAGGCCTCAGGGTCTGTAGTGGTGGTTGGAACTTGGTGGTTCTCTGCAATCATCAGCATTGGCTTGTGGATTTCTGTCATAGTGCGAGGCTGACTCACTGTGGTGGAAGCTCTTTGACAGCTGCCGAGGGAAATTACTTTTAGATGAAATCTGTTTAGCCTGGGGTTGATTTTTACTAGGAACTGGGTGTCTCCCCTTTTCTCTGTGGACAGTCTTTGAGGAAATGTCCCTGCTGACCACATAGAAAGCATGTGGGTTGGTATTGCGACTGTGGTGTTTTAAAAGGAAACTGCACAGCCACTAGGTCTTTTGCAGCTCCTTGCCCGATGGCCTGGGCTTGTTCTGCTGCTCTGTGCTCCATCGTCCCGAGAGGATTACACACCTTGATCATCTGGAAGAGCATCGCTTGTGGTTCTCGTGGCAGAGCATGCAATACCTTTCGGCATTCAAAGTTAGCATTAGCTACTGCCCATGTCTCTAACAACTTGTTCCTGGTTCTATCATCAGGGATTTGTTTTTCCAATCCTTCTTTTAACCAATCTGTACATTTAATGTGTTTCTCTCCTGGCTCTTTCCTAATATTAGTATATTCCAAGTTAGGAATGCTGCCATCCGGTGCGTGGACTAGTGCTTTTCTAGCAAAATTTTTTATTTCATCGATTACTTGCCTGGGGACTGCTGCTGCTTGTTCCTCAGGTTGGCTAAATTGTCCTTCCCCGGCTAGGTGGTCCATTGTTAATGCTGCTCTTGAATTACCAAAATATGAGTATTGGTCTAATACCGATACTCAACTGTGGCAGACAAAAGACTCTCTAACAATTTAAAGTTAGAAAGTGTATGTTTATTCAGCACTGGGCAGCAGCGTGAGGTAATCCTCTAATATGCACTGCAAAATCACAGGTGATCACAAATCTGTTTATTAGCAAAGGATTCAAACAAATACATATTCATAATAACAGCCCCTCCCATCCCCTGCTTTCTATGATAATTAGTTTGAATGGCTATTAAGCATGCGTGATTAACTTCTTAAATTAAGTCTGGGGTCGTTTTTGTGGGGAGGGGTCTTAAAAGGAGGAAGTAAGGCGGGTCTTCCTCACTCTAAACTCTTGACCTTTTCTATCACTGACAATACAAATGATTTCTGGGAATAGTCCAGTTTTCCAAAGAACGGGTTTCTGGTTGCATTTTCTATGTTCCTTTGGATCTGCTCATTAGTTTGTCTTTTCCCATTGTAAGCACAGCTAAGCAAACATGAAATGACAGACAATCAATTATTTAAGTTTCAGATAACTACTCCCTTCTAACTTGTTTTCAGCAAGGTAGCTAAAATTATATTTTTCTAAGATTAGTGTTCCATTCCCCACTTCTCCTTTGAAATGAGTAAATTCTTTTACTCAATATGGGGATTTCTTTTCATCTATCCAAGACGCATGGCGGCGATCTTTTAAGACCAAGCCATACGCCTTTGATAGCGATGCTAAGTCTGCTACTTGTCGTAATATTCTCCAATTCTAAACAAGTACAGCCATAGACAAAATTAAACTTATACTGACTAAAATAAGCAGCACAGTGATTAGGTGAATTAAGGCATTAAGCAAACTGGTTACTGTTGGTGACCATCCAAATAGCACATCCCACCAATGATGAGACAGATGTTCTTCAAATCTTTTAAAACCCCTTATGGTCTCCGCATTATGGTGCATTGTGATCAAAGTCCTTTTCCCTGCATCTTGAATCTCTTTTAAATTTTTTTTTAATTCCTGATGTTTCAGTAGCTGAGCGACTAGGATTAAATTTATTCCTATAGGCGCATGCAGTATTTCTTGCACAGTAACCAGGTTTACCTTTATGTACTGGTGTGATATTACAGGTGCCTGATAAGAAAAGCCGCGTGCTTTGATTTTAGCAAAATTGCAAACACATAAATTGAACTGAGTCTCATCCACAATTTGATTGTCTATTATTATGGTGGGACATGCTGTTCTGAGACAGACGCAACCTTGTCCTATATACACAAGTGAAGTTGTTTGGTAGGTTAGATGCATTTCAAAGTGGCAAATGCTTTGGTCCTTGTCCAGGTGTCCCGGGTTGGTGTTGTGTCTGCTCCTCTCCCTGCCCCCACACCTCGCTGTCTGCATGAATCTGCCACCGGTGCCGCTTCTACCCTGCCCGGGGGGGTTGGGACCCCGGCTGTGGGGCTTGGCTTGCCCAGCTGCTGCTGCTGCTTGCTGCCCCAGCTTCTGCTGCTGCTTTGCTGCTGCTCCTGCTGCTGCTGCCCCGCCATTTTCTGCCCCAGCTGTTGCCCCGGCTGCTGCTTTCCACCTCCCTTCTCCCCCTCATCTCAAAGATCTGTACCAGCTCAGGATGGGACCTGAACATCAGGAACTGCCTCTGGAGCCTGCCAAAGAAGCTTTTTCGCCCTTCCTAGCAGCGACTGTCTCTCACTTTGGTGAAAACGTTTTTGTCATCTGAAATCGTACTTTCCTTGCGCTGGGAAGTGTTTTTTGTGTTCGTTAATAAATAGGTTTTTTCCACTTTCCCCCCCCCGAGAAAAATTCTTTCCCAGCCAGGTGGGGGGAGGAATTGTGGGGGGGTGGTTATTTTCTGGGGGACTCCTTTGGAGGTTTTCCCCCAATTTTATCCTAAACTTGGACAAATATTTTGGTGGCCCATACAGGGAAGCCCGAGTAAGTGGAAAAAACCTTATTACTTTGTAACTGTATATCGATATAGATTTATAATGCTTTGTGGGATGGATTTTGGCATGTGGTTTTGGATAATAGGGTTTTTTGAGGTTTTATTACCTCTTTAGTCTCTGGGGTTATTTTCCCATCCAGAAATAGCTTCAGTACTGTCCCTTATTTGTAGTTTTTATACTAGAGGGATAATGACCAAAATATTTATCAGCCTGGGCTTAGTTGCAATGGCTTGTAAGAGGTTTATAAAGATGCTGGAATCGGTTCCAGGGATATCTTCTGAATCCTGGGTATGGATATGCATTCAGTTTGTTAGAGGAGAAGCAGGGGAGGAGGGTTTTCAGCCTTTGCTTCCCTTTGTCTCCTCTGAATTTTTTACATCGTTATTAGGAAATGTGCAGTTCTCCTTGAGTATTAAAGAGATCATCTTTCTGATGTTTAATTTTGTAAGCTTTCTCTACATGGTTTACAGTTTATATAAAATCAGGGCTGAAATTTCTAGAGGTGCTGGTGTGACTCCTGACTTAGGAGCAGAGCAAAGTGTGAGGAGTCCTGAGTGGTGTGGGAAATGGCAGGACCTGGGCCAAATGTTAAAGGAATTTTCTGATCCTATAGTTTGGGACTTTCCACACAAGCAAATTCAGAACCCAGCTGAGGTAGTAAAATATTTGAAAGAGAAGTGCCACAATAGCTCTAGGGGAAAAAATATTACTGCAGTGAGTTGGGCCCTGGCACATGTTTATCGTGTCCTGTCAGATAGTGTAGGATCACAAACAGAAGACAGGGAACAGGGAGATAAATTAGTTACCATCCCAGTGACTCAGGCTGTAGTCAACACCCCAGGCTCGAGGACAGGGGCAAAATTAGATAATAAGCTTCAACCAATGGCCGTGGCTACTAGCACTAGAAGTGGAAAACGTACAGCTAAGACTGATCGACCAGTGGAGGATGATGATGATGATGATGCAGGAGAAGGACCCTCAACGCCTCCTGAAATGAAACCCGGAGTTAAAATGACCGGTGCAAGGTCAGAGAGCAATATTCAGTCCTTTTCCTTGAAGGACCTCTGTGGTCTAAGGAAGGACTATACAAGACAACCTAATAAATCCATAATTAGTCAGCTGGTCCGGCTTTGGGATGTGGCAGGCGAGGCTATCATCCTAGACGGCACTGAAGCGAGACACCTGGCATCCCTGTCTCATGATCCAGTCATTGATCAAGGAGTGATGAGGGCGGGCTAACCCTCAAAGCCTCTGGTCATGTGTTCTGGATAGCATGGCACAAAGATATCTGTGTGCCGATGACCTGTACATGCAGCAGACCCGGTGGAAAACCATAGAGTAAGGGATCCAAGGTCTGAGGGAGATGGCGGTGGCGGAGATTATTTTTTTGGATGATATAACAACTAGGAATCCGGACCTGGTACCATGCACCCCGGTAATGTGGAGAAAGCTTGTGCGACTGGGGCCACCTGAATATGCGTCCGCTCTAGCAAAAATGAAGCGGGATGAGGTGTATGAGACTGTACTCGACATAGCAAAGAAGCTTCGTGCCTATGCGGATTCTGTACATGGCCCAGCCCATGCTAAAATTGCAGCTGTGGAAACACGCTTACAGAACTTAAAAGATAAGATACAGGACAATCATCGGAGACTCAGAGAGGAAATTAAGGAGGACCTCCTCCATATTTCAGATGTACAGATTAGAAACCCTGGCACACAACGTAGACGTTCCCCCGATGGGTAGAGGAGGTACACTCCCCGGCCCGAGCTATGGGTTTTTTTTGCAGGATTGTGGAGAGAACATGAGGAGGTGGGATGGAAAGTCTACGGCTGCTCTAGCACAACGGGTGAGGGATTTGAAGGAAGGCAAGATTGAAAGAGGAAGGTCCACCAAAAGGAGAGCCGCTCCTGTTTCTCATAGCCAAAATGCCAAACATGATAATGATAATGACCTGTCTGACCTTCTTGAGGGAACCTCTAAAATGTATGCCTCAGAAAAGAAGGATAACCAGGCTTAGAGGGGCCCTGCCTCTAGCCAGGTTGAGGCAAGGGAAAACCGTGTTTTTTGGACCGTGTGGATTTGGTGGCCTGGCACATCGAAACCACGGAAGTATAAAGCTTTAGTCGATACAGGAGCACAGTGTACAATAATTCCATCAAGATATGTGGGGAAGAATCCATTTCTATTGCTGGTGTGACAGGTGGATCACAGGATTTTACCATAGTGGAAGCTGAAGTGAGTTTAACTGGAAAGGATTGGAAGAAACATCTTATTGTGACTGGTCCAGAGGCCCCATGCATTTTGGGCATAGATTACCTTCGGAGCGGGTATTTTAAGGACCCAAAAGGACTCAGATGGGCATTTGGAATAGCCGCTGTGATGGCAGAGCACATCTGGCAATTAAACACCTTGCCTGGACTGTCCGAGAATCCGATTACATTAGGACTTCTGAAACGAGAAGAGCAACGAGTACCAATTGCCACCTCAATAGTACATCGCTGGCAATATAGAACAGCTCAAGATGCTGTGATCCCCATCCACAAGGTGATCCAAGAGCTGGAGAGCCAAGGGGTGGTTAGAAAAACCCACTCACCCTTCAACAGCCCCATCTGGCCTGTGCAAAAATCTGATGGAGAATGGAGATTGACTGTGGACTATTGTGCATTGAATGAAGTGACTCCACCACTGAGCGCTGCCGTGCCGGACATGCTGGAGCTGCAGTACATGTTGGAGTCCAAGGCAGCAAGGTGGTATGCCACCATTGACATTGCCAATGCATTTTTCTCCATTCCTCTGGCTGCAGAGTGCAGGCCTCAGTTTGCTTTCACCTGGAGGGGCGTGCAGTACACCTGGAACTGGCTGCCCCAGGGGTGGAAACACAGCCCCACCATCTGTCATGGACTGATCCAGGCAGCACTGGAAAAGGGTGAGGCTCCGGAACATCTACAATATATTGATGACATCATCGTATGGGGGAACACAGCAGTGGAAGTGTTTTAAGAAGGAGAGAAAATTATCCAAATCCTCCTGGAAGCCGGCTTTGCCATCAAGAAGAGTAAGGTTAAGGGACCTGCTCGTGAGATCCAGTTCCTGGGAGTGAAGTGGCAAGATGGACGGCATCAGATTCCTACTGATGTCACTAACAAAATTACAGCTATGTCCCCACCTACGAACAAGAAGGAGACACAGGCTTTTCTAGGTGCCATAGGCTTTTGAAGAATGCACATCCCTGAGTACAGCCAGATTGTGAGCCCTCTCTACCAGGTCACTCGCAAGAAGAACGATTTCCACTGGGGTCCTGAACAACTACAAGCTTTTGCCCAGATTAAACAGGAGATCACCCATGCGGTAGCTGGTAGTCCCCAGTTAGGACGGGGCCAGATGTGAAGAACGTACTCTACTCTGCAGCCAGGAACCATGGTCTGTCCTGGAGCCTGTGGCAGAAAGTGCCTGGTCAGACCCGAGGCCAACTCCTGGGATTTTGGAGCAGAAGTTACAAAGGGTCTGAAGGCAATTACACCCCAACGGAAAAGGAAATTTTGGCTGCCTACGAGGGAGTCCAAGCCGCTTCAGACGTAATTGGTACGGAAGCACAGCTCCTCCTGGTACCCCGACTGCCAGTGCTGGGCTGGATGTTCAAAGGAAAGGTTCCCTCAACCCATCATGCCACCAGCGCCACATGGAGCAAGTGGATAGCCCTCATCACTCAGCGTGCCAAAATTAAAAAACTAAATCGCCCTGGGATTCTGGAAATAATTACAAACTGGCCCGAAATTATGTATTTCAGTGTCACAAATAAGGAACAAGAACCAGTAACACAGGCTGAAGAAGCTCCACCGTACAACCAGCTACCGGCAAAAGGAGCGTGTTACTCCCTATTCACTGACAGTTCCTGTCATGTCGTAAGGATGAATTGGAGATGAAAAGCAGCCGTATAAAGCCCCACATGATAGGTTGCAGAAGCTACCAAAGGAGAAGGGGGATCTAGTCAATTCGCTGAACTCAAAGCCATCCAACTGGCCCTAAATATCGCAGAAAGAAAAAGATGGCCAAAACTCTATTTGTACACTAATTCCTGAATGGTAGCCAATGCTCTGTGGAGATGGTTAAAGAGATGGAAAAAGGCGAACTGGCAGCGCAGAAAAAAACCAATTTCGGCTGCTGAAAAATAGAAAGAAATCGCTACTCGGCTAAAAAAATTACCTGTAAACGTTTGGCATGTAGACGCCCATGTCCCCAAAAGTAAAGCCAATGAAAAGCAGCAAAATAATCAGCAAGTAAATCAAGCTGCAAAGATAGAAGTGTCGAAAATAAACCTTAACTGAGAGCACAAGGGAGAGTTGTTCCTAGCTCAATGGGCCCATGATGCCTCGGGTCATCAGGGCAGAAATGCCACCTAAAAGTGGGCACAAAACCGAGAGTTAGATCTAACGATAGACAGTATTTCCCAAGTTATCCACCACTGTAACACGTGCGCTGCCATCAAGCAAGCGAAGCGGGTAAAGCCTCTCTGGTATGGTGGGCGATAGTCTAAGTATAAGTACAAAGAGGCCTGGCAGATTAATTACATCACACTGCCTCAAACCTGCCAGGGCAAACGCTACATCCTGACCATGGTGGAAGCCACAACTGAATGGTTAAAAACTTACCCAGTGTCTCATGCTACAGCCCGTAACACCATCCTGAGCCTGAAAATGCAGGTCCTTTAGAAGCATGGCACCCCTAAGAAGATCGAGTCAGACAATGAGACTCATTTTAAAAATAGCCTCGTCAACACCTGGGCTAGGGAACACGGTATTGAGTGGGTGTACCACATCCCTTACCATGCACCAGCTGCAGGTGAAGTGAAAAGGTACAATGAATTACTGAAAACCATCTTAAAAGCATTAAGTAAGAAGTCTTTTAAAAACTGGGAACAACATCTAGCAAAGGCTACTTAGTTTGTTAACGCCAGAAGTTCCATCAACCAAGCATGTCCTGCCCAGTCTGACTCCCTTAATATAGTGGATAGAAATAAAGTCCTAGTAGACCATGTTCAAGGTTTGTTAGGAAAAGCAGTATGGGTTAATCTTGCCTCAAGTACAAGCAAACCCATTCGTGAAATTGTCTTTGCTCAAGAACCAAGATGCACGTGGTGAATAATGCAAGAAAATGGAACAACACAATGTGTACCACAAGGAAATCTGATTGTAAGATAAGACAAAAAGAAATATATAAGTGTTGAAAGACTGAGTAAGTGAAATGGAAGAAATGTGTAAGTGTTGAAGGTTTGAGCAAGTCGGATAAAAGCTTTTACATTGTATTTAGTGAGTATATATCCCAATCGTGTGTCAACGCTCACCATGTGGGATAAGGGGTAGAATGTCCCGGGTTGGTGTTGTGTCTGCTCCTTTCCCTGCCCCCACACCTCGCTGTCTGCATGGAGCTGCCGCCGGTGCCGCTTCTCCCCCGCCCAGGGGGGTGGGGCCCCGAGGCTGGACTGCTTGGCTTGCCCGGCTGCTGCTGCTGCTGTCCCACTGCTTTCTGCGTCAGCTTGCTGTTGCCCCGGCTGCCACTGCCCTGCTGCTGCTGCCCCAGCTGCTGCTTTTCCCCCGCCCACCCTTCTCCCCTTCATCTCGAAGATCTGTACCAGCTTCGGACGGGACCTGAACATCAGGACCTGCCTCTGGAGCCTCCCAAGGAAGCTTTTTTGCCCTTCCCAGCAGCGACTGTCTCTCACTTTGGTGAAAACGCTTTTTGTCATCTGAAATTGTACTTTCCTGGTGCTTTCCATCCCACCTCCTCATGTTCTCTCCACAATCCTGCAAAAAAACCCATAGCTCGGGCCGGGGAGTGTACCTCCTCTCCCCATCGGGGGAACGTCTACGTTGTGTGCCAGGGTTTCTAATCTGTACATCTGAAATATGGAGGAGGTCCTCCTTAATTTCTCTCTGAGTCTCCGATGATTGTCCTGTATCTTATCTTTTAAGTTCTGTAAGCGTGTTTCCACAGCTGCAATTTTAGCATGGGCTGGGCCATGTACAGAATCCGCATAGGCACGAAGCTTCTTTGCTATGTCGAGTACAGTCTCATACACCTCATCCCGCTTCATTTTTGCTAGAGCGGACGCATATTCAGGTGGCCCCAGTCGCACAAGCTTTCTCCACATTACCGGGGTGCATGGTACCAGGTCCGGATTCCTAGTTGTTATATCATCCAAAAAAATAATCTCCGCCACCGCCATCTCCCTCAGACCTTGGATCCCTTACTCTATGGTTTTCCACCGGGTCTGCTGCATGTACAGGTCATCGGCACACAGATATCTTTGTGCCATGCTATCTAGAACATGTGCCCAGTGGCTTTGAGGGTTAGCCCGCCCTCATCACTCCTTGATCAATGACTGGATCATGAGACAGGGATGCCAGGTGTCTCACTTCAGTGCCGTCTTGTTGGAGAAGATGAAACTGAGGAATCTTGCAAGTATGAATGCTCAGATTCTGGGAATTGTTGGGGAAGGTAGAACAGGAAAGCCCTAGTTACTGAATTACCATAAACACAATAGGATGGCTCACCGAAGCTAATCCACTCTTAATTAAACCATGCTTTTGGCCAGAGGGCAAGGCCAAAAGACACAAAAGACTGACCTGCACCCAAAGATTAGATCTTAGAGTTTAGAATGTCACATGCTATGCTAATGTAAGATTTCCTATAGGTTATATGTAAATGCTATAGAATTAGTATTTTGTATTAGATTGGTTCTTAGGGATTAGAATATTCATGATGGAAGTGGATTTATTGTGTTACAAACGGGAAGTCACTCTCTTCTCTTCTCTCTTTCTCTTCCTATCTTTACTCCTTGCTCTTCTTCTCCCACTTCTCCTCTCCTCTCCCTCTCCCTTTACCCCAATACCCTTTTATCCCATTACTCTTCTCCTCTTCTTCCTCTCTTCTCTCTTTTCTTTTCCTCTTCTCTTCCCCTCTTTACCTTCTTTACTCTCTCTCTATACCCTCCTTCTTCTCTCTTTCTCTCCCCCTTTTTATCTCTTTAATCTGCACGTGGCTGTGCCGAGCAGCTCCTAGCAGACTCCCTTATAATAAACTGCAACTGTAGCTTTTAGCATTTACAGAGCGTCTGAGTCTTGTTCCTCGCGTCCACCCTGATTCAAAGAGTCCAGGAGTCTCCCGCACTGTCTAGGATGGTAGCCTTGCCTGCCACATCCCAAAGCCGGACCAGCTGATAATTATGGATTTATTAGGTTGTCTTGTATAGTCCTTCCTTAGACCACAGAGGTCCTTCAAGGAAAAGGACTGAATATTGCTCTCTGACCTTGCACCGGTCATTTTAACTCCGGGTTTCATTTCAGGAGGCGTTGAGGGTCCTTCTCCTGCATCATCATCATCATCATCATCCTCCACTGGTCGATCAGTCTTAGCTGTACGTTTTCCACTTCTAGTGCTAGTAGCCACGGCCATTGGTTGAAGCTTATTATCTAATTTTGCCCCTGTCCTCGAGCCTGGGGTGTTGACTACAGCCTGAGTCACTGGGATGGTAACTAATTTATCTCCCTGTTCCCTGTCTTCTGTTTGTGATCCTACACTATCTGACAGGACACGATAAACATGTGCCAGGGCCCAACTCACTGCAGTAATATTTTTTTCCCTAGAGCTATTGTGGCACTTCTCTTTCAAATATTTTACTACCTCAGCTGGGTTCTGAATTTGCTTGTGGAAAGTCCCAAACTATAGGATCAGAAAATTCCTTTAACATGTGGCCCAGGTCCTGCCATTTCCCACACCACTCAGGACTCCTCACACTTTGCTCTGCTCCTAAGTCAGGAGTCACACCAGCACCTCTAGAAATTTCAGCCCTGATTTTATATAAACTGTAAACCATGTAGAGAAAGCTTACAAAATTAAACATCAGAAAGATGATCTCTTTAATACTCAAGGAGAACTGCACATTTCCTAATAACGATGTAAAAAATTCAGAGGAGACAAAGGGAAGCAAAGGCTGAAAACCCTCCTCCCCTGCTTCTCCTCTAACAAACTGAATGCATATCCATACCCAGGATTCAGAAGATATCCCTGGAACCGATTCCAGCATCTTTATAAACCTCTTACAAGCCATTGCAACTAAGCCCAGGCCGATAAATATTTTGGTCATTATCCCTCTAGTATAAAAACTACAAATAAGGGACAGTACTGAAGCTATTTCTGGATGGGAAAATAACCCCAGAGACTAAAGAGGTATTAAAACCTCAAAAAACCCTATTTCCAAAACCACATACCAAAATCCATTCCAAAAACATTATAAATCTATACCGATATATAGTTACAAAGTAATAAGGTTTTTTCCACTTACTTCGGGCTTCCCTGTATGGGCCACCAAAATATTTGTCCAAGTTTAGGACAAAACTGGGGAAAAACCTCCAAAGGAGCCCCTCAGAAAATACCCCCCCCCTCCCCCCCCCCACAATTCCTCCCCCCACCTGGCTGGGAAAGAATTTTTCTCGGGGAGGGGGGGGAAGTGGAAAAAACCTATTTATTAACGAACACAAAAAACACTTCCCAGCGCAAGGAAAGTACGATTTCAGATGACAAAAACGTTTTTACTAAAGTGAGAGACAGTTACTGCTGGGAAGTGTGGAAAAGCTTTTTTGGCAGACTTCAGAGGCAGTCTCTGATGTTCAGGTCCCGTCTGGAGCCGGTACAGATTTTTGAGATGAGGGGGAGAAGGGAGGGGGAAAGCAGCAGCCAGGGCAGCAGCAGCAGGGCAGCGGCAGCCGGGGCAACAACAAGCTGGGGCAGGAAGCAGCAGGGCAGCAGCAGCAGCCGGGGCAGCAGCAGCAGCAGCAGCAGCAGCAGCAGCAAAGCAGCAGCAGAAGCTGAGGCAGCAAGCAGCAGCGGCCGCAGCATCTGGGCAAGCTAAGTAGCACAGCCCCGGGGTCTCAACCCCCCCGGGCGGGGGAGAAGTGGCGCCGGCGGCAGCTTTATGCAGACTGCGAGGTGTGGGGGCAGGGAGAGGAGCAGACATAACATTAACCTGGGACACACCCCTAGACCAAGAGCCACCAAATGTCTTCCCAGGGATTCTCACAAGGATGGAAGTCCCGGCTCTGCTGCACAGCGAAGCTGAACAACTCCTCCTCTTTCGGATCATCCATCGGGAGCAGCAGCGCTGTGCGCAACCCCTCGGGCCCCACCCAGAGCTGATTTTCAATAAAGGCCTTGAAAAAGGAGCTGGTTTCCTGGCCTGTTCATTACAGAGACCAAGACTGGGAACAGAACCGACACCAGAACTGAGACCAGCACTGCTCCAGAACTGGAACTGAGACTGGGACCGAAACCAGCCCCCGAATTGGCAGTGGGACCTAAACTGAGACCAGCACCAACACTGGGATGGGCACCAGGAGATCCAGGGCTGCTCTTGGACCGGAACCAATGCCAGGAGAACTCCATGACAGAAACTGAGAGCAGCACCAGAACCAGCACCAACACTGGCACCGGTACAAAAAACGACAGTGGAACTGCTCCGGCACCAAAACCGAGACTGAGATTGGCACTGGGAGCATTCTGGGACCAACACCGGCACCGGTACCAGTGCTGGACCTGGGACTGCTCTAAAACCGAGACCAAGAGCGACATTGAGCCCAAGACTGAAAACAGAACCAGCACTGAGACTGGCACCGCTATTGGACCCAGACTGAGACCGGCACTGTGGAAGCTGAGACAGAGAGTGCTGTGGATTTAATTGGCATTTGCAGTTTGATAATCAGGCCGCCTTGGCAAGAACAAACAGAGCTTTGACGATTACAAGAAGACTGGATTAAGACTGGCGACAGGAAAGAAGATTGAAGTAAATAAGTAGAAATATAAAGTTTGTCTGGGTGATGTTTAATGCAATGAATATAGTCAAAAATTCCTGCCTTCCTATAAATGGTGTATAAGCAAATGTAGCTCACAATAAATTTGGATTCTGATCACGAGTCAGTAGTACCTGTCTCACTCTCAGTCATTGATAAAATCCCCTGCAACCAGCACCGAAACAAGCATCAGAACCAGGACAGAGATCAAGACTGAGACCAGAACCAACACCAGAATTGAGAGTGGCACCTCTTCAAGACGGGCACTGGGACTCGGACCAAGACCAATGTTACATCTCGAGGTGTCTCCTTAGACTTGAGATTACCTTAGGTGGACATGCAGGTGGTCTGGAACTTAGCTTTTTCTAATGCCTATCAATGAGAGACTGCAAGAGGCTGTTCTTAGAGGTTTTCATGGTTGTTTATTTTTCCTTATTTCAGGAATGCTTTGTCTAGCGAACAGCGGTTTGCTCGCTAGACGTCTAGGGCAGAATCTGCCTGGTAGAGGCAGGATTTATCTTTTATAGTCTAAATTACGTACTAGGTATTTACAAATGACCCTCAATACAATACAATCTTGTTACATGGTCTAGCTCTGTCTTTATCTAATTTAAAAGTGCCAGCGTGTCACTCAGCATGGATGACACGGAGAAGAAGGAGGAGGAGGTATTCACACCCCCAATTTTCCATCTTGGCTACGTGTCCCTTATCACAAACATTCTAGAAATCTGCTAATTTTACATTCTAACAGTCTAATTTACACTCTGTTTATTTTTGCGGCTTGCATTTCTTTTCTCAATGTTGGTAAATTGTTCCAAGGAGCTAAATTCAGCCTCTGAGACACCTGGGTCTCATTCGAGGGTCTTTGGGGACCCCGCCAGGGGGGATCTTAAACTTTCTAGGGAAGCCAGAGGAATACTCTGGACTCCCACATCTCCCCCCTCTGTTTGCACTAAAACCACCTCTTTTACAGCTTTTTTCATGGCATGCCAAATGCACTGAATGATGCATGGCAAAATGACAAGAAGAACTACAAGCTTTACTAATATATAAAATTCTACTTTCAAAACTTTTTTTTTACAAAGGTAAAAGATTAAAAAGGTCAAACAGACTATCTAACCCTGATTTAGTAACTTTTTGAAGCTTTGCCACACTTTTCTGCAACTGTCTTACGTTCTTTTGAGTTGATTTTGAATGATTAGACAAGTTTATGCAGGCAGGGATACCAGCCTAAATTCTGTCCCTACAAACAAAAATGTTCTCAGCAGTAACTGTGCTAAAACTCGGAAGGAAGGATGGTTTGTTTGAGACTATAGTACAATTACTATATACATTTTGATTTAGAGTAACATTTATTGTTTGGTTCTTTGTCACTCTTAAAACATTAAATACAATACAAAAGTATATTCTTGTCGAAGCAAAACATTTTAAATTTTTCTGGTTTGAATGAGGCCACAGGGAGAAATTGAACCCACACATGCCATCCGTCTACAGGAGTTGTCACAACTTGCATTGCCCATGAAGGGATGCTTTCGGGAATGGGCCGTTCTTTCACTGGCAATCTCACCAGACATGTCGAAAATGGCTTTTTTGGCTTGGAATGTCTCAAACAAATTGTGTTTAACCCCGCTGTCTGTGCTAAATTTTCTCAAACCTTCTCCCTTGGCTGCATCACTGATAAATCCGCTTTGTTATTTAACATAGTTGACAAAAAGATAAGATACAACAACATTTAAACAAACATGTTTTACTGTCAGTCCTTAAGTTTTTTATGTCTTGTTTGAAGAGGAGTTTACATCTTTTGTCTTTAATTTTGTCTGCGAGCTTTCTTTTTCACTTCTACGATTGGCTTTTGTTTGTGTTTGGGCCCAATACAGTATTATGTATTTTGCAGGAATTTACTTCAATCCTTTATTTGTGAAAACACAAGCACAATTTTTTCTTTACATGATTAGTTTGAAAGGCCCTTTAGTTTTACCTGTTTCTAAATTTTTGATTAAAACTAAAGGATTTTCTTTTAGCTTTGCCTTTGTATCATTTGTAAAATATCTTGTAATTGGTGGAGTTTACTCTAAAAAAGAACCATTTAAGACGTTTAATACATAATAAATACATAATAAAACTTTTGTTTAACTACATGTGAGGCATAGCTTTTGCCTCCCCTCCTTTTTTTGTTTTTCTAAAATTGCTCCTAAAATGATGTCAACTAAAATATAAATGTTTTTTAGTTTTCTAAAAAGTGAGTATTTTGTCACATCTGTCTGCTACAGTTGAAGACTTTGCAGTTCCCTAGGGTTGACTGCTTTCATAAAAACTGGTGGCTGTACTATTTGACAATTCCGACAGGACTAAGTAATTTCTTTTGCTTGGCTTTTTTAAAATGTGAAAAGATTCAATCAATGCTTGTGTATTTTGATGAAAAATGCGTGGCTTAATTTTGCCTGCTTAAAAATATTTGGCAAGGTTTGCAAAACAGACATGGTCAATCTGCCTGCCTGTGCATTCCTTCTACCAAAATTTTGGGAATGATGAGTGTGCTTTAATATGTGTAATAGAATATTTATGTGTCTTGTTTTCTTGCAATGTTTTTATACATGATGAATATGAATATAGAATGTCATTGCTTGTTTTTTTTAAAAGTGACCCTTTTAATCTTTTAACTATGTTGGTCACATATGCCGAATTTTTGATCAAATCAAGGGGTTACTAGAACAATTTAAAAACTTTGACCATTGTTGCCAATTTTACAATTTGTGGTGAATTTTGCATTATTTTTATATCTAATTTCCATTTTTCTATAATTTAATTTTGACATATAATTACTGATTTGTGAGTTTTTCCTGAACTATCAGTGAACACTATGATCCCGTCTAATGGCTCCTCACTTATTTTTGATTTTTTTTTTTTTTTTAATTTTAACTTTACTTTCAGCAACCTGTGACTTGGACAGTGAATTGTACAAATACTTGTATAATCTAACAATACAATTGCTTAATTCTGTGATTTTGGTGTGCCAAATCAAAACACTGCTTTTTCAAGGGTAAATGCATTATAAAAATTTCTGCTTGTTATTGTTATCAGCTTTGTTTCTCCCTTTATTATGATTTATTATTTTTAAATCTGTAAAAATTGTCTTTGGGGATTGGTAAGATAGAAAAATTCACTCTATAATTAAAAGTTGGTCTTTTTAAGACTCATCCCATTGAAAAATTAAACCATATGACTGTGTTCCTTTTCCCAACACCACTAAACAAAAAGGCAATGAATTTAAATAACGATATGCTTGTTTTTGCTATAAAACTTCTACAACCTTTTTTAAAGGTCTTTGTGCTTTTGGTGTGAGAGTTCTAGGAAATTTGATATTGCTGTTTCTTTTAGAAAATTAAATAAAATGAAAGCCCTTCTCTTGTGATTTTTAAAATCGGTTTTATTCAGTTTATTTTTCCAAGAAATTGTTGTAGGTCTTGCAAATTGTTGATTTTTGAGCTGATTTCTATTTTTTGAGGCTTTACAATCTCATTCAGCTTTTTGAGATCATGAAGCAATTTCTATGAACCAGAGGTCTTCTTTAGAGTAATAAACATGAAAAATTCCAGCGTGCAATTTCACAAATTTTGAAGTGCTAATTTCCATTTTAGCCTTTTGCAATTTTGTGATCAGACAGTCATGAGCTTTTTGCAGCTTCTATTGCATGGATGCCGCAATGAGCAAATCACCATCTTGACTAAATTCTTTAAAGCACTCAAATTTTTATTTTTTTTTTTAAGGCCTACTGACTCATCTAAAGAGGTTTATTAGTTTTTTAAGTCAGCTGTCTGGAGAGAAGTTTATCATTTTTGTTTCTGATTCAATTTGTGAGCTTGCCCCTTTACTTTTAGGGCTGGCATTTGCTCGCGTTTTGGCTGGACATTGCCTTACGTATCTTGTTGGCATTTATCTCCATCTTCTCTCTGTGGAGACATAAGCAGAACCCTTTCCCCAAATGCTTATTGGAGAATTTTCCTCTAACTATTATCTAACAAAAAACAAACCTAAAGTTTAAATCTTTTGAAGTTAAAACACAATACAGTAATTATCAATACCTTAAACATCAGACATACATTTACAAGATTAGATAATCATCAATCTTTAAAAAACTGTGTCATCACCTCTTAAAAAACTGTGTCTTTACCTCAGGGTCTGCAAACAGCTGACAAACCTTGATTTAATGAGGAATTAGATGGTCATTTCTGGAAAATGAACACCAAATTCACTTTAAGGTTAGCTTCAGCTGTTATATTGATAAGGTCAAATTGCCAATCTAAACGACTGGAATATTATTTTGATGCAGAAAACACTTGGGTTTACACATTTTTTTTTTCAGTTAGAATTAAGGCTTGGCTAGAGCCTAAACTCTAATTGGAAGAGAACTCCCTGACATTTTTTTATTAAAGAAAAAAAACTCCACAACTTTTAACAACAAAACTACAATTAAACATTTCAAGGTGAAGAAGAAATTATATTTTTTTAGCAACTTATTTTCTCTAAAATTCTTCTTTAGGGTAAAATGCTTTGAACATGACAAGCTGTTGCAATGCTTTTGTGATAGCAACTCAGGAAAATCATAACACTATAAATTTATTTTGAGAATGGAGCTCAAATAATTTTCTGGAATTCTGCAAAATATTCAAAACTTGCACAGGGCCAGGTCACAAAAGACCTGCCAAAATAAAAGAGAGAATTAATAAAAGAAAGACAAAGAAACATTAACTTTACAACATAACTAATTACACATTTGATTCAAGGATACATCTGGAAGCTTTCTAAAACTTACTTAAAATGCTGAAAGACTTTAAATTAAATAATGAAACAAAAACAAAATCGTTTTGTGATACAGAATTTATACAATCTTATTACAGTGTTTTTAAAATTAAATACAGAAACTATATTTAAATTTTAAAAATTGAACTGATAGATAAATTCTGCTTTTTCAATATATATGAAAAGAATTTTGATTCAGATTAAATTTTACAATTTAAATTATGATCTTAGAAGTGGTCTTGATTTGTGTTTACACAACATTTTATTGATTATTTTAAAAATGTAGACTAGAAATCCATTGCAATTTGATTTGAAGGGAAATCTGCAAAACATAAATCTGCAAGCTTCTTCCTTATAAGAATTTGAAATTTATTGATTTATATTGACAGTACTGCAAATACTTAGAAACTGATTTCTTTGAAACAATTAACTATAGGAAAATTAAAACTCAATGTTGACATTTAAATAAACGTCTACTCATATCTGGGAAATAACAAATTACTGAATATAGATGATATGTATTTAAATAAAATACAAAATACCTTATTATACTTCTAATTATTAAAATACCTAATACTATTAAAATACTTTTATCACTCTTAAAATTTTAGCATCTTTTTAACAACAATACAAAAACAAACACCTTAGTTTAACATACAAGAACTGAAAATAAAACTGAGTCTCTTATCAATTTTCCTCGTTTTGCTTGTTTTCCACTATATAGATAAAAGCAGCTTTTGGTGTTTTTCCAACCCTCATTCTCCCCATTCCTCCTCCCCTCAGCAGCACTTGACCCGTGCAGGGCAGGGGAGAGCAGCGGGGGTACTGTCGGAGCCCTTTTTTGGGAGCGGGGCAGCGGTGCTCCCCCCTTCTCTTGGTGAGCCCCGGGCTGGTGACTTCACGCTGCTGTGTTTGGGTTTTCTTTAAATTAGCACCGTTTGGGCAGCTGCCTGCAATTACTTAAAAGTTGTTAAATTTTTCTTTTTTGACTTTACAAAGCATGAATTTTTTCCTTTTTGAATCTGTCTTTTCATGAAACGGTTTTCTCTGTATCGGGGCTTTGTGTCCCTATCGCTGACACTTCTGGATTTTGTGTTTCCCGCGCGCTTCCTGCTCGGGGCCAGGGCTGGGGCCGGGGCCGGGGCCGCTCTTTCTTTGGCTGCGCCTTTGTCTGGCACGGGCCGGCCTCACCCTGTGGTGACTCATTTTTGGCCTTTTTGAGCTAGAATCACTGCTTTCTGAACTAAATTTTGGCCTTTGGACTCGCATGCTGTGGTGTCTGTCTATATTTGAGTGTTCTTGTTTTGTTCCTGTTACTTCCGGGTTCGGGGATGCTGGCATCTTTAGGGGCTGCGCCTGCGTGTGTTCCCTACGCTTAGGTCGAACCACGCATGCGTCACTGGCTGCTCCCGGGTTGGGCTGTTCCGATCTCCCTCCCGGGTGTGACCCACGCCTCCCCGGGCGTGGCTGGCCCTACCACCGCTTGTGTGCCGGCTGTCGAGACTGGCCCCGTCCCCAGCATGGGCGGCGCCACTCCCGAAAATTTTGCCGCGCCAATCTTGCCCGGAGCCACCTTCCCCCGGCCGCGAGAAATTCCCCCGCCCGCCGCCTGCACGATTGCCGCGTCTGGGACCGATCCCGCCGCCCCTGGGGGTGGCTCCGCCTGGGTTTTTGATGAGGCGCCACTGACTAACGGGGTTTTTCCGCGGACAATGAATCGCGCTGGGGTTTCTGCACTCATATCTTCACCCCCCGCCACTGCTGCGCGCGTTTTTGTCCCCTCTGCCCTGCTTTCCGAGATTTGTGGCGTCCCTCTCCACAAAAGTGGTGACAAAGCCGGTAAAATGTCACTGGTCTGAAATCCCGATGGTGTTGCAGTTACTTTGTGCGTTTCCGCAGCACTGCGAATTGTCTGTTCTAGCATTGTAGAAGTATAAGGTATCGTGTGTCCCGTTTTATCTCTCTTTTTTGATTTTTTCACTGCTCCCGGGGTAGAATGCAATTGCTTCCCTGCTGGTAGTGAGGTCATTTTTGAGGGACTGAAAAAACAGAAATTTAGATTATCAAAATTCTTTGGAAAAACCTCCATTCTGAGTTTTCCCGATTTAGGGGTAGGTTTAGGTGATTCTAGGAATTTGGGTGAATTTGAGGAATCTAGGATGTCTGAAGACGAACTGGTCTGCTGCTGGCAGACAGTTTGTGTAGACACCAGCTGCTGGCTGGATGTCCCCTTTTCAAGTTTTGAGAGACCCTCTATGGTCTTTAGAGGACTAGAAATCTTTATTTTTTTAGCCAACAATGCTTCTAGCATGACTCGCACTACCGTTAAAAGATCTTTTGCTTTATTATCTTTCATTGTTGCAGCGTGGTATATATTTCTATTCAGCTGCTGCCAAAATTCTGTTGTGAATATCTGATTTGTCTCAGCTTGAGCGTAATGTATACGAACCCATATAAGCAAATTTCTGAGTTTATCCTCTGTTACTGTAATTGGATGGGAGGAGACCAAAAACTTAAACATGGATAATATTTGTTTGTGGATGAAGGACCCACCCACTGTGTGTGTGCCTGTAGTGTATCTTAAATCTGAACAGCCTTACCCAAAAGTAAGATTCCCAAACTGAGTCAGAGTTCTCCTGGGCGTCCGTCTAGCAGATGCACAGGGAAAGGAATTCCCGGGATCCTCCCTTCCGACACAAGTGTGGGAGCTGACTTTTCTGGCTCCGGCTCAAAGTCTCTCTTCTGCAGCTCTCTTCAGATGGATTTTCAGGGTTTGGCGTTCGTGTTCACCTTTGTGAACCACGCAGCCAAAACTCATGAGTCCAGAACTCCAGACGCGCACCCAGGGACGCCAGATGTTACATCTTGAGGTGTCTCCTTAGACTTGAGATTACCTTAGGTGGACATGCAGGTGGTCTGGAACTTAGCTTTTTCTAATGCCTATCAATGAGAGACTGCAAGAGGCTGTTCTTAGAGGTTTTCATGGTTGTTTATTTTTCCTTATTTCAGGAATGCTTTGTCTAGCGAACAGCGGTTTGCTCGCTAGACGTCTAGGGCAGAATCTGCCTGGTAGAGGCAGGATTTATCTTTTATAGTCTAAATTACGTACTAGGTATTTACAAATGACCCTCAATACAATACAATCTTGTTACATGGTCTAGCTCTGTCTTTATCTAATTTAAAAGTGCCAGCGTGTCACTCAGCATGGATGACACGGAGAAGAAGGAGGAGGAGGTATTCACACCCCCAATTTTCCATCTTGGCTACGTGTCCCTTATCACAAACATTCTAGAAATCTGCTAATTTTACATTCTAACAGTCTAATTTACACTCTGTTTATTTTTGCGGCTTGCATTTCTTTTCTCAATGTTGGTAAATTGTTCCAAGGAGCTAAATTCAGCCTCTGAGACACCTGGGTCTCATTCGAGGGTCTTTGGGGACCCCGCCAGGGGGGATCTTAAACTTTCTAGGGAAGCCAGAGGAATACTCTGGACTCCCACAGACCAAAACCGTCCCCAGAACTGGCACTGGGATCAACATTGAGATCATGACGGACATTGGGACCAGCACTGGGAACACTCCAGGACTACCCTTGGGAACGGGACCAGCACCGGCACCAGGAGAACTCTGGCACTGAGATTTAGAGCAGCACTGGCACCAGAACCATGACTGGCACCGCTGCAGGACCGGGCCCAAGACCAAGATTGCAGGATCAACACTGGCATTGGTACCAGCACTTGGACAAGACCCACTCTGAAACCGAGACCACGACCAAAACTGAGACCAAGATTGACACTGAAACCAGCACTGGCACTGAGACTGGTGTCACTATAAAGCTAAGAATGAGACGGATACCAAAACCACTCAGGGATCAAGATCCTGTTCAGGACTGGAGTCAGCATCAGAAGTGCTCCAGAACTGCTCCAAACTGAGACTGAGACCGGGAACAGGATGGAGATCAAAACAGGGAGTGCTTTGGGACTGCCGCCTTTACTGCAACGAGTTTTGGCTGCGCCCTACTTGAGACTTCGCAGGACTGGGAGGAACCCTTGGGTGGGGCAGCACCACCTCAGTTCGCATCGTTCTGGTACAGTCATCCCGGTCCATATAAACACAGTTTGTACAGTCCCAGTCCGTGTGACCCCAGTTTGTACAATCACAGTCAATGTGATCCCAGTTTGTACAATCCCAGTCTGTGTGATCCCAGTTTGCACAATCCCAGCCTGAATGGCCCTGGTCCTTCTGGTCCCAGTCTGTGCAGTCCCAGTCTGGAGGATCCCAGTCCATGTGATCCCAGCCCCCATGATCCCAGTCTGCATGATCCTGCATGGCTCACACTGTCAAGGCCTGGAATTCCAGTTCCCAGCCAGGAAAAGATGTTCCTGCCCTTGGAGGCAAAGCTCTTCAGAAAGGGCCAAAAGCCAAGTGCAGCAAGATCGTACAGGGACATTTCACTGCCAGCCTTCAGAACTTCACCCATGACTCTTGGAGCTCCTGCAGTGGGAATTGAATCAGGGCAGGGTCTTTGGTGGGAGCTGCCCTGGGTCAAGGGAGACCCTGAGAAAGAAACAGAGCAGGCAGAGAGAGGCAGGAGAGAAAGGAGGACACAAACACAGTCAGCTGAGAAGGTGTTGGGGGTTGAGTGTTTTTCCTATTGCTGTGTCAATTTAAAGAATTTTTCCCATTGTCATGCCAATGGAGATCTTTGCAGGCTCTGGACAAAAGGGGTAGGTGGGATCGGCTTGGAGAGGGGCTCTCATGCTTCCAGAGGGGACTCGTATTTCCGGGGGCAGGGAGGAGGATCCTCTCGGTCTTGGAGCCACGCGGCCGAACGCAGGAGAGCCAGACCCTCTGCCATCACCTGCCCTGCATCTGCCCTGCTACAGCCTCCAGTCTCTGCGGACACAGCTGACCACCAGAACCCTACGGTGAGCGAGGAGCTGCCCGCTCCAGCCGCTCCCCCCCTGAGACCGGCGCAGCCGCGGCCGCCCCTTCCCACCTCCGCTCCCACCGAAAGAGAGCGTGCTCACAGCTAAAGAAAGGACTGGAACCGAGTAATCTGTTCTGTTTTGTTAGTAATTTTAACAACTGCTGTTGTTTCTGCTGGTACAGTTAGATATATTAGTAAAAGAGCTGTTATTCCTACCCCCTTATCTCTGCCTCAGAGTCCTTGATTCAAACGTTTATAATATTTGGGGGGGGGAGTGGAATTCGGGTCTCTGTTTCAAAGGAAAATTTCTGCCTTTCTTGGCAGACATCTGTCCTTCAAACCAGGACAGAAGGTGCCACTGAAAATAAAACTGGAACTGGGTGAAAGAGAATGGGACAGAAATCAGAAATTGTCAAAGCTTTATTTACTATCAAATCCATCCCCCCCAGGCAGCCCCAGACAATCCCAATCCCACCGCTCCAAATTTGGATCCCACTTCTCCCAATCTCCTTCCAACCCCTTCTCACCCGGGCGGCTGAGAGATCCAGTAAGGTTTGCGGGAGTTCAGTTGTTTTGATGAGGGAACAAGGCACTTTGCAGTTGGATTGAGCCCTTTTGTGTCAAAATTGAGGTGTTTTCACTGGGATTTCAGTGGTTTTGAGGTGACAGATTGATCTGTCTTGGCATTTGGAATACAAAGAGATGGAGAAGAGACAAAAATTAAGGCCAAAACAAAAGGATAATCAGGCAGGTGTCTTTCCAACATGGATCCCAGGGAATGTGGGCCACCAGGCCTCTGCCCAGCGTGGGTCCTGCAGGGGGGATGGAGTTGGAGCAGCGCACGAAGCTCTTCATGCACTTGGGACACTCGCAGGACTACCCTTACTGGTGCTTCTTTTGGTGTTGGCTCAAGGCTGACCTGTCAGAGAAGCTCTTCCCACACTCCTTACACTCACAGGGCCTCTCACCAGTGTGGATGCGCCGGTGACAGATGAGGTCACAGTTTTGCCTGAAGCCCTTCCCGCAGTCAGGACACTCATAGGGCCTCTCCTCTGTGTGTGTTTGGTAGTGCTTGAGAAGCCTGGAGCTGGTCTGAAACCTCTTCCCACATTTAGAACACTCGTAGGGCCTCTCCCCAGTGTGGATACTTTGGTGGCAGATTAGGGCGAAACAGTCCTTGAAGCCCTTCCCACAGTCCCCACAATTGTATGGCCTTCCCCAGTGTGGATGTACTGGTGGCAGATCAATTTGGCATGCTCAATGAAGCCCTTCCCACACTCCTCACATTTGTAAGGCCTTTCCCCAGTGTGGATCCTCTGGTGGCGGATCAGACTGGAGCTGTGGCTGAAGCTCATCCTACACTCCTCACACTCGTGGGGCTTTTCCCCCATGTGGATGCGATGGTGTTTGCTGAGGGCCCCATTTTCCCACATCCCTTCCCGCAGTCAGGGCAGCGGAAGGGCTTCTCGTCTGTGTGTGTGCACTGGTGCCTGAGGAGATTACCTCTGGTGTGAAACCTCTTCCCACACTCCCCACACTCGTAGGGCCTCTCCCCAGTGTGGATCCTCTGGTAGCGGATCAGGAGGTACCTCCATCTGAAGCTCTGAAGCTCATCCCACACTGCGAGCACTTGTGGGGCTTCTCCCTACCACGAAGTTGCTCATGGACCACCAGGTCCGAGCTCTGGCTCAATCTCTGGCCGCCTGCCCGCCCCAGGTTGGATCTTTCCTCCTCAGATCCCCGCGATCTGCGTTTGCAGTCCCTCCTGGTGCAGGATCTCCCTGTTGCTGCTTTTCCTCCCCGTTGGATTCCTGCACTATGGAGCCGCTGCAAACGGCATCTTCCACAAGGTTCTGCCACGGGGATTTGTCCTCCCGGTCTCTTTGCTCAGCTCCTTGTCTGGGCGAGGAAGGACAAGGAGAGGATTGGATTTGCCTCCGTGCTAGAGGGAAGGGGAAGGAGATCCCCCCAGCACATCCCCAGCAGGTCGGTGTCGGCAGCGGGGTGTCCTGCAGCCGGGGCCATGCTGGGCTGGGAGATGGAGCAGGACAGAGGGGGAAACAGGCACTGACTTCCTCCTCACCTGCCTGCGGCTCCCGGGCCATCTTCCTCTTCCTCACAGCCTCCTCCTCCTCCATTGGGCCAAGGCTTGGGAATGGGAAATCCTGTTTTGGGGAAAAACAAGGGATGATTGTGTTTGTGTTGGGAGTTCCTCCTGCCCAAGTCCATCTCTAGAAGTCCCCAAGCATCTGGGGTCCATCAAAGCCTCCCAAACACCAACATTCCACCCTGAAAATGCCTCCCCTGTCCCAGCTGCTGGGGGTCAGGCTTCTATTGCGGGTCCCCCATGTACTTGGTCCCCACCCTCCCCAGGCTGCTGGGACTCCCAGGAATCAAAAAAGCTCCCCCCTCTTCCCTCTCCCAATTTAGGGGTGCTGGGGGATTTTTGGGTCCCGGGGTCTCTTCTCCCTTTATTCTCTGCTTTAGGGTGCTGGGGGTCCAAGGAGTCCCCCCACCCCTCTCCAGGCGGCGCTCCCCCCTCTCTGGGCTCCCCACTTTGGGGTCCTGGGGGACACAGGGCTCTGCTCCTCCAGGCTGCCTCTGCCAGCAGCCGCCACCGGGACCCTCCAATGTTCCCCCAAGGGGCATTTTCTGCTCAGCTTTGCAGTTCTGCATTCTCCAAACATTCCCCTTCCCCAAAAAAAAAAAAACCATGCTGAAAGGCACTGGGACCATTCAAGGAACAACTGGGATAAAACTGGGGGCAAATGAACCATGCTGTGGTAACTGGGAGTGCCTGGAAATGAGTACGAGATTGTTCAGGGCAACTGGAATATACTGGGAGTGTCTGAGACCATAGGGGTGGCGACTGGGACCTAACTGGGAGCAACTGGGAATGGGCTGAGGGAAAAACTGGGACCATGCTGGGGCAACTGGGGGAAAGTGTGAGTGACGGGGGCCCTGCTGGCAGAGATTGGCATCATACTGGACTCATAGTGGGATAGTACTGGGAGTGACTGGGACTGTGCTAGGGAACTGATATAACTAGTGTCTGTAACCATACTGGGGGGACTGGAACCACACTGGAAACAGTTGTGGGCATTCTGGGGAGAACTGGGACCCTGGTGGCGGACACTAGGGAGTCATTGGGAGCTACTACTCTATACTGGGGGAAACTGGGCATGACTGGGACCATGCTGGGAGGGACTGAGATAATCTATGGAGTGACTGGGACTGTGCTGGGGGTAACTCGGATCACACTGGGAGGAACAGAGACCAACTGGAACCATGCTCAGAATGACTGGGATCACACTGGATCATACTGGCAGCAACTGGAACTGCACTGAGGGTGAACGGGAGAGGCTGTGAGCAACTGGGATCAGTCTGGAAGCAGCTGAGGACAACTGGCAGTGACTGGGAATATGCTGGCAGCAACTGGGATACACTGGGACAGACTGAAACCACAGTGAGGGGAAATGGGAGCAACTGGAACCACATTGGATGATAATGGGAGCAGCTGTGCCCATGTCAAAGTCATACTGGGATCCTACTGGAACTACGTGGGATCGTACTGGAAGTGACTAGAATAGAACTGGGAATATCCTAGAATGACTGGAATCACATTGCAATCAGACTGGGAGTGATGGGAATAGTGCTGGCCATGACCCAAACGGTACTCAAAATGACTGGGAGACACTGGGCCAAACTGGGAGGGCCAGGGAGTCACTCTGGGCATAACTGGAATAATACTGGGACAAGCTGGGAAAGACTGGGGCCATACTGGAGATGACTGGAACCATACTGGGGGTGACTGCGTGAAACGGATCATATTGGGATGACTTGAACCATACTGGGAGTGACTACAGGAACTACTGGGAGCCACTGGGATTACAGTGATTGGGAATGGAACCTGGCTGGGGGGTTACTGGGAGCTACTGAGCCCATGTTGGGAGGAAAATATGGACACATTAGGAGCAACTGGGATCAACTGGAAGGTACTGGAACCATGCTGAGAGGACTGAGGCCATAACAGGGGCATACTGGGGCAACTGTGACCACACTGGGAGGAACTGGGACCAACTGGAACCATGCTCAGAAGGACTGGGATTACACTGGATCATACTGGCAGCCACTGGAACTGTACTGAGGGTGATTGGGAGAGGCTCTGAGCAACTGGGATCAGTCTGGAAATTGCTAAGGACAACTAGGAATGACTGGGAACATACTGGCGGCAACTGGGATGCACTGCGAGAAACTGGAACCATACTGAAGGGAAATGGGAGCAGCTGTGCCCATGTCAGAGTCATACTGGGATCCTACTGGAAATAGCTGGGATGGTACTGGGAGTGACTAGAATAATGTGATATAGTATAAGCACTTGGTTCATTAAAACTCCTAGTAGGGAACAATGAATTACAGCAGGGGGTGAGACGGGTGTAGACTTTGACCACATAGTTTCAAATCACTGAGCACGGTATGCATAACTTCTGCTGTCACCAGCAGTTGTTTAACCGGTTTTTGAAAATTCTTCCCTAGGCTAGGAGGAACCAGCAAGAAAGAATCGGGCATCTCCTCCCTGCTGTGACCACCAGAAGACAGACTACGACTCTCCAGCAACGGGCCGCGCAGACACAGAGTACTCCAAGGAAGGACAGGTCAGCTGGAATAGAACTGCATAAAAGACCATGGAGGGGAGAGGGAACTGCGCGCCGTTGGTGGAGCAAAGACTCCTGGACGCCCAACGCTGTTTGCTTACTGTCACTTGCTCTAATAAATTTTAATTGATTAGGACTGACTTGATTCAGTTTTCAGTCTATAACAATTTGGATCTCTGACTCAGACAGGGACAACCCGGTGGGACGTTCTCCCTTGGGGAGGCACCCTGCAGCTTTGCAGCCCTGTTTGAGAGACGCCCTCTGGGACCCTAACCAACAAATCCTAAATTCGGCAGTAAGCAAAAAAAGCCGGCAACCCTGTAATCTTTGCGCACAAAGATCCGGACAAAGATGCAAGACCCATAAGTATAGGCTGTTATCCATTCCATTGGGGTTGAGTATCCCGGAGTGTGCTGAGTGAGACGCCTGATTGCGGGCGAAGTGAGTGCAGACCCCTTAGTATTGCATTTCCCACATCCCGCAAGGGGCTGGGTCACGAACAGGGGGGCAGCAGGTGTGTGTGAGTGAGAAGGCACTCCAGACGATGGGACAGAGGAAAAGCAAGCCCTCTGTTCCCATGGGCGGGGGACCCCAAGTTAAGCTCCCCCACATACCACCAGATAGTCCATTAGGTTTAATAATCAAGACCTGGGATGCTGTCCTGGGTTGGTGTTTTGACTGAATTCTCACCCTGCCCCCTTGGCCATGAAGCTGTCTGCTCCCGGGGGAGGGGCCGCCTGGGCTCGACTCTGTGGACTGGCCTTGGTTTTTTCTTCTTCTTGCCGTGGCTTGCTTGGCTCTGGCTGCTGCTGCTTGTGGCTTTTCGCTGCTGTGGTAGTAGTTCGTTGCCTGGTTTGTTAGTTAGCTGTTTTTTTCTTGATTTTTTGGCTTTATATTGCTTGAATTATTTGTTTTAGCTCGCTGTTGTTTAAGGATTGCTGGCTGTTTTTTTTTCTTTCCTTTCTCTCTCTCTCCCTCTCCCTTTTCCCCCCCCCCCGAGGATCAGCACCAGCTCGCTCCGGAGGAACCCTGCAGCCTGCCTCTGGACACCGGCCAGAGAAGCATCTCGTCCCTCTAGTGAAGATCGAATCGTCCACATCTTTTTTTTCTCTCTCGGTGAAAATTTTTTTTTGTTATCTGGATCTGTGCTGGGAAGTGTTTCTCTTGTATGTGTTAATAAATAGGTTTTTTCCACTTTTCCCCCTGAGTGAAATATTTGTTTCTTAAGTCCAGTGGGATAAAGAATTGGGGGTTTATTCCCTGGGGAGCTCTTTTGGGTGTTTTTTCCCCTAAGTTTGTCCAAACTAGGACATTTCTCATTTGGTGGCCCGTACAGGGAAGAGAAAGTGGAAAAAACTTTAATAACATCTTGTTTTTAATTTGCCTGTATTGATATCAGTATGTTTTTTGAAGCCATGATGTCTTTTGGATTGGAAGCCTGCCTGTATGTTTGCTCTTTAGAGTTTTTTGAAATCTTAATACCCCTGTGGTCTTTGGGCCTGTTCTCTTACTCAGAGATAGCCCCAGTGTTGTCTCTAGCACGTAGTTTTTTCATGAAAGGGGTATTAACCAAAATACTCATTGGGCTAGGCTTGGTTGTTATGATCTGCCAGAAGTTTATGAAGGTGTTAGAATCCACTTCAGGGATGTACAAGTCGTGGTTTGTGTTGTGCACTCAATTCATTAGAGGAGAAGCAAGCAAAGAGGATTTCTTGCCTTTATTTTCCTTCTTCTCCCCTGAATTATTTACATCTCTGTTAGAAAATGTTCAGCTCTCCCTGAGTGTAAAGGAAACCATCTTTCTGGTATTTAATTTAGTAAGTTTTTTCTATACTGTCTGCAGTTTATACAGAATGAAAGCTGAGATTTCTAGGGATGCAGGTGTTACAACCCCTGATTTGGTAGCAAAGCAGAGTGGGAAGAATTCTGAGTGGTGTGGCAAATGGGAGGAACTGGGCCAAATTCTAAAAGAGTTTTCTGAACCTATAATCTGGGATTTTTCATCTGAAGAAATTCAAGACCCAGTCGAGATTGCAAAGTACTTAAAAGAAAAGTGTCAAGACAATTCTAAGGAAAAGAAAATCACTGCAGTGAGCTGGGCTCTGGCGTACGCTTATCGAACCCTGTTAGATAGTGTAGGACAACAAACAAAGGAGAGGGAACAGGGAGATAACGTAGCTACTATTCCAGTTACTCAGACTGCAGTTAACACCTCAGGCTCCAGGACAGGGGCAAAATTAGACAGCAAGCTTCAACCTATGGCTGTGGCTACCCATACCAGGAGTAGGAAGTGCACAAAGAAAGCAGATCGGCCGGGGGAGGATGATGATGATGAGGATGCAGGAGAAGGACCTTCAACTCCCCCTGATATAAAATCCGAAGCTAAAGTGACTGATGGGAGATCAGATACTAATAATGAGTCCCTTTCCCTGAAAGATCTTCGTGGTCTAAGAAAAGACTATACAAGGCGACCTGATAAATCCATAATTAGTTGGCTGGTTCGGCTTTGGGATGCGACAGGTGAGGCAACCATCCTGGATGGCACGGAAGCGAGACATTTGGGATCCCTGTCTCAAGATCCAGTCATCGATCAAGGTATGATGAGGGGAGCTAATCCTCAGAGCGTCTGGTCACGTGTATTGGACAGTGTGGCACAAAGATATCTCTGCGCTGATGACCTGTACATGCAGCAGACCAGATGGAAAACCATCGAGCAGGGAATCCAACATTTGAGAGAGATGGCGGTGACAGAAATTATTTTCTCAGATGACGTAACAACTAGAAATCCAGATCTGGTACCATGCACACCGATTATGTGGAGGAAGCTTGTGAGGCTTGGACCATCTGAATATGCCTCAGCTCTTGCAATCATGAAACGAGAAGATATATACGAGACAGTGCTTGATATGGCAAAGAAGCTTCGGGCATACGCTGATGCTGTGCATGGCCCAACGCATGCCAGGATTGCAGCCGTAGAAACACGTTTACAGAACTTGGAGGATAAGTTGGAGGAAAACCATAAGAAGCTGAGAGAGGAAATCAAGGAGGATCTCCTCCAAATCTCAGCTGTGCAAATCAGACGTCCTGGCAGTCAACGCAGACGCTCCTCTGCTGAGGAGAGAAGGTACACCCCACGTGCGGAGTTGTGGTTTTTCTTGCGTGACTGCGGAGAAAACATGAAGAGGTGGGATGGAAAGCCCACAGCTGTTCTGGCACGACGAGTGCGTGATTTGAAGGAAGACAAGGCTCAACAAGAAGGTTCCATCAGAAAGAGAGCAGCTCCAGTCGCCCGGAATCACAGTGCCACGTATGAGGAGGATGATGACGACATGTCCGATTCACTTGAAGGAACTTCTAAGACCTATGCCCCCGTCAAAAAGGATAAACAGGCTTAGGGAGACCCTGCCTCTAGCCAGGGTGAGGCCAGGGAAAACCGAATGTTTTGGACCGTGTGGATTCGGTGGCCTGGCACATCGGAACCACAGGAGTATGAAGCTTTAGTGGACACTGGATCACAGTGTACTATATTTCCATCAGGATGTGTCGGAGAAGAGACCGTTTCTATTGCTGGTGTAACAGGTGGATCACAGGACTTTACCATAGTGGAAGCGGAAATGAGTCTAACTGGAGGAGAGTGGAAGAGATACCCGATTGCGACTGGCCCAGAGGCCCCGTGTATTTTGGGAATAGATTTCCTTCGAAGCGGGTATTTTAAGGACCCAAAAGGCTTCAAGTGGGCATTTGGGATAGCGACTGTGATGGTGGAGAGAATCCAGCAATTGAACACCCTGTCCGGACTATGTGAGAATCCAATTGCCGTGGGACTCCTGAGGGTAGAGGAGCAGAGGGTGCCGATTGCCACTTCAATAGTACATCGCCGGCAATATAGGACAACTTGGGATGCTGTGATCCCGATCCATAAGATGATCCGGGAGCTGGAGCGCCAAGGGGTGGTGAGCAAAACCCACTCACCCTTCAACAGTCCCATCTGGCCTGTGCGCAAGTCTGAAGGAGAATGGAGATTGACAGTGGACTACCGTGCATTGAATGAAGTCACCCCACCGTTGAGCGCTGCCGTGCCGGACATGCTGGAGCTGCAGTACGAGCTGGAGTCCAAGGCAGCAAGGTGGTATGCCACCATTGACATCGCCAATGCGTTTTTCTCCATTCCTTTGGCAGCAGAATGCAGGCCGCAGTTTGCTTTCACCTGGAGGGGCGTGCAGTACACCTGGAACCGACTGCCCCAGGGGTGGAAGCACAGTCCCACCATCTGCCATGGGCTGATCCAGGCTGCACTGGAAAAGGGTGAGGCTCCAGAACATTTGCAGTACATCGATGACATCATTGTGTGGGGAAACACAGCAGAAGAAGTGTTTGAGAAAGGAAGGGAAATTATCCGAATTCTCCTGGAAGCCAGTTTTGCCATCAAGAAGAATAAAGTTAAGGGACCTGCTCGTAAGATCCAGTTCCTAGGAGTGAAGTGGCAAGATGGAAGACGTCAGATTCCTACTGATGTTATTAATAAAATCACAGCTATGTCTCCACCTACTAACAAGAAGGAGACACAAGCTTTCTTGGGTGCTATAGGCTTTTGGAGAATGCACATCCCCGAGTACAGTCAGATTGTGAGCCCTCTTTACCAGGTTACTCGGAAGAAGAATGATTTTCATTGGGGCCCAGAACAACAACAAGCCTTCATCCAGATTAAACAAGAGATCGCCCATGCAGTAGCTCTTGGTCCCGTCAGGACGGGGCCAGATGTGAAGAATGTGCTCTATTCTGCAGCTGGAAACCACGGTCTGTCTTGGAGTCTGTGGCAGAAGGTGTCAGGTGAGACCCGAGGCCGACCCCTGGGATTCTGGAGCAGAAGTTACAGAGGGTCTGAAGGTAATTATACCCCGACAGAAAAGGAAATCCTGGCTGCTTATGAGGGAGTCCAAGCTGCGTCAGAGGTGATTGGCACAGAAGCACAACTCTTTCTGGCACCCCGGTTGCCAGTGCTGGGGTGGATGTTCAGTGGGAAGGTTCCCTCCACCCACCATGCCACCAGTGCCACATGGAGCAAGTGGATAGCCCTCATTACGCAGCGCGCCCGGATCGGGAAATTAAATCGCCCAGGGATCTTAGAAATAATTACCAACTGGCCAGAGGGAGAAAGTTTTGGTGTGACAGACAAGGAACAAGAACCGGTGACCCGGGCTGAAGAAGCACCACCTTACAACCAGCTACCGGCAGAGGAAATCCGTTATGCCCTGTTCACCGACGGTTCCTGTCGCATTGTAGGGACAAATCGGAAATGGAAAGCAGCTGTATGGAGCCCTACACGACGGGTTGCAGAAGCTACTGAAGGAGAAGGAGGGTCTAGTCAATTCGCTGAACTCAAAGCTGTCCAACTGGCTTTGAATATTGCCGAAAGAGAAAGGTGGCCAAAGCTCTATCTTTACACTGATTCCTGGATGGTAGCCAACGCTTTGTGGGGATGGCTGCAGAGATGGAAAGAGACGAACTGGCAGCGCAGAGGAAGACCAATCTGGGCTGCAGAAGAGTGGAAAGACATAGCTACTCGGTTAGACAAGCTACCCGTGAAGGTTCGCCATGTGGACGCCCATGTCCCCAGAAGTAGAGCTAACGAAGAACAGCGAAATAACCATCAAGTAGATCAAGCAGCAAAAATAGGGGGGTTGGAAATAGATTTAGATTGGAAACATAAGGGAGAGTTGTTCCTGGCTCGATGGGCCCATGATGCCTCAGGCCATCAGGGGAGGGATGCAACCTATAAGTGGGCACGAGACCGAGGGGTGGATCTTACCATGGACAGCATTACTCAAGTTATTCATGATTGTGACACTTGCGCTGCCATCAAGCAGGCCAAGCGGGTGAAGCCCCTCTGGTATGGAGGACGGTGGTCCAAGTACAGGTATGGGGAGGTTTGGCAGATTGATTACATCGCACTGCCTCAGACCTGCCAGGGCAAACGTTATGTGCTGACCATGGTGGAAGCCACCACCGGATGGTTGGAGACTTACCCTGTATCTCACGCCACTGCCCGCAACACCATCCTGGGCATGGATAAACAGGTCCTTTGGAGGCATGGTACTCCTGAAAGGATCGAGTCAGACAATGGGACTCATTTTAAGAATAACCTTGTCAACACCTGGGCTAGGGAACACGGTATTGAGTGGGTGTACCACATCCCTTACCATGCACCAGCTGCAGGTAAAGTGGAGAGGTACATTGGATTGTTAAAGACCACCTTAAAGGCATTGGGTGGGGGATCCTTTAAGAATTGGGAGCAGCATTTGGCAAAGGCCACTTGGTTAGTCAACACTCGAGGTTCCACCAACCGAGCAGGTCCTGCCCAATCTGAGTGCCTTAATACAGTAAATGGAGACAAAGTCCCAGCGGCCCATGTCAGAGGATTGCTAGGGAAGACAGTATGGATTAATCCTGCCTCGAGTACAGGCAAACCCATTCGGGGGATTGCCTTTGCTCAAGGACCTGGATGTACTTGGTGGATAATGCAGAAAGATGGAACAACCCGCTGTGTACCTCAGGGAGATCTGACTGTGGGATGAGACAGAAGGAATATGTAAATGTTGAAGGTTTGAGCAAGTCAGAGGAAGTGTTCATATTGTGTTTAATGAGTGTATATCCCAATCGTGTGTCAATGATCACGATATGGGATAAGGGGTGGAATGTCCTGGGTTGGTGTTTTGACTGAATTCTCACCCTGCCCCCTTGGCCATGAAGCTGTCTGCTCCCAGGGGAGGGGCCGCCTGGGCTCGGCTCTGTGGACTGGCCTTGGTTTTTTTTCTCTTCTTGCGGTGGCTCGCTTGGCTCTGGCTGCTGCTGTGTGTGGCTTTTCGCTGCTGTGGTAGTAGTTCGTTGCCTGGTTTGTTAGTTAGCTGTTTTTTTCTTGATTTTTTGGCTTTATATTGCTTGAATTATTTGTTTTAGCTCGCTGTTGTTTAAGGCTTGCTGGCTGTTTTTTTTTTCTTTCCTTTCTCTCTCCCCCTCTCCCTTCCCCCCACCCTCACCTCCCGAGGATCAGCACCAGCTTGCTCCGGAGGAACCCTGCGGCCTGCCTCTGGACACCGGCCAGAGAAGCATCTCGTCCCTCTAGTGAAGATCGAATCGTCCACGTCTCTTTTTTTCTCTCTCGGTGAAAATTTTTTTTTGTTATCTGGATCTGTGCTGGGAAGTGTTTCCCTTGTATGTGTCAATAAATAGGTTTTTTCCACTTTTCCCCCCTGAGTGAAATATTTTTTCTTAAGTCCAGTGGGATAAAGAATTGGGGGTTTATTCCCTGGGGAGCTCTTCTGGGGGTTTTTTCCCCTAAGTTTGTCCAAACTAGGACAGATGCCTTCCCGTCTAGGAGCGGGAAAGACAGAGCGAAAATGATACACTATTGCATGGAAGTATGGGGGGGTCAGCAGATAGGAGAGACCACCTCTGTTGGCCAATTTTCAATTCCTCTGAGGATTGGATTTGTCAGGATTTAAATATTTATGTGAATTCAAAGGAGCCTTTCAGGCGAGAGGAGAGCAAATATAGTGCTTTATGGATAGTTACTGAGACTAGAGTGAATCTTTTTACACTAAAGGAAGGTAGGAAGAAAAGGACCAAAACCGAAGATGAAATGCTAGTGCTGCCCCCACCCTATGTTCTACCATCTCCCCCTCCTGCGCCTTTGCCACCTCCTAATCCCACTGCCCCCGCACATCCGGGGCACTCGGACTCGAGCACACCGGAAGTAAGGCGAAGGTTAACCAGGAGCCAGACAAAGAAGGAGCAAGACGGGCAAGGGTTATTTCCCCTTCGGGAGGTCCCAATGTGGGGGGCAGGCGCTAGAGAAGCTTAGGAAGAACTTTCAGTTATATTCAGGTGTAGATCCTAGTACCCCCGTGGGAGAGGCAATGTTGAAATTTCAGTTTGTGGCAAAATCGTGGGTGGACATTAGAAAGAAATTGGAAAAGCTAGAGGACTGGGAGACTTGGGGGTTGGAGGAATTGTTGAGGGAAGCACAGAAAGTATATGTCCGGCGAGAAGATAAGGCTTAAAAGAGACACATGAGTGAGGCAATGAGCGGCAGGGCCGGGCACGGATGTGCGAGACTGGGAGCACAAGCTGAGGGCTGTGGGGCAGCTGGGGCTCAGCGCCGGGCGTGCCTGACCCCACCACCCCCAGGCAGGGACAGCAGTGACCGCTGGCCCCCGTGGGGCTGCGGGATGCCCCAGCCCCTTGAGGCTCGGGGTGCCCAGCCGCCTGTGATGCTGCGGGCCGTGTTCGCTGGGAGCACCGGTGGGGGAGGAACTGTGTTTGCACTGTGACAGGAAATGAACTGACTCTGGTATACAGTGTGTGCTAAAAAGAAGGAGAACATGAATAAATGAATTTATGGGAAACGCAGATTGTAAGTGAAATTATTAGGATTCTGTTTTAAGGATTTTGTGAGTTTTGCTGGAGAATACAAGTAATACATACAGGGAAAGCCATGGAAGTTTGCTAAATGTGTGAGAGGGGTTTGAAAAGCATGAGTCTCTGATTGCTCCTCATTGTGATTGTAATTTACTAAAAAAGTTTGATGACTAAAATGGGAATGCAAATTAGTGTTGTGAAAAGTAACAAGAGTTTATGCTGAAATACATCCGGAAGTATAAGCAGCCACAGAGATATACAGAGTTTGCTTAGGCAAGCTTTGCAAAAAAATATTAAAAGAGTTTACTCCACCCTCAGGAGCTGTTGCAATATGTAGATAATTTGCTGTTATTGGAAGAGCAAGAGGGGGTGGGTTGAGTAGAGTGTCAGATATTTAGGACACCTTCTGACTGGGGGGTTGCAGTGTGTTGGTCCAGAAGGAGTGCAGGGGATTTTTGCCCCAGACTGACAAAGGGTTGTAGCAATTTTTGGAGTTAGTGAGGTACTGCAGAGCTTGGATTAAAAATTTTTCTGTTATGGCTAGACCTTTGTGTAACTTTTTAACCCAGAGCGGTACTGGTGTTTTGATGTAGACACCAGAGGTGGAGTGACGTGTTTTTATTTTGGAAAAAAGGGACATGTGAAGAGAAAAGGTAAGAAAAGAGTAGCAAATGAAAAGATGTTTAAAAAGGATTAGGGGGGTCAGGGGCTCTATTTGCTGGGGACACAGGAAAGATCAGAGTCCCTGGTAAAGCTAAGAGTAGGTCCCCATCAAGAAGGAATTGATTTTTTGGTAGATTCCAGGGCGGAAAGGTCAATTGTTCAATCCCTGCCCATGGCCGTAAAATTTCATCAGAAAGGTACAGGTGGTGGGAGCTAAAAGAAAACCCTTTGGGGTGCCAGTGATAGAGGATGTAACATTTAAAATAGACTCCAGAATAGGCCTGGAGTCTCTATTGTTAGTCCCTGGAGCAAATTATGATTTATTAGAGAGAGACTCGATGATTGAGTTAAAAATTAGTTTAGAAGTTGTAGAAAACAAATTAAACATTAAATTATGCCTCCTACGAACAACAGATGAATAAAAGATAAACCCCAAGGTGTGGTATACACCTGATACAGTGGGGAAATTAGAAATTGAACCTTTTGAAGTAACAATCAAAAATCCCGACGTTCCAGTAAGAATTAGGCAATACCTTTTGTCCAAAGAGGGGAGACAAGGCTTGAAACCCGAGATAGAGAGATTGTTAAAGAAAGGGCTACTAGAGTCCTGTATGTCCCCCTTTAACACCCCTATATTACCAGTAAAGAAGGCTGATGGAAAATACAGATTGGTACATGATTTAAGAGAAATAAACAAAAGAACCGTGGAAAGATTCCCGGTGGTTGCAAACCTGCGTGCCCTATTAAGCCAGCTAGGACCAGAAGATAAATGGTACAGCGTGATAGACTTGATAGACATTCTGGTCCTGTCCCCTTAAGGAAACCTGCTGGGATTACTTTGCCTTTGAATGGGAGGACCCGGATACACACAGAAAACAACAGCTAGGGTGGACACTCCTTCCCCAAGGATTCACCGAGTCCCCGAATTCATTTGGACAAGCAGTGGAGCAAATCTTGTGAAACTGTGATCTAGGGGAAGGGGTGAGATTAGTACAATATGTGGACAATTTATTACTAGCAGGGAAGGAAGAGGAAGCGGTCAGGCAGGAAAGCATAAAACTGCTGAACTTTTTGAGCTTACAGGGATTAAAGGTTTCTAAGTCCAAACTACAATTTGTAGAAGAGGAAGTAAAGATTTAGGGCACAGATTAAGTAAGGGCACAAAGAAACTAGACCCTGAGAGAGTGCAGGGCATCCTTTCAATTACAGCCCCGAAAACTAAGAGACAGGTCCAACAATTGCTAGGGCTGTTTGGCTATTGTAGACAATGGAATGAAGATTTTAGTGGCAACGTCAAATTTCTATATCAGAAACTAACTAAAGAAGGGTTAGTAAAGTGGTCTCCTGAAGATGAGGAACAATTAGAGAACCTTAAGGCAGAAGTGGTAAACCCCCGGGTGCTGAGTTTGCCAGATCTGAAAAGGCCCTTTTTCCTGTTTGTCAATACCAATGAGGGGACAGCCTTTGGAGTCCTGGCTCAGGAGTGGGCTGGGAATAAGACGCCTGTAGCGTACCTATCCAAACTTCTAGACCCCATTAGATGGGGATGGCCAACATGTTTACAAGCCATAGTAGCTGCTGTATTACTGGTCAAAGAAGCAGCGAAAATCACTTTTGGAGGTGAACTTAAGGTTATGTCCCCACATAACATTAGAGGGGTACTATAGCAGAAGGCAGAAAAATGGATCACAGACGCCAGGCTCCTGCAGTATGAGGGGATTTTGGTATCATCCCCTAAGTTAATGCTAGAAACAACTGCCTTGCAAAATCCTGCCCAATTTTTATATGGTGAGCCTAGCGAAGGATTGGCCCATGATTGTCTTAAAAATATAGAGGAGCAAATGAAAATCCAGCCAGAGTTGGAAGAGGAGGAGTTAGAAGATGGGGAAAAAATATTTATGGATGGCTCCTGAGTAATAGAAGGGAAAAGAAAATCAGGATATGTAATTATAAATGGGAGAACTTTTGAAGTCATAGAATCAGGTCCCCTTAGTCCCAGCTGGGGAATTATATGCTGTATTAAGGGCCCTGAAACTACTACAGGACAAGGAAGGAACTATATACACTGATTCAAAGTATGCCTACGGAGTGGTACATATATTTGGGAAAATCTGGGAAGAAAGAGATCTGATAAACTCACAAGGAAAGGGGTTAATTCATGAGGAATTAATAGTTCAACTACTACGGGCTATAAGGGGGCCAAAGAAACTAGCCGTTGTACACGTCAAAGGGCACCAAACAGGACTAAGTGTTATGGTAAGAGGGAATAATCTGGCAGACCAGGAAGCTCGGCGAGCAGCCCTGCTATCCCTAAGGATCAAAGAACAGACCAGACAGCAGTGTCCAACCTGTGGCAAAGATTTAGCGGAAGAGCCATGCTATGCCTGTTGGGAAGATTTTGGGATGGATGAATACGTTGTGCCTGTGATAATTTACAAAAAAGGCACTGCCTTATACATGGCCCCAAATGCATTCTTGGCTTCACTACTCAAGAGAAAGCCAAACTAATGCAAATGGGGGTCTCAGAAACAACTGAAGGAAAATGGGGACTGCCGGATGGTAGGCAAGTTCTTCCCAAACCACTAGCCTATAAAATACTACAAGCAATCCATGAAAAGACCCACTGGGGAACATAGGCATTAGTGGATCAATTTGCTATCAAATATATGTGCATTGGAATTTATAATGTGGCAAAATAAATTACTCAAGGATGTTTGACCTGTCAGAAGGTTAATAAGCAACAACTGAGAGAAAGAGTGATGGGAGGAAGAGAACTAGCACACCAACCCTTCTCCCATAGACAAGTAGATTTCACTGAATTACCAAAGACAGGCAGACGTAAGTACTTACTGGTAATAGTGGACCATCTGACCCATTATGTGGAGGCATTCCCTACTGCCCGAGCCACTGCCTAAACCGTGGTAAAATTGCTCCTAGAAGAAATTATCCCCTGTTACAGGATAATAGAGGCGGTAGATTCAGATAGAGGCCCACATTTCGCATCCAAGGTGGTGGGGGATGTCTCTTCAGCATTAGGGACTCGGTGGCAGTATCATACTCCCTGGCACCCACAGAGCTCAGGGAAGGTTAAGAGGATGAATGGAGAAATAAAAAGGCAATTAACTAAATTGATGTTTGAAACCAAGGTGTCATGGAAAAAATGTCTTCCTTTGCCTTTGCTAAACATAAGGACCCAGCCACAAACTGATGTAGGGATCTCCCCTTTTGAGATACTCTATGAAATGCCCTATGACATGGAAGCCCCAGCGGATCACCTGAGTTTAGAAAATCTAAAGATAAATTAGTATATAACACATTTGATGGCTAGGAGAGAGAAATTATGCGAGAAGGGACTTCTAGCGCAGTGCCCACCTTTAGATATGGCCAGTCACCAAATTAAACCTGCGAATAAGGTGTTAATCAAAGCCTGGAAAGAGATGTCCTTAATACCTCGTTGGGAAGTACCCTATGTTGCTTTGCTTACTACAGAAACAGCTGTGAGAATTGCTGAAAAAGGATGGACTCACGCTAGTCGAGTAAAAGGACCCATTTTGGTGGACCTGGGAACCTGAGAATCACCTTTAAAAGATAAGAATTTGGAATCGGACTCAGAACTATTACCAATGAACTCTGTGCTATTAATTCAAGAAACCCGAGTTGGTGAATTGGCTGGATATAGCTACCCCATTGTTGTTGAATTCAGAGCATACTGTGGGATATGGGGCTGTGATTGCTATCCTTTTGTATGTTTTATCTGTAAAGTGTGCCAGGAAGGTGGTGGACCCACTGCCAAAGGAGCAGACCCCCAAAGGGAGTTGGTAGAGGGTGTTACCGAATAGAAAGGAAGCTCACATGGGCTACCATGAAGGTGGGAGAAGTTACTGGGAGAATAGTAGAGCAGTCTCAAGAGTAGTGGGAAATATTTGTAAAAGGAGTGAACCCTGAGAACTATTGTTATCACTCTAACGAACCGGCACCATTTATAGCACAGATCATCAAAGGGTGTTGCTGAAAGGCCTTGACTGGGGCCCAGTGGGTCCAGTGTGATTCACAAGTAAAATATAAAAATTGGGAATCATATAAGAACAGAAAGGGGCAAAGCTACAGACATCCTGAAGCCTACCTTTGCTGCCAAGAAGATGGAACACCCCGCAGCTGGCCGCAACCCAGTCGGTGAGAGAGGCAGAGAGGTAAGAGAGTGTGGAGGCTGGAACCCACCGAGTGGGACAACGCAAAAATCCTTCAAGAAATCCCCCTAGGATATTAATTCCCTAAGAAACCAAAAAACGGACACCACATTTGGACCATGGGGAGACAAATAACTCGGGGAGACAAAGAGATTAGGAAATAGTGCTTTAATGACCAGGCCGGGACCCTACCCTTTCTGGCAGACTATATTGGTGATTTTGGGATTGCTTTTTGAATTGTCACAAGGAGAACACAGCCACCAACACTTCAGGTGGTCTCTAATCAGGTGGGAAGATCAACAACTAGTTCAGTCTAGAGAGGGGCCAGAGGTCCCTAGCTTCACAGCACCCTTGAGCTCACCTGTAGTCATAGATAAAAGACAAGCCCAACTAAAAGCGTTTTATATGTGGCCAAGCTTGAATCTGGGAAGAAGTTACCGTAATTCACCCAGAGAATATTATTGTGCTTCTGGGGGCTGTGAGACGGTTGCCTCTGATTGAGAACCTGGGGCGGCAAAGATAAATACCTTCAAGTGGGATGGGGCCCCTCAGGCTGCCAGAAATCTAAGCATTCATATAGTGGAGGAGTACTTGGAAGTAGTACTTGTTACTTCATCTATTTAAACATAACAAACCCACAAGACCCTGGGTGGGTGATTGGGAAGACTTGGGGAGTGTGGTATTGGGAACCAGGCACCGATAGAGGAGGACTAATACTCATTAAGAAGGAACCCTTGCCCTATGACTATCAGGCCATAGGCCCGAACCCGATAATTAGTGATGACAATTTGCCTAAAGTAAATGACACCTTCACTAAAGGTAACGGCACCCTGGCATCAGACAACGCCCTACTGTCGACCCACAACAAAATACCCTTTGGAGCCTTATGTATGCAGCATATCAAGTTCTTAATGCCACTAAGCCTGTCCTTACTGAACATTGTTGGCTTTGTTTTGATATTAAACCCTCTTTTTATAAAGCAATAGGAGTCACTGAAAAGGCTAGGTGGGCAAATGAAAGTAACCCCCCTCAATATGATTGGAAAGGTACTCAAGCTCGAGGGATAACTTTAGCAGCAGAAACTGGAAAGGGGAGGTGCATCGGCAATGTCCCAAAAGATAAAGAACACCTGTGTGGGGTAATAATAAAAGCAAAGCAACCGAGAAACTCCGCCACCTGGTTAATCCTGGCCAGAAATACTAGATGGGTATGTTCCTTGTATTTCTCTCAACTTATTCAATGAGACGTCAAATTTTTGTGTGCAGGTATTTGTAGTCCCTAAAATTATATATCACCCAGAAGAATATGCATACGATCTCCAAGACACTAAGGGACATCACTTGACAAAAAGGTAACCGTTCACAGCCTTAACCATGGCCACTTTAATGCTAATTGGAGGAGCAGGGGTAGGAACCGGAGTAGCATCACTGGTCAAACAAAATCAAGAATTCAATTCCTTAAGCATAGCTGTAGATGCAGACTTAGCCCACATTGAGAGATCCATAACTGCTCTAGAGCAAGATGTTCGGTCACTATCAAAAGTAGTGTTACAAAACCAAAGGGGTCTAGATCTAATCCTTTTACAACAAGGGAGATTGTGTGTTGCCTTAAGAGAAGGGTGTTGCATGAATGCGAATAAAACACCCACTGTAAGGGATTCAATGGCCAAGCTAAGAGAGGGGTTAGAGCGAAGGAAGAAAGAAAGGGAAGCCCACCAAAGCTGGTATGAGACTTGGTTTAATAATTCTCCTTGGCTCACAACCCTATTGTCAACCATAGAAGGATCAATCATACTCCTAGTATTAGGATTAACTTTTGGCCCCTGCATCTTTAATAAAATCATAAAAATTGTAAAAAGATGACTAGAGACAGCATACCTAGTTCTCATTCGAGCTAAATATGAGCAATTACCTGGTGATCCAGAGGTAATTGAAACGCTTGCCCTGAGTCATAGAGAACTGAAACGTTTTAATGAACAAAATGGTAAAAGGGAAAAGGAGGGATGGTGATACAGTATAAAACTCCTAGTAATGAACAATGAATTCCAGCAGGGGGTGAGACGGGTGTAGACTTTGACCACATAGTTTCAAATCACTGAGCACGGTATGCATAACTTCTGCTGTCACCAGCAGTTGCTTAACCGGTTTTTGAAAATTCTTCCCTAGGCTAGGAGGAATCAGCAAGAAAGAATCGGGCATCTCCTCCCTGCTGCGACCACCAGAAGACAGACTACAACTCTCCAGCAACGGGCCGCGCAGACACAGAGTACTCCAAGGAAGTACAGGTCAACTGGAATAGAACTGCATAAAAGACCATGGAGGGGAGAGGGAAGTGCGCGCCGTCGGTGGAGCAAAGACTCCTGGCCGCCCACCAATGTTTGCTTACTGTCGCTTGCTCTAATAAACTTTAATTAAGACTGATTGATTCAGTTTTCACTCTCAGTCTACAAGACGGAGGGGTCTCTATGGGGTGCAGCAGCACTGCCCTACCCCCCAGCCCCTCTGTGACCCCCGCGGGGGGCAGCACGAAGCTCCCTCCCCATGGGGGTTTATTGGGGAGGAGTCTCTATCGGTATTTATTGGGGAGGGCTCTCGGTGTTTATTGGAGAGGGGTCTCCATGGTGTTTATGGGGTGCAGCAAGCACCGCCTGCCCCCCAGCCCGGTCTGACCCTACTGGGGGGCAGCACAGAGCCCCCTCCCCATTGGTATTTATTGGGGAGGGGTCTCCATCAGTATTTACTGGGGAGGGGTCTCTATGGGGTGCAGCAGCACCGCGCGCCCCCCCAGCCCCCGCTCTGACCCCCCCGGGGGGCAGCACGAAGCCCCCTCCCCACCGCCGCGGGCTCAGCTCGCTCAGCTGCGCATTGCTCGCCCCCAGCTCGGGGAGCGCCCAGAGCTGCGGCCGGGGGCTCTTCCCCTGCAGCGCCAGCACCAGCGGAGACCCCGCCCCAAATCGGGACCCCCGACCCAAATCGGGGACAGACTCGGGACGGGACCCCCGACTCAAATCCAGGAGAGACTCGTGATGGGACCCCTCTCACATAGGGACCCCTCCTCAAATGGGGACTGTAATAAATAAGAGGCCTTTTGTTCGCCTGACAGACTTTAGACCTTGGAGGAATATCACCAAGATTTGTGAGGTCAGAATGGGGGTTGTTCTGCTTTGATCCTCTGACAGACAAACCTTGAAAAAGATATCGCTAGAACTTGTTAATTGCTTTGCTCTGCTTGATAGGCCTTACAGTAAAAAGCCAGAATGTGTTTTGCTTTGCTTGCATAATTACATATTGTTTTAAGTGCCAAGAAAGGAGTCAGTGGCTGAGGAAGACTACTCGCCCTCATCCCCCGACCACCAGAAGGCAGAAAAAGACCCCCTAGCAACTGGAGGAGCATGCGCAGAATTACTAAAGGAGGAGCACGTCACCCAAAAACCTAACAGCTTAAAAGGAACAGACTAAGGGGGGGTGGGTGCAGCAGGTGGTGGAGTGGAGACTCCCCTGCTGTCCAGCGCGCTGAATTTGCTTTTGCTTTCTGTAACCAATAAATCTTTTAAATTGTTATTTGATCTTTTATGGCCCATTGCGCTCATTTATAATAAATTTGGTGCCGTACTCGGATCGAGATTTTGGAGGGGCTCTCTGCCTGCGGGGAGGCGCGCCCCACCATTTTGGTGGCCCCGGGGACGGGAGTCCTATCCCAACCTCGACCGACGAACCTAAAATTAAGAAAGCAAAAGCAAAGGTAGGAGGGCCCAATTGACCCCTTAAATTTTGTGCACAAAGTCCGGACGAAGACGCAGGACGCGTAAGTATAAGGGATCCGTTCGGGCGGGGTCGGGATCCCGGAGTACAACGTGTGGTGTGTGTGTGAGAGGGGGACTGGCAGCCAGATTCCCCAAGCGAGTGCGGACCCTTAGTAGTGCGGTTCCCATTGACCCGCGAGGGCGTGGGCCACGAAACAGGGGAAGCAAAAGTGATATTTGGTGTGAGTGAAGGTACTCCGGAGGAAATGGGGCAGGGGAAGAGTAAACCTCCTGCAAGTGTTAAACTCCCACCCATACCTAGAGATAGTCCCTTAGGATTTTTACTAGAAAATTGGGACCATTTCCCTGAAATGGAAGGGAAGGATAAGGCAAAAATGATATATTACTGTGTAGAAGTTTGGGGTGGGAAGGAGATTTCAGGAAACGTGTTCTGGCCAATATTTGGGTCAACAGAGGATTGGATAAAACAGAGATTAAATATTTGGGTAAATACAAAAAAAAAAAAAAAAAAACCTGTTTGTTTGGAGGAAAGTGAGTATGCAAAAATCTGGATAGCCCGTCCTGAGGTTTTTATCTTTAAATTGACCGAAAAAGGGAATAACAAAAATAAGAAAAAGGGAAGAGGAAAGTCAGAAACGGCAAGTTAGAATGATGGTACGAGAAAGTAGGGAACAGGGTCAGAGAGAGACACAGAGGCGGCCAGTAAGAGAGCTTAAGGAGTCTAGGAATTCAAGGGAGAGACAGGACATTAAGGTGTGTTTTTATTGTGGGAAAAAAGGACATTTCAAGAAAGAGTGTAGGGTCGGGATTCGGGATGAAAAGGAGTTCAAGACAGATTAGAGGGGTCAGGGGCTCTATCTCTTGGGGACACGGAAACATCATAAGGAGCCCTTGATAAAACTGAAGGTGGGTCCCCATGGCCAGGAAATAGTTTTTCTGGTTGACACAGGAGCTGAAATATCAACTATTCAGTTCTTGCCAAAAGAATGTAATCTATCTAAAGAGACTGCCACGGTAGTAGAAGCAAAGGGAGAACCCTTTGAGGTGGGGGTTATTAAAAGGGTGACAGTTGAATCAGAATCAAGAATCGGGTTGGGAGACTTTTTGTTAGTATCAGAATCTGAATATAATTTATTGAGGAGAGACATGATTATAAAACTAGGAATTAAGATAGAAGTAGTAGAAAAGAAACTGCAAATTGAACTCTGTCCTCTCAGAGTGGAGGACGGAAAAAAGATAAACCCTGAAGTATGGTATAATCCAGGAAACGTGGGGCAGCTAAAAATAGCCCCATTTTCGGTGATTATTAGAAATCCGGAAGTCCCGGTAAAAATAAAGCAATATCCCATATCCCCTGAGGGTCGATGGGGATTAAAACCTGAGGTAGATAGAATGTTGAGCAAGGGGCTGCTAGAACCATGCATGTCACCCTTCAACACACCGATACTCCCTGTGCGCAAATCGGATGGCACTTATCGGTTAGTGCACGACTTAAGGGAAATTAATAAACGCACAGTGGCTCGGTTCCCCGTGGTGGCAAATCCATATACACTCTTAAGTAAATTGGGGCCTAACAACTTATGGTATAGTGTCATAGATTTAAAGGATGCCTTTTGGGCTTGCCCTCTCGATGAGGCAAGCCGGGATTACTTTGCATTTGAATGGGAGGACCCCAATACAGGGAGGAGGCAACAGCTGAGGTGGACAGTGTTACCCCAGGGGTTCACAGAATCTCCAAATTTGTTTAGACAGGCATTGGAACAAATTTTGCAAGATTACCAAACAGGACCGGGAGTAACCCTGATACAATATGTAAATGATCTGCTTCTGGCAGGGGAACATGAGGAAGATGTAAGGAAAGAAAGTATAAGGCTGTTGAATTTTCTGGGACTTAAGGGGTTAAAAGTTTCTAAGACTAAACTTCAGTTTGTAGAGGAGGAGGTAAAATATTTGGGGCACTATTTAAAGAAGGGAAAGAAAAGAATAGACCCTGAAAAGATCCAAGCAATTATGTCACTACCTATTCAAAAAAAAAAAAAAAAAAAAAAAACAAGAGACAAATTCGTCAAATTTTAGGACTTACTGGGTACTGCAGGCAGTGGATTGAAAATTATAGCAGTAAAGCTAGATTTTTTTACCATAAATTAACACAGGAAGGGTTAATAAAATGGAGTCAAGAAGACACAGAGAAACTTCAGGAATTAAAGGAAAATTTGGTCTATGTCCCGGTCTTAAGCCTCCCGGATGTGAGGAGACCATTTTTTTTTTTTATTTGTAAACATAGAAGAGGGTATTGCATTTGGGGTACTTACCCAGGATTGGGCAGGGAAAAAAAAAAAAAAAAAAAAAAAAAAAAAAAAAAAAAAAAAAAAAAAAAAGCCTGTTGCATATTTATCAAAAATTTTAGATTCTGTGAGTAGGGGCTGGCCAGCCTGTTTACAAATAGTGGCCGGATGTGCCCTATTGGTGGAAGAAGCTAGAAAAATTATTTTAATGGTAATTTCAAAGTAATGTCCCCTCACAACATCCGGAGCGTATTACAGCAAAAAGCAGAAAAATGGATTTCAGATGCTAGGCTTTTAAAGTATGAAGGAATTCTGGTAGAGGCACCCAATTTGACGTTAGAAACCACTGCACTACAGAACCCGCCCGCATTTTTATATGGGGGACCGGAGCATGAGTTTTTGACCCATGACTGTATAGCTATAATAGAGGAGCAGACGAAGATTAGACCAGATTTAGAAGAAGAGGAATTAGAAAGTAGTGAAAGACTTTTCGTGGATGGATCCTCCAGGGTAATAGAAGGGAAGAGAAAATCAGGGTATGCAATAGTGCAGGGTCTGAACTTACAGGTGGTAGAGTCGGGTGCATTAGATAGATCATGGTCTGCCCAGGCATGTGAATTATATGCAATATTAAGGGCCTTGAAACTTCTTGAGGGGAAGGAGGGGACAATATATACTGATTTTAGATATGGATTTGGAATAGTCCATACATTTGGAAAGCTATGGGAAGAAAGGGGCCTTATTAACTCACAGGGGAAGGATTTGATACACCAGAAACTTATAGTTGAGATACTAAAAGCTCTGAGAGGGCCGACAAGGTTAGCAGTGGTTCATTTAAAGGGACACCAACAAGGAATAGATTTAAAAAGCAGGGGGAATAACGCTGCAGATCAGGAGGCAAAACGGGCAGCCCTAAAGGAAATGGTCCTAAAAGAAAAAGGGGGGCAAAGGGGAAAAGATGGAGTCAAGGACGGTGAAAACACTGACACAATTTTTACGAATGAGGAGAAAGAAAGACTTAGAAGAATGGGGGTTACAGAGGAAGCAGGAAAGTGGATATTAGCAGACGGCTGGGAAGTGTTACCAAAGGCAATAGCTCAAAGGGTATTGTATAAGTTACATCAGAAAACTCACTGGGGAGCCCAGGGGCTGGTGGATCACTTTGCCACTAGGTACATGAGCATCGGGCTCCACGATATAGCTAAACATATCACAAAGGGATGTCCTACCTGTTTGCGGGTAAATCGAAGTAACCTCAGAAGATTACCCTATGGGGAAAGGCCTCTAGCAAAACAACCCTTTGCAAATATTCAAGTGGATTTTACCGAATTGCCAAAGGTGGGGAGGATTAAATATCTTTTAGTGGTAGTAGATCATCTTACTCATTATGTGGAAGCCTTCCCAACATCAAGGGAAACCGCACGAACAGTAGTAAAAGCCCTGCTGGAGGAGATAGTCCCCAGGTATGGTGTACCAGAAACAATTGACTTTGATAAGGGGCCGCACTTTACATCAAAGGTAACTCAGGACCTGGCAGCAGCATTAGGAATAAAATGGAAACAACATACTCCTTGGCCCCCTCAAAGTTCAGGCCGGGTAGAAAAAATGAATGGAGAAATAAAAAAAAAACCAACTTACTAAATTGGTACTAGAAACAAAATTATCATGGGTTAAATGCATTCCCCTAGCCTTGCTAAATATTCGGACTCAACCCCGGGCGGATTTGGGAATTTCCCCATTCAAAATGTTATATGACATGCCCTATAGTTTAAAAAAGGCACAGACAAACCCAAATGTTAGTAAACAATACATTAACGAGTATTTAATAGCTTTGATGAAATTTAAAAAAAAACAATTATGGGAAAAAGGAATGTTGGTTCAGAGACTACCATTAGATCTTGTATTACATCAAGTTCAGCCCGGGAACTGGGTACTGGTCCGAAGTTGGAAGGAAAATCCGATAACACCCAAGTGGGAAGGACCTTACCAGGTGTTGCTTACAACAGACACAGCAGTACGCACTGTGGAAAAAGGGTGGACTCACGCAAGCCGAATCAAGGGACCAGTAAATCCGTCTAAATTCACCAACGACCCCGGGTGGGAAGTGAAGGGCACACCTGGGAGCCTGAAACTGACACTTAAGAAGCGAGTAAGCTCTAATTAAAAAGACAGGCTACATTATTCCCACCCCACCACAGGTATAAGACTTTTTCCATGAGAGACAGACTGTGGGATCCAACATACTATTCCTTCCTGGCAGAGCTCCGAGCAACAGGAGCACCAGTGGGGGGGGAAGATCTGCTAAATGCAGCAGTGAAAATAAGATGTAATGCTGAAAATTGCTGGGAAAATTGTAACCCTTTTGTATGCTTTATTTGTTTAGTCTGTAAGGAGGAGTGGTGGACCCATTGCAGCAACAGTTACCCCCCAAGGGGAGTGTGTAAAAATTGTTATTCGGACCAAAGGCTACTCACCTCTCAGGTCCTGGCTACCAAAGTGGCTGCCAGAAAACTTTTAAGAGGGTCTGAAGAGTGGTGGAAAATTTTTACAAAGGGGATAAACCCCCAGTTCTATTGTTATCACTCTAACGAACCTGCCCCATTTGTGGCTAGGATAGTAGCCGCCCTGTGCAGACAGTGGGTACCTGAACTCAGTTGTTATACCCCTCAAATTAAGAACCACAAGTAGTATAAATACATAAAACGTATCAAAAAGCATGGGTCAAACACCCCTCCTGAAGAATACTCCTGCTGCCGAGAAGATAGAACTCCCCATAGCTCGTAGCAACCGAGTTGATGGGCAAGGCAGAGGAGATGAGAGCAGTGGAGGGGGGAGCCCGAGCAAAAGGGGAAAACGAGGAACAGGTACCCAGAGCCGTCAAAAGTCCAAGGGAAAAAAAAAAGTCTGAGGTAAATTAGAAGGAAAATAAAAAAAAAAAAGCAGTTGTAGAAAATGGGGAAGCTACCACCTCCAATTAGAAATCTTATATATAATGCTTTTGAGATCTGTGCTTGCAAGCCATGAACCCTTTAAATGGTCACTAATACAATGGGAAGGTCAGAAGGAAATTCAAACACAAATTACTTCGAAAGGTTCTAGCTTTAACATAACCCTGGATGACCTACTTGATAGGACGGGTTCTAGCCCCTATAGTGTATTCTACATGTGCCCAGCATCTAACCCAGGGAGGTCATGGTGTAACTACCCCAGAGAATTTTACTGTGGATATTGAAGCTGTGAAACAATTTCCCTGGGATGGTTGGTTCAAATCCAAGATAAATACTTAAGGGTTGAAAGAGGTCCACATGGATGTAAAAAGCCCTGGACAGATCTGTCAGGGGTGGTGACTTATATCGGTACTTGCAAATGGGTCTATCTTAACGTCACGCAACCCCAAGACCCAGGATGGGTAGTAGGAAAATTCTGGGGAGTTAGAATATGGGAACCCGGGAAAGACCGGGGGGGGGCATATTGTTATAAAGAAGGAAATTGTACCCCACGATCCTCAACCTGTTGGACCGAATCCTGCAATAACAGACTCAAAAGCCACAATAATAAATCAAGGTGATTTAGACAGCATGACCCCAGAAAATTTCACGGAGGCTAATAATAAATCACAGTTAATGGAGACCACGGCCGTGACACAACCAAGTAGAGGGACCCTATGGAAAATCCTACAAGCCACCTTTAGGGTGTTAAATGGCACATACCCCAATTTAACTAAAGAGTGCTGGTTGTGCTACAGTATTAATCCATCCTTTTATGAAGCCTTAGGTTCTGTAGCAAAGTCTAAAAGAATAAACGGGACCAGTCCTTCCTTGTGCCTTTAGAAAAGGGGAAAAGAAAGCACCCCAGGGGTATCGGTGGCTCAGGTAACTGGGAAGGGGAAGTGCATAGGCAACATACCTCGGAATAAAGACCACCTTTGCGGGGTAAAAATGACTGTAACCGACTCCTGCAAACCGGCCCAATGGTTAATCCCTGCTGCAAACACCAAGTGGGTTTGTAACACATTAGGGGTAACCCCGTGTATATCAATATCTAATTTCAATGAAACATCCGAATACTGCATTCAGGTCATGGTAGTCCCCCGGATTGTGTACCACCCAAAAGACTATGTGTATGCTCATCAATTCACTCCAAAACACCACTTAGAGAAACGAGAACCGTTTACAGCCCTCACAGTTGCTATATTACTAAGTATAGGAAGTGCTGGGGTGGGGACAGGAGTAGCTTCCTTAGTGAACCAACAGCAAGGATTTAAGGATCTCAGAATTTCAGTAGATGAAGATTTAAGTAAAATAGAGAAGGCAATAGACGGTCTCGTAAAATCAGTAAGATCTCTTTCGGAAGTTGTATTGCAGAACAGACGGGGATTAGACCTGTTGTTTTTACAGCAAGGGGGACTGTGTGTGGCTTTGCGAGAGGAGTGTTGCACCTATGCAGCCCACACTGGGATAGTAACTGACACCATGGCTGAGCTCCGAAAACAACTGGAGCAGCGCAAGAGAGAAAGGGAGGCCCAGCAAAATTAGTATGGGTCTTGGTTTAAATATTCACCCTGGCTAACGACCCTCTTGTCAAGCATAGCTGCACCAGTGATTTTAATAATTTTAGGGCTTGCTTTCGGCCCCTGTATTTTCAACAAAATAATTAGCATTGTGAAAAACAGGTTAGAAGCCGCTCACCTCATGTTAATACGAGCAAAATATGAAGCCTTAAATGGGGGAGAGGAAAAAAATTACCTGGAGTTAAGTAAGAGGGAATTACAAAGATTTAGCGAACAAAAGTAATAATATAGAAAAAGGGGGGACTTGTAATAAATAAGAGGCCTTTTGTTCGCCTGACAGACTTTAGACCTTGGAGGAATATCACCAAGATTTGTGAGGTCAGAATGGGGGTTGTTCTGCTTTGATCCTCTGACAGACAAACCTTGAAAAAGATATCGCTAGAACTTGTTAATTGCTTTGCTCTGCTTGATAGGCCTTACAGTAAAAAGCCAGAATGTGTTTTGCTTTGCTTGCATAATTACATATTGTTTTAAGTGCCAAGAAAGGAGTCAGTGGCTGAGGAAGACTACTCGCCCTCATCCCCCGACCACCAGAAGGCAGAAAAAGACCCCCTAGCAACTGGAGGAGCATGCGCAGAATTACTAAAGGAGGAGCACGTCACCCAAAAACCTAACAGCTTAAAAGGAACAGACTAAGGGGGGGTGGGTGCAGCAGGTGGTGGAGTGGAGACTCCCCTGCTGTCCAGCGCGCTGAATTTGCTTTTGCTTTCTGTAACCAATAAATCTTTTAAATTGTTATTTGATCTTTTATGGCCCATTGCGCTCATTTATAATAGGGACCCCTCCCCAAAATGGGACCTCCGACTCAAATCAGGAAGAGCCTGGGATTGGGATCCCTCCTGAAAATGGGACCCCTGACTCAAATCCGGCATTCTCTTGGCCTGCACCCCCGCCCCGAAACAGGACCCCTGACTCAAATCAGGGACAGACTCGGGATGGGACCCCTCCCCAAATCCGGCATTCTCTTGGCCTGAGAACCCTCCCCGGGCTTGGACCCCTCCCCATATCGGGACCCCCGACTCAAATCGGGGACAGACTCGGGATGGGACCCCGCCCCAAAATGGGACCCCTCCTCGGCCTGAGACCCCTCCCCAAAATGAGACCCATCCTCAGCCTGAGACCCCTCCCCAAACTGGGACTCCTCCCCATCTCCACGAGTGCCCCCAGACCCCTCCTGCAATCCCCTGGGACCCCCAGAATGGGACCCCTCCCCAAACAGAGACCCCACCTCGGCACCACCCGAGTCGCCCTGAGCCCCCCCCTCAGCCGCCGCCCCCTCCCCAAAACGGGCGTGGAACACGTTGGGGATCTCTGGGTCCCGCTGGAATTGGGGTCCCAGTGGCTGCTGGGGGGGCATGGCCAGGAGCAGCCCTGGGGGTGGAATTTGGGGTTCAGGGGGGTCGCGGGGACCCCTGGCTTATGGGGAACCCCAAAATGCACACGGAACAGGTGCAGCCACCCAAAAAACCCCCCAAAAAACATCTCCAGGTCCCAAACCCTCCTAAAAAACATCTACAGCCCCCCAACCCCCCCTTCAAATACATCTCCAGCCCCCCAAAATCCCAAGTCGCTCCTAAAATATCCCCAAAAATATCTCCAGCTCCCCAAAAACATCTCCCCAAAATCCCCCCAGACATTTCCAGCCCCCGAAATCCCCCCCCAAAAAATACCGGGACCCCCGAAATACCGGGATCTCCCTAAAAATACCAGAACCCCTCAACACCGGGACCCCCCAAAAGGAGTCGGTACCCCCCAAAACCGGCCAGGACCCCCCAAAAAAATCGGGACGCCTCCAAATTCCAGGCCCCCCAAAACCACCGTTACCCCCCCCTCAATACAAGGACACCCCAAATATCGAGACCCCCCCAATACTGGGACCCCCCCTCAATACCAGAACCCCCTCAAATACCGAAACCTCTCCAAATACCTGGAACCCCCCCAAATATCGGGTCCCCCCAATACTGGGAACACCCCCAATACCAGAAACCCCCCCCAAAAATACCAGGACCCAAAAAACAGCCGGGACCCGCCAAACATCAGAACCCTCCCAAATATCGGGGCCCCCCAATACTGAGACCTCCCCAAATATCGGGACCCCCCCCAAATATCGAGGCCCCCCAAAAAACAGCTGGGACCTCCCAAATCACTCACCTGGTCCCGGGGGGGTTCCGGGTCCTTTGTTTGGAGGGGTCCCGGTCCCGATCCGTTTGTTAAGGGGGGTCCGGGGGGGGGGGGGGCTCAGGGCCGAGCTCCCTCAGCGACCCCCCGGGTGGAACCCCCGAGGGACCCGCGGGAGAGTGCGCCGAACAGCATCGGGAATTTGGGGGGATTGGGGAGGGGCTGGAATTTGGCAGGGGCGGAGAATTGGGAGAAGAAATTGGGGGGGGTGGGAATTTGGGGGAGAATTGCGGGTCAGGAATTAGGAGGGCTGGAATTGGGGGGGAGAAATTGGAAGGGGTCGGGAATTAGGAAGGGGTTGGAATTTGGGGGGGTCTAGAATAGGGGGGTTCAGGAATTGGCGGTGTCGGGAATTTGGGAGGAAAATTGGGGGTGTCTGGAATTGGGGCGTCGGGAATCGGGGGGGTGGTCGGAAATTTGGGGAGGGCTGGAACTGGGGGGGGGGGAATTGGGGGGGAAAATTGGGGACTGGAATTTGGGGGGAGGGGCTAGGAATTTGGGAGGGCTGAAATTGGGAGGAGTCGGCAATTGGGGATCGGGAATTTGGGGGGCTCGGGGAAGGTTACCGGGATTTTGGGGGGGATTTTAGGGGGATTTGGGAGGAGATTTTGGGAGGGCGTCTCAGGGACGGGTGGGGGCGTCACGAGAAGGGTTTTGGGGGGTTTTTGAGGGTCCCGGGGTCTCCTGGCCGCTCCGTTCCCGCGCTCCCCGCGTGCCCCTGCGCCGCTTCCGGGTTTCGAAGCCCCGCCCCCTCCGGCGAGAGCCAATCAGAGACGAGCACTGCTCTCAGGCCACGCCCACTACGAGCCGGCAGCGCCCCCTGGCGGATCCGGGGAAACCGCCGCTACCCCTCCCCAAAACGGGGGGCTGGACCCCCCAAATCCAACCCCAAATCCCTCCAACTCCCACCAGGCCCCCCAAAACTCCCCCAAACGTCACTAAACCCCCTCCCCCCAAACTCCACAATTTCCCCCCAAAATCACCCAAAACCTCATAAGAGACACGATTTTGTTTGGGGACGGGGGGTCCGCCATCCCAAAACCAGCACAAATGGCCCTAAAACTCCCCTCAAACCCTCCCAAGATCCCCCCAACCCCCCCTCCAAATTCCCCCAAATCCCCCAAAAACCACAAAATCCCCTAAAAATCCAGTGGGGTTTTATTGGGGAGGGGCCTGCAGGGGGTGCAGCGCCCCCGCAGCCCCAAAACCCCCCAAAACCTCCTCAATTTCCCCAAAACTCCCACAAAAAAACAAAAATACCCCCAAATCTCCCCAGTCTCTCCCCAAACTTCCCAAGACTACCCCCAAACCCCTCCAAATCCCCAAACACCCACCCAAATTGGCCAAAAAAACAGGAAACCCCCCAAATCCAGCGGGGATTTATTGGGGAGGGGTCTGCAGGGTGTGCAGCAGCACGGCCATCCCAAAATCCCCCCAAACCTCCCCAAAACCTCCCAAACCAGCCCAAAAATCCTCCCAAACCCCCCAAAATCCCCCCAAATCCAGCAGGGATTTATTGGGGAGAGGTCCGCAGGAGGTGCAGCAGCATGGCCACCCCACAACCCCCCAAAACCAGCCTAAGACCCCCCCGAAACTCCTCCAAATGCCCCCAAGTCCCCCCTAGATTCCCCAAAACCCCCCCAAGAAACACAAAATCCCCCCAAATCCCCCCAAACCTCCCCGAAACTCCCCTCAAACCTTCCCAAGAACCCCCTAAAATCCCCCCAAATTCCCCAAACAACTACAAACCCTTCCCAAAAATCCAAATAATCCCCCCAAATCCAGCGGGGTTTATTGGGGAGGGGTCTGCAGGTGGTGCAGCAGCACGGTCATCCCAAAATCCTCCCCAAAAAAACCCCAAATCTACCCAAAACATCACAGAAGCCCTCCAAGACCCTCCCAAAACCCCCCTATAAACCACAGAAGCCCCCCCAAAAAACACAAACCCCCTCAGATCCATGGGGGTTTATTGGGGAGGGGTCCGCAGGTGGTGCAGCAGCACGGCTATCCCAAAACTCCCCCAAAAAATCCCTCAAAACTCCCCAAAATCCCCCCCAAAAAACCACAGAAGCCCCCCCCAAAAAGACAAAAGCTCCACAAAATCCAGCCGGATTTTATTGGGGAGGGGTCTCCAGCGGGTGCAGCAGCGCGGCCATCCCAAAAGCCCCAAAAACTCCCCAACCCTTCCCATCCCAAAATCTCCGCAAAAACCCCAAAACCCCCCAAAGTCCATGAGATTTATTGGGGAGGGGTCTGCAGGGTGTTAATTGAGGAGGGATCTCTATCGCTGTTTATTGGGGAGGGGTCTCCATGGTGTTTATTGGGGTGCAGCAGCACCGCGCGCCCCCCCAGTCCCTCTGTGACCCTCCTGGGGGGCAGCACGGAGCCCCCTCCCCATGGGTATTTATTGGGGAGGGGTCTCCATGGTGTTTATTGGGGAGGGGTCTCTATGGGGTGCAGCAGCACCGCGCGCCCCCCCAGCCCCGCTCTGACCCCCCCGGGGGGCAGCACGAAGCCCCCTCCCCACCGCCGCGGGCTCAGCTCGCTCAGCTGCGCATTGCTCGCCCCCAGCTCGGGGAGCGCCCAGAGCTGCGGCCGGGGGCTCTTCCCCTGCAGCGCCAGCACCAGCGGAGACCCCGCCCCAAATCGGGACCCCCGACCCAAATCGGGGACAGACTCGGGATAGGACCCCCCCCCAGATGGGGACCCCTCCTCAAATTTGGATCCTTCCTCTAAATTGGACCCCCGCCCCAAATCGGGGAGAGCATCGGGACGGGACCCCTCCCCAGATCCTGACCCTTCCCTAGCCTGGAACCTCTCCCCAAATCGGGACCCCGGACTCAAATCGGGGACAGACTCGGGATGGGACCCCGCCCCAAAATGGGACCCCCGCCCCAAATCCGGCGTTCCCTCGGCCTGAGACCCCTCCCCAAAACGAGACCCGTCCTCAGCCTGCGACCCCTCCCCAAACTGGGATCCCTCCCCATCCTCACGAGCGCCCCCAGACCCCTCCTGCAATCCCCTGGGACCCCCAGAATGGGACCCCTCCCCAAACAGAGCCCCCTCCCCAAATAGTGACTCTCCCTCGGCACCACCCGAGTCGCCCTGAGCCCCCCCCTCAGCCGCCGCCCCCTCCCCAAATTGGGCATGGAACACGTTGGGGATCTCGGGGTCCCGCTGGAATCGGGGTCCCAGCGGCTGCTGGGGGGGCACGGCCAGGAGCAGCCCTGGGGGGGGAAATTCGGGGTTCAGGGGGGTCGCGGGGACCCTCGGCTCATGGGGAACCCCCAAACCCACCCGAAACAGCTGCAGACCCCAAAAAACCCCCCAAAAACATCTTCAGCCCCCAAAAACCATCCCCAGGCCCCCAAACCTCCTAAATTCCCCCCCTAAATCGCCCCCAAAATTTCCCCAAAAACATCTCCAAACCCCAAATCGCCCCCAAATCGCCCCCAATTCTCCCCAAATCCCCCAAAAATTTCAAGATTCCCCCAACCCCCCAGAACATTTCCAACCCCCCATAACCTCAACTGCCCCCAAATTTCATTCAAATCGCCCCAAATTCTCCCCCCCAAAAAATTCTCTGACCCCCCAAACTCCCCCAAATCCTCCCAAATTTCATTCAAATCGCCCCAAATTCTCCCCCCCAAAAAATTCCCTGATCCCCCCGAACTCCCCCAAATCCTCCCAAATTACTTCTAGCTCCCTCAAACCCCCATGAACACCCCAAAAAAACATTTCCAACCCCCCATAACCTCAACTGCCCCCAAATTTCATTCAAATCGCCCCAAATTCTCCCCCCCAAAAAATTCTCTGACCCCCCCAAACTCCCCCAAATCCTCCCAAATTTCATTCAAATCGCCCCAAATTCTCCCCCCCAAAAAATTCTCTGACCCCCCCAAACTCCCCCAAATCCTCCCAAATTACTTCCAGCTCCCTCAAACCCCCGTGAACACCCCAAAATCCTCTAAAACATTTCCAGCGCCCAAAACCCCAAATCCCTCCGAATTTCCCCAAAATCCCCCCAAAATCTCTCCTGCCCCCTATAAATTGAGTGTTCAGGGGGGTCTGGGGGGATTTTTTTGGGGAATTTTGGGGAGACTTGGAGGATTTTGGGGACCACCCCCCGCCATCACTGTTGGTCAGAACCCGGTGACTCCGGCTTTGGGGGATTTGGGGTTCTGGGGACATTTGGGAGATTTTGGGGGGATTTGGGGGTTTTGGGAGATTTTGGGGGATTTGGGGAGGTTTTGGGGGTGTTTTGGGTGGGATTTAGGTTTTTGGGATGATTTTGAGGGATTTTGGGGAGGTTTTGGGGGTGTTTTGGGTTTAAGGACACTTGGGGGAGATTAGGGGTTTTTGGGGTGATTTTGGGGTCTTTTTGGAGGTGTTTTGGGGGTTTTTTGGGTTTTTTGGGGGGATTTTGAGGGATTTGGGGCTCAGGCAGGTTTGGGGGTTTTGGGAATTTTTGGGATACTTTTGGGATATTTTTGGGATATTTTTTGATTTTTTGGGGTGCCCTCACTGTTGGTCAGGGCCCAGTGAGCCTTGGGGGGTTTTGGGGGATATTTTGGGTTTTCTGGGGGTTTTTTTGAGGAGATCAATGCGGGATTTGGGGCTCAGGCAGGTCTGGGGGTTTTGGGGGTATTTTTGGGGTATTTTGGGACATTTTGGCCCCTCTCTCACCATTGATCAGAGTCCAGTGAGCCTTGTGCCTCTTGGGGTACTTTGGGTTTTTTTGGGGGTTTTTTTGTGGGGGATTTGGGACTCAGGGAGTTTTGGGGTTTTTGGGGTTTTCTGGGAGTGTTTTTGGGATATTTTGGCCCCTCTCTCACCATTGATCAGGGCCCAGTGAGCCTTGTGGGGTTTTTTTTGGTTTTTTTTTGGGGGGGGAAATTTTGGGGGGATTTGGGGCTCAGGCAGGTTTGGGAATTTTTGGGTTTTTTTGGGGGTATTTTTGGGGTATTTTGGGACATTTTGGCCCCTCTCTCACCATTGATCAGAGCCCAGTGAGCCTTGTGCCCCTTGGAGTATTTTGGGTCTTTTTGGGGTTTTTTTTGAGGAGGATTTTAGGGGATTTGGGGCTCAGGGAGTTTTGGGGTTTTTGGGGTTTTCTGGGAGTATTTTTGGGATATTTTGGCCCCTCTCTCACCATTGATCAGGGCCCAATGAGCCTTGTGACCCCGGCGGCAGCACGGACCGTGGTTGCTGTCCTCGTCATAGCTGTGGGGTCAAGGGCAAAGACTCCAGACCCAAAACCCCAACCCTGACCCCAAATGACCCCAATAACCCCCAATACGCCCAAAGGATACGGAACAATCAGGGGTCTCCCCAAATCCCAAGCCCCAAATAACCCCAAAACCCCAAATCCTGACCCCAAATAACCCTAAATGACTCCAAAGGATACAGGACAAGCAGGGCTCTGCCCAAACCCCAAATAACCCTAAACCCCAAACTCTGACCCCAAATGACCCCAATAACCCCAAATTTCCCCAAAGGATACAGGACCAGCAGGTCTCTCCCCAGGCCCCAAACCCCAAACCCTGACCCAAAATGACCCCAGACCCCAAACCCTGACCCCAATAACCCCAAATAACCCCATAAAGGATACAGGACAAGCAGGGCTCTCTCCAAACCCCAAATCCCAAACCCTGACCCCAAACAACCCCAAATGACCCCAAAGGACACAGGACAAGCAGGGCACTGCCCAAACCCCAAATAACCCAAAACCCCAAACCCTGACCCCAAATGACCCCAAATAACCCCATAAAGGATACAGGATGAGCAGGGCTCTCCCCAAAGCCCACACCCCAAACCCTGACCCCAAACAGCTCCAAATGACCCCAAACAATCCCAAATGACCCCAATAACCCCAAAGGATACAGGATGAGCAGGGCTCTCCCCAAACGACCCCAATGAACCCCAGTAAGGATATGGGACCAGCAGGGCTCTGCCCAAACAACCCCAAATGACCCCAAATGACCCAAATTAACCCAAATAACCCCAATTAGGATACGGGACCAGCAGGGCTCTCCCCAAAGCCCAAATGACCCCAAATGACCCAAATAAGGATAGGGGACCAGCAGGGCTCTGCCCAGGCCCCACACCCCAAACCCTGACCCCAAACGACCCCAATAACCTAAATTAACCCTAATAAAGGATATAGGATGAGCAGGGCTCTGCCCACACCCCAAACTCCAAACCCCAATGACCACAATGACCCAAAAGATACGGGACCAGCAGGGCTCTGCCCACACCCCAAACCCCAAACCCCAAACGACCCCAAAGGATACAGGACCAGCAGGGCTCTGCCCACACCCCAAACCCATGACCCCAATGACCCCAAAGGATACGGGACCAGCAGGGCTCTGCCCACACCCCAAACCCCAATGACCCAAATGACTTCAATGACCCCAATAATCCAAAGGATACGGGACCAGCAGGGCTCTGCCCACACCCCAAACCCTAAACCCCAATGACCCCAAAGGGACCAGCAGGGCTCTGCCCACACCCCAAACCCCAATGACCCAAAGACGCCAGCAGGGCTCTGCCCACACCCCAAACCCCAATGACCCAAATGACCCCAATAACCCAAAGGATACGGGACCAGCAGGGCTCTGCCCACACCCCAAACCCTAAACCCCAATGACCCCAAAGGATACGGGACCAGCAGGGCTCTGTCCACACCCCAAACCCTAAACCCCAATGACCCCAAAGGATACGGGACCAGCAGGGCTCTGCCCACACCCCAAACCCCAAACGACCCCAATAACCCAAATTAACTCTAATAAAGGATATAGGACGAGCAGGGCTCTGCCCACACCCCAAACTCCAAACCCCAATGACCCCAATGACCCAAAAGATACGGGACCAGCAGGGCTCTGCCCACACCCCAAACCCCAAACCCCAAACGACCCCAAAGGATACGGGACCAGCAGGGCTCTGCCCACACCCCAAACCCCAATGACCCAAAGGATACGGGACCAGCAGGGCTCTGCCTACACCCCAAACCCCAATGACCCCCAAATGACTTCAATGACCCCAATAACCCAAAGGATACAGGACCAGCAGGGCTCTGCCCGCACCCCAAACCCTAAACCCCAATGACCCCAAAGGATACGGGACCAGCAGGGCTCTGCCCACACCCCAAACCATGATCCCCAATGACCCCATATGATCCCAAATGACCCCAAAGGATACGGGACCAGCAGGGCTCTGCCCGCACCCCAAACCATGATCCCAAACGACCCCAATAACCCAAATTAACTCTAATAAAGGATATGAGACGAGCAGGGCTCTGCCTACACCCCAAACCCCAATGACCCAAATGACCCCAATGACCCAAAGGATACGGGACCAGCAGGGCTCTGCCCACACCCCAAACCCCAATGACCCAAATGACCCCAAAGGATACGAGACCAGCAGGGCTCTGCCTACACCCCAAACCCCGATGACCCAAATGACCCCAATAACCCAAATTAACTCTAATAAAGGATATGGGACAAGCAGGGCTCTGCCCACACCCCAAACCCCAATGACCCAAAGGATACGGGACCAGCAGGGCTCGGCCCAAACCCCAATGACTCCAAGAACCCAAAGGATACGGGACCAGCAGGGCTCTGCCCAAACCCCAAACCCCAATGACCCCAATAACCCAAAGGATACGGGACCAGCAGGGCTCTGCCCACACCCCAAACCCCAATGACCCCAATAATCCAAAGGATACGGGACCAGCAGGGCTCTGCCCACACCCCAAACCCCAATGACCCCAATAACCCAAAGGATACGGGACCAGCAGGGCTCTGCCCACACCCCAAACCCCAATGACCCCAATAACCCAAAGGATACGGGACCAGCAGGGCTCTGCCCACACCCCAAACCCCAATGACCCCAATAACCCAAAGGATACGGGACCAGCAGGGCTCTGCCCACACCCCAAACCCCAATGACCCCAAAGGATACGGGACCAGCAGGGCTCTGCCCCGCCGCAGGTGCTGCAGCACCCGGCCCCGGTTGGGCCCCCCCAGCCCCCCCTGCAGCAGCTCAGCCCGGCAGGGCAGCAGCTCCTGGGCCAGGGCGGCCATGTCTGCAGCTAGGGGAGAGAAAAAGTCCTATTAATATCCTAAATGATCCTAAATGTATCCTAAAAACCACCCTGAAAAACCTTGAGACACAGCGACCCCACAGTGACCCCGCAGTGACCCTGGCAGGAGAGCAGCTCCTGGGCCAGGGCAGCCATGGCTGCAGCTGGGAGGGGAAAAGTCATTTAAAAATCCTAAAAATATCCTAAAAACATCCTAAAAAGCATCCCATAAACCTCTGGGACACAGCGACCCCACAGTGACCCTGGCAGGTCAGCAGCTCCTGCGCCCGGGCCGCCATCTGGGCAGCTGGGGAAGAGAGGAACCCAAAAAACATCCTAAAAAGCATCCCATAAACCTCTGGGACACAGCGACCCCACAGTGACCCTGGCAGGTCAGCAGCTCCTGCGCCCGGGCCGCCATCTGGGCAGCTGGGGAAGAGAGGAACCCCAAAAACATCCTAAATAACCCCAAAATCATTCTAAAAACCACCCTGAAAAACCCTGAGACACAGCGAACCCATAATGACCCCACAGTGACCGCACAGTGACCTCACATTGATCCCATAATGACCCCACAGTGACCCCAGTGACCCCAGCTCCTGGGCCAGCATGGGCAGCTGGGGGCAAAAAAAAACCCCAAAAGTGACCCCAAAAATACCCCAAAACCACCCTAAAAACCCCCAAACCACCCCAAAAACCCCAAAACCTCCAAAATCACCCCAAAACCACCCCAAAAATCACTCCAAATGCCATTCCAAAAACCCCAAAGCCACCCCAAAAACACCAAAATCAACCCAAAACCACTCTAAAAACATCCTAAAAACCCCAAAATCACCCCAAAACCACCCTAAACACCCCAAAACCACGCTAAGAACCCCAAAAACCACCCTGAAAATCCCCTGAGAGATTGGGATCACCAGGACCCCACAGTGAGCCCAGGACCTCAAAAATCTCAAAAACACCCCTAAAGTGACCCCAAAATTGACCTCAACCACCCTTGAAGCCCCCCAGTGACCCCAGAGCCCCAAAATCCCCCCACATCCCCCCTGGACACCCCAAAATCCTCCCAATGTTCCCCCAGGACCCCAAAATTCCCCCAAATCCCCCCTGGACACCCCAAAATCCTCCCAATGTTCCCCCAGGACCCCAAAATTCCCCTGGGCCCCCCAAAATTCCCCCCAAATCCTCCCAGTCCCCCCCCCGGATTTCTCAGTGACCCCCAAAACCACCCCAGACACCCCTAGTGACCCCAAAATCCCCCCAGGACCCCCCAAATCCTCCCCAAAACTCCCTAAATCCCCCCAGACACCCCAAAATCCCCCCCAAATCCCCTCTGGACACCTCAAATCACCCCCAAACCGCCCCAAATCCCCTCAAAGCCCCCCCAGATTTCTCCCAAAATCCCCAAATTCTCCCCAAAATCCCCTCAAAATCCCCACAAATTTTCCTAAACCCCCTGCAAACCCCCCAAAATCCCCCCCAAACCCCCAAATCCACCCCAGACACCTCAAATCCCCCCAAAATCCCCCAGACACCTCAAAAATTTCCTCAAAATCCCCCCCAAGTCCCCCCCGGACACCCCAAAATCCCCAAATTCCCCCCGAAACCCCCTCAACATCCCCCCAAAATTTTACTAAATCCCTCCCAACCTCCCCAAAATCCCTCCCAGGACACCCTGAAACTCACCTAAACCCCCCAAAATCCCCCCCAGACACCCCAAAACTCCCCATCAAATCACCCCAAAATCCCTCCAAAACTCCCCCAAATCCCCCAGGATACCCCAAAACCCGCAAATTCTCCTCCAAACCTCCTCAAAATCCCCAATAATTTTCCTAAACCCCCCTCAAAATCCCCCTCACACCCCAAAAATCCCCCCTAACCTCCCCAAAATCCTCCCCAGACCTCAAAACTCCCCAAAAACCCCCAAATTTTCCTACAGCCCCCTCAAAATCCCCCCCAGACACCCCAAATCCCCTTGGGACACCCCAAAATTCTCCCCAAAACCCCCTCAAAATCTCCCCAAATTTTCCAACATTCCCTGAAATGCCCCCAAAATCCCCCCAAAATCCCCCAAACCCCACCTGAGAACATCTCCCCGTGGCGGCTGTAGCCCCTGGCCCGCGCCGTGTCCAGCAGAGCCCCCAGACCCAATTGGGGCCGGGGGGGTCCCAGCAGAGCCCCGGCCATGGCCAGGGCCACCAGCCCACACCTGGGGGATGGGGGGGATTTTGGGGGGTTTGGAGAGGATTTGGGGCAGATTTGGGGAATTTCATGGGATTTTGGGGGATTTTGAGGGGGGGGGTGTGGTTTGGGGGATTTCAGGGAATTCCTGGGGGCATTTGGGGGATTTTTGGGGTTTGGGGGCAATTTTGGGGGTTTTTTAGGAGATTTCAGGGGATTTTCGGAGATTTTGGGGGTTTGGGGGCAAATTTGGGGGAGATTTTGGGGTGATTTTGGGGGGTGGGGTGGGGGATTTCAGGTAATTCCTAGGGGCATTTGGGGGATTTTTGGGGTTTTGGGGCATTTTGGGGGGGGTTTAGGAGATTTCAGGGGATTTTGGGAGGATTTGGGGAGATTCTGGGGATTTGGGGTAATTTTGGGGAGATTTTGGGGTGATTTTGGGGAGATTTCAGGGGGGATTTTGGGGGAATTTTGGGGGGATTTCAAGGGGGGGGGGGTTTAGGGGATTTCAGGGAATTCCTGGGGTCATTTGGGGGATTTTTGGGGTTTTGGGGCAATTTTGGGGGATTTTTAGGAGATTTCAGGGGATTTTGGGAGGATTTGGGGAGATTCTGGGGATTTGGGGCAATTTTGGGGAGATTTTGGGGGATTTCAGGGGCGATTTCAGGGGGATTTTAGGAGATTGCAAGGGGATTTTAGGAGGATTTGGGGAGATCTGGGGGTTTTCAGTGGGTTTTGGGGGGGGGATTGAGGGATTTTGGAGGGGGTTTGGGGGTTTTGGGGGACATTTGGGGGATTTCAGGGGTTTGGGGGGGATTTGGGGGAATTTTAGATTTCAGGTGGATTTTGGGAGGATTTGGGGGATTGATTTCGGGGGCTTTTGGAGATTTCAGGGGAATTCTGGGGAGATTTTGAAGAATTTTGGGAGATTTTGGGGGGGGTTGGGAGATTTTTGGGGGATTTAGGGGGATTTAGGGGGTTTTTGAGGGATTTTGGGATGATTTGGGGGATTTTGGGGAAATATTAGGACATTTCAGAGGGACTGGGGAGATTTTAGGGAACTTCGGGAGATTTTTGGAGGGTTTTGGGTGATTTGGGGCAATTATGGGGAGAGTTGGGGTGATTTTGGGGGATTTCAGGGGGGATTTTGGGGATATTGGGGGGATTTTTGGGGGTTTGGGGGATTTTCAGGGGATTTGTGGGGGATTTGGAGGATTTCAGGGAATTCGTTGAGGGATTTTGGGAGATTTTGGAGGGGGGTTGGGGGGAATTTTAGGAGATTTCAGGGGGATTTTGAGGGAATTTGGGGGGATTTTGGAGGATTTTAGGGTTTCTCCAGAGCCCCCTCAGACCCCCCAAAAACCCCCCAGACTCCCCAAAAACCCCTCCAGAACCCCCCAAACCGCCCACCCCGCCCCCCCCCCGAAGCCCCCAGACTCACTGGGGCCCATCCTGGATCAGGGGGGGGCACAGGCCGGTAGAACAGGAGCCACTTCCAGGGACCCTCGAGACTTTTTGGGGAGGGGGCACCATGGGAAACTCCCCCCCCCAAACTCAGGGGGGAACACCCCTCCCCCCAAAACCCCCCAGAGCCCGGTCAGGATGGGGCTGGGACCCCCCCAGGAACCCCAAATCAACCCTGGGACCCCCAAGTCTGCCCCGGGACCCCCCCAGGAACCGCAAATCAACACTGGGACACCCAAAATCAACTCTGGGACCCTCAAATCTACCCTGGAACCCCCCCCCCCCCCCCCCAGGACCCCCAAATCAACCCTGGGACCCCCAAATCTGCCCCGGGACCCCCCCCCAGGACCCCCAAATCAACCCTGGGACCCCCAAAATCAACACTGGGACCCCCCGAGGACCCCCAAATCAACCCTGGGACCCCCAAATCTTCCCTGGGATCCCCAAAATCAACCCTAGGACCCCCCCCAGGACCACCAAACCAACCCTGGGATCCCCCAAATCCACCTTGGGACCCCCAAATCTGCCCCGGGACGCCCCCAGGAACCCCAAATCCACCCTGGGACCCCCAAATCTGCCCCGGGACCCCCCCCCCCCAGGACCCCCAAATCAACACTGGGACCCCTAAATCTGCCCCGGGACCCCCAAATCTGCTCTGGGCCCCCCCCCCAGGACCCCCAAAATCAACCCTTGGACCCCCAAATCTGCCCTGGGTCCCCCAAAATCAACCCTGGGACCCCCCCAAGACACCCATACCAACTCTGGGATCCACCAAATCAACCCTGGGACCCCCAAATCAACCCTGGGCCCCCGCCCCAGGACCCCCAAATCAACCCTGGGACCCCCAAATATGCCCCGGGACCTCCCCAGGAACCCCAAATCAACCCTGGAACCCCCAAATATGCCCCGGGACCCCCCCAGGATCCCCAAATCAACCCTGGAACCCTCAAACCAGCCCTGGGACCCCCCAAATCAACCCTGCCCCCCCCCCCCAGGACCTCCAAATCAACCCTGGGACGACCCCCCAAAATCAACCCCGGGACACCCCGAGGACCCCCAAATCAACACTGGGACCCCCAAATCTGCCCCGGGCCCTCCCCCTCCCGAGAACCCCAAAACCCATCCAGGAACCCCAAATCTCGCCTGAGACTCCCCAAAACCCTCCCAGGATCCCCCAAACCTCCCCTGGGACGTCCCCAGGAACCCCAAAACCCCCTAGACCCCTCCCAAAATACCCCCCAGACCACTCCCAAAAACCCCTCAAGGACCCCCCAGGACCCCTCCCAAAATCCCCCCAAACCCTCCAGCCCGCACTTAGGGCACCCCCGAAACCCCCTCGGACACCTCCCCAAACCCCCCAGACCCCTTTTAGGACCCCCAGACCTCCCCAAGACCCCCTAAAACCCCCCAGACTCCCCCAAAACCCTCCAAGACCCCTCCCCAAATGCCCCCCAGACCTCCCCAAGACCCCATTTTAGGACCCCAAGCCCACCCCCAAACCCCCGCTGAGCCTCTTCCCAAAACCCCCCAGCCCCCCCTTTAGCACCCCACCCCCACCCTCACCCCTCCCCCGCCCCTCCCCCACCTGTCCCTGCGCCGCCTCAGCAGCTCCCGCAGCCCGCCGTCCTCTCCCAGCGCCTGCCCCGCTCTCTGCAGCGCCTCCCTCAGCACCCGCCCCAGCCCGGGGGGACTCCCGGAAGGATTCCTGGGGGTCCCGGGGGGAGGGGGTGCGGGTGGTGGGGGAGGGGGCGCCGGTGGGGGGGGAGGGGCCGCCCGCTCCATGGCGGCGCCCGGGGTCAGAGGGCGCCACTCCCGCCTGGCCTCTGATTGGCTGCAGCGGCCCTGGGGAGGCGGGTGTTGCTGAGGGGAGCCGCGCGCTGATTGGTTGGTTCGGGGAGAGGCGCGCCGCTATTGGCTGGGAGGGGCCCGCGCGCTCGGCGGGAAGAGTGTGAGGCGGGAGCGGTTGAGGAGGGTCCTGAGGTAGGGCCGGGAGGAAATGGGGGGAATGGGGGGTTGTCTGAGGGGTCTGAACTGGGTCTGGAATGGATTTGGGGGGGTAATTGAGGGGTCTGAGGGGAGTTGAAGGGTCTGAGGGGAAATGAGGGGTCTGAGGAGCGTTTGAGAAGACTTTGGGGGAATGGTTTATCTAAGGTGGGTCTGGGATGGATTTGAGGCATTGGGGGGGGGTCTGAGGGGACATGAGGAGTCTGAGGGGAAATGAGGGGTCTGAGGGGAATTTAGGCATCGGAGGTGGGTCTGGAATGGATTTGGGGCGATTTGGGAGGGTCTGAGGGGAATTGAGGGGGTCTGAGGTGGGTCAGGGGGAAATGGGGGAATTTGGGGAGGCGTCTGAGAGGAATTGAGGGGTCTGAGGTGGGTCTGATAAGGATTTGGGGAAGCTTGGGGTGGTCTGAGGGGAATTGAGGGATCCAAGGTGTGGCCGGGGGCAAATGAGGGACTCTGAGGAGAAATGAGGAGTCTAAGGTGCGTTTGGAATGGATTTGGGGGAATATGATGGGGTCTGAGGTGGGTCTGGAATGGATTTGTGGAGGTCTGAGGAGAAATTGAGGGACTTTGAGGAGATCTGAGGGGATTTGAGGGATCTGAAGTGGGGTCGGGGGGAAATGTGGTGCTTTGGGGGTCTCTGAGGGGAATTGAGGGGTTTGGGGAGGCTTTGGGGGGAAATGGGGTATCTGAGGTGGGACCAGCAGGAAACGGGGGGGAATCTGAGGGGAATTGAGGGATCTGAGGTGAGTCTGGAGCAGGTGACGAGGGAGCTAAGGTGGTTTGGGGAGGAAATGGGGTTTTCGTGGGTCTGAGAAGAATTGAGGGATCTGAGGTGGATCTGGAATGGATTTGAGGGAATTTGGAGGGGTCTGAGGTGTATTTGGGGGGAAATGGGAGGGTTTGAGGTGGATATGAGGGGAATTGAATTTTTGTGGGACCATTCCCAGGTGTTTTGTGGCACCATTCCCAGGTGTTTTGTGGCACCATTCCCAGGTTTTTGGGGACCATTCCCAGGTTTTGGGCTATCCGTGGCCCTATTCCCCCGTGCCAAGTTCCCGGGGTTCAAGGAGCTGCGCCTGGTGCCCGGCACCACGACATTGCCTTGGTGGAGTTGGACACCGAGATGCAGGTGGGTGCACCCGCGAGGCCCTGCAGGGCTCCAAGATCACCCAGAGCAATGCCACAAAGATCTCCTTCACCAAAAAGTGACCCCAAACCCTTCCCAAACACCCCCAAACCTGAAAAAAATCTGCCTGGATACCCCAAAACTGCCCCGAAACACCCCAAATTTCAGAGCAATGCCCCAAAATCCTTGAGACACAAAACTGCCTCTGAATACCCCAAAACAACCCAAAATCCCAGAGCAATGCCATGACGATCTCCTTTTCCAAAAAGTATTCCCAAAATCTGCCCAAACACCCCCAAAACTGAAAAAAACCTGCCTGGATACCCCAAAATCCCAGAGAAATGCCTCAAAACAGCCCCTGGATACCCCAGAACTCCCCTGAAACACCCCAAATCCCATCAGGCTACCCCAAAATCTACTAGAAACACCCCAAAATCCCATAGAAAAATCCTATAATCCCTCCAAACCACCCCAAAATGCCTCAAAGCTGCCCCCAAATATTCCAAAATTGCTCAAACCCAGCCCAAAACACTAAAAATCCCAGAAAACTGCCTCAAAAATGGTCCTGACCCTGCCCAAACCCCTCACCTGCCCCCACTCCCCCAGATAAGTTCAGCTCTGACCAAATCCTCCTTTTTTTTATCCCAAGTCTTTTTTTTAATTCTAAATCCTCCTTTTTCCAGTCTCAAAATCCTTCTTTGTGCATCCCAAATGTCCTTTTCAGACCCCAAATTCTCCTTTTCTCACCTCAAAGTCTCCTTTTCCCACCCCAAATCTTCTTTTTGAACCCTCAATCTCATTTTCCCATCGAAATCCTGACCTCAAATCTTCAATCCTCACCCTAAATCCCTTTTTCCAGTCCCCAGATCTCCTTTTTCCATCCCAAGTCCTTCTTTGTGCATCCCAAATTCTTCTACTTTCACCCCAAATCCCTTTTTTGGAGTTCCCCAGGGGTTTTTGGGGTTTTTCCCAGCATTGTACCCAGGGTCTCTGCAGACATTGCACCTGGAGCTGCCCCCACCCTGAATAAATCCCAAACCAACCCCAAATCCCTTTTCCCACCCCAAATCCGTTTTTTGGGGTTCCCCGGTGGTTTTTGGGGTTTTTCCCACCCAGCATTGTGCCCAGGGTCTCTCTGCAGACATTACATCTGGAGCTGCCCTCACCCCAAATAAATCCCAAATAAACCCCAAATGACTCCTGCCTTGTCCCCCAGGGCTGGAATGGTTTTGGAGGGGAGTTTGGGGTCAGGTGGGTTTGACCCCAAAGTTTGGGGATGGAGGAGGTTTGATCCTAAAGTTTGGGGGGGTTTGACACCCCAGGGTTTGGGATCAGGAGGTTTGACCCCCCCCTGTGGTTGGACACCCCAAATATTTCAAACTCCAGAGCTTGGGAATTTGGGGGGGGGGGGTGGAGGAGAGGGGGGGAGTTTGGAGTCTCAGGGGGTGTGACCCTAAAATTTGGGTTTGTGGGAGTTGATCCTAAAGATGGGAGTTTGGGGGGGGGGTGATCCTAAAATGTGGGGGATTGGGGGGGTTTGACACCAAATTATGGGGATTTGGGGGCTTTAACCCCAGAGTTTGGGAATTGAGGGGGGTGGGTTATCCTAAAATTTCAGATTTGGGGGGGATGGACACCGCAGGGTTTGGGTTTTGGGGAGGGGTTTTGATCCCAGACTATGGGGACCAGGGGGTTTTAACTCCAAATTTAGATTCACCAGTGTTGGGGCTGGTTTCGATCTCAGTCTTGATCTCGGTCCCAGTCTTAGTTCCAGTTCTGGAGCAGTGCTGGTCTCAGTTCTGGTGTCAGTTCTGTTTGTAGTCTTGATCTCAGTCTCCATTCTAATTTCGGTCACATTCTTGGTTCTTGTGCTGGTCTCCATCCCTGGCCCAAACATTTTAGGAGCGTTTCGGTGATTTTTTACTAAACTGGGCAGCTTTAGGCTGGATTTTAGGCCACTTTTTGACGATGTTAGGCCAATTTCGAAGATTTTAGACCCCCTTTCAGTGGATTTGGGGCCCCTTTGGCTAATGTTAGGCCAAACCTGGTGGATTTAAACTGCATTTTGGAGGCTTTTTAGTGATTTTATGCCCTTTTCAGACAGCACGGTTCTTTGGCTCCGCCCCTTTCCCCTCACATTTCCCGGCCTTCCCTTGACCCATCCCCTCCCAGTTCGGGATTTAGAACGGGGAGGGAGAAAGAGGCGGAGCGGCATCAGGAGCAGGAGGAGACAAGGAGCGATTCGAGCATGAGCCCAGAGCTGCCTGAACTCGCAGCCCCCCCAGGACCATCACCTCCCCATCCCACAGGTGCCTGGGGAGCGGGAGCTCGCCCCAAATATCCCGGGGGTGTTCCTGGGTTTGGGGGTTTTTGGGGGGAAGTTTGGATCTTGCCGGGCTCCAGAGGTGCAGATGGCTCTCATGGGGGAAAACGGGGGGTCCCCGGGAGGTGTTTCTGGGGGGGTCCCGGTGGGTGCGGGCAGAGCCCCGGTGGGGGGATGCGGGTCCCCCCGCGGTGGGGGTTGGGCTTCCCGGGCCGGGCCCTGCGAGCTCTGCCGGGGCCACGTGGGGAGTGTGCGGGAGCGGCGGGATCGGCGGGGGGACAGCGGTTTTGGGGAGCCCCGGGAGAGGCACGGCTTCCCTGAGCGGGAGCGCAGACACAGGAGAGCCCCAGAAGGGCAAAGCGGGGAGCCCGAGAGGGGGGGACCCCTGGCATTGCCGGGACCCCGGCGGGGGGGGTGCTGGGGCTGGAGGGGCGGCATGACCGGGAAAGGGCTTCAGGGCTCCTGGTGCCGCCAGTGGCAGCTCCCAGCATGAGCCCAGTTGCTCCCCGCGTGTGGTTTCATTTTCCTCGGCACTCCCAGGATGAGCCCAGTCACTCCCAGGCATTCCCTATTATGATGGAATTTGCCCCCAGCGTGGTCCCAGTTGGTCCCAGTTCCTCCCAACGTCACCGAAACTGAGAGAAAAAACCAAAAACCACGTCCAAAAATTTAGAGTCAAGTTGTTACTTTAATATCTTGGCAGGATGTTGTGGCCAGGATGTACCACAGAAATCATCTCATCCACACATAACCCGTGTGTGCAGAGAGAATCATTCCATGACACTCCATTTTTAGGAGATTTTTCAGATCTTTTATACAGTTATAGAAATGAATTGGGTCAGTGTTCATTGGTCTCAAGTTGCAAATAATCAATTCTTAATATCTGGTCTCCTTTTGGATCCGGATTTCTTCCCTTCTGATGTTAATTAGATCTTAGTTCAATCATTTTCTTATCAGTCTTTTCAGAGGAGTTGTCTGCAACTGTGCCAGAGGCTGAGTCTGGGGTGGATGTTCCTCGGTGGCCACTGATGTTCTGTTAATGGCCGCTGATGGTCCTTGAGCATTCCTGTTGCTCCCAGTGTGTTGATGTGTTGAGTCCATCCGACCCCATCTGGTGCAGCAATGCCCTGGAAAGAAAATGAAATGTTTTTTAGGGCAAAGGCAAACAAAATATCATGTGTAAAATCACAGAAAAATTTTTAAACAGATGTGTTTTCCAACACCACTTTAATACAGTGTGTTTCCCCTTCCCCCAGCTGCCCCTAGCACAGTCCTAGTCACTCCCAGTACTATCCCAGTATGAGTCCAGTATGATGCCAGTCTCTGCCAGCAGGGCCCCAGTCACTCATACTTGCCCCAGTTGCCCCAGCGTGGTCCCAGTTTCCCTCCAGCATAATCCCAGTGTCTCCCAGTTAGGTCCCAGTCACCACCCCTATGGTCTCAGACATTCCCAGTATATCCCAGTTGCCCTGAACAATCTCGTACTCATTTCCAGGCACTCCCAGTTACCTCAACGTGGTTCACTTGCCCCCAGTTTTATCCCAGTTACTCCTACAATACTCCCAGTGCCTCTCAGCATGGTTTTGGGGGTTTTTTTTGGGTGGGGAGGGGAATTTTTGGAGAATGCAGAACTCCAAAGCTGATCCAAGTCACTCCTAGTCATCCTCTATTATGATGCAACTTCCCCCTTGCCCGGTCCCAGTTGCTCCCAGTTCCTTCCATTTTCATCCAGTGTGTTCCCAGCTCTCCCAGTTCGTCCTCAGTACAGTTCAAGTCTCTCCTAGTATGAGGCCATGGCCCCCAGTGTGATCCCAGTTTCTCCGTGTCAATGCCAGCATGACCCCAGTAGCCTCCAGTATAATCCCTGTGACTTCCTGTCTCTCCCAGTAAATCCCAGTCACACCCAGCATGCTGCCAGTCACTCTCACTTCTTCCCACTTGCTTTTAGCATGATTCCAGTAGTTCACAGCCACTCCCAGTCCATCCCAGTATGAGTCCAGTCACCCTCAGTATGATCCCAGTCTCACCCAGCATGGGCCCAGCTGCTCTCCCTGTGATCCCAGGATAATCCCAGTTGCTGCCAGAATAGTTCAAGGTGTTCCCAGTTCCTCCCAGGATGATCCCTAGAATAGCCCCAGTCTCTCTCAGCATTGTCCCACTATCTCCCAGTTGTCCCCAGTGTGGTTCCATTTCCTCCAGTATGGTTACAGACATTCTCATTATATTTCTGTTGCCCCAGTAAGGTTCCAGTTACCTCAGAATGATGCCAGTCTTACCCAGTCATTCCCAGTTGTCTCCAGCCTCATCCCAGTTTCTGTCAGTGTCTCATACTCCCAGTTGCTCCCAGTATGATCCCTGTTATGACCTCCGTCGCCTCAGCATGGTTCCAGTACCTTCCTGTTGATCCCAGTTGCTCCCAATGTGTCCACATTTTCCTCCCAACATGGGCCCAGTAGCTCCCAGTAACCCCTGGTCAGGTACCAATCACACTCACTGTAATCCCAGTGGCTCCCAGGATGATCCCAGTAGGATCCATAGTCACCCCCAGTATGGTTCCAGTCATTTCCAGGATGACCCCTGTCACTCCCAGATCCTTCCAGTATTATTCCAGTCATGCCCAGACTGACTCCCTGTCACTTCCACTGTGGGCCCAGTTGCTCTGAGTCACTCCCAGTATGGCTCCAGTTGTGGCCAGTACTTTTCCTTTAACTCCCAGTCTGATTGCAGTATGATCCCAGTCATTCTAGGATGTTCCCAGTTCCATTCCAATCACTTGCAGTGATCCCAGCTTGTTCCAGTAGGATCCCAGCATGACTCTGACATGGGCACAGCTGCTCCCATTTCCCCTCACAGTTGCTCCCAGTGTATCCCAGTTGCCGCCAGCATGTTCCCAGTCACTCCCAGGTGTTCTCAGCTGTTTCCTGACTGATCCCAGTTGCTCACAGCCTCTGCCATTCACCCTCAGTGCTGTCCACGCATCTGCCAGTATGATCCAGTGTGATCCCAGTCCTTCTGAGCATGGTTCCAGTTGCTCCCAGTTTCTCCCACTATTATCCCAGTTTCCCCCAGTTGCCTCAGCACAGTCCCAGTCACTCCATAGGTGATCCGAGTCCATCTCAGCATGGTCCCAGTCATGCCCAGTTCCCCCAGTACAGAGTAGTAGTTCCCATTGACTCCCAGTGTTTCCAACACCTCAAATGCTGTAAATCCAAGGTTTCTGTGGGAATTTAAGAGAGCACATGGAAGAATCAAAAAGTCCAGAAAGCTGCTATTCTATGGGAATTTGGAAGGGAACTGGAGAACTCAAAATTCCCAATGCCCAGAATTCTGAAATTCCATGGTTTTGGAGGGAATTTGGGAGGGGAACTGGAGGATTCTAAATTCTCAACACCCAAAATGTCATTATTCCATGGCAGGTTATTGGGAATTTGGGAGAGAAACTGGAGGATTCTAAATTCCCAATGTCTGGAATGTGGTTATTCCGTGGGAATTTGGGAGGGGAGCTGTAGAATTCCAATTCCCGATGCCCAGAATTCTGCAATTCCATGGTTTTGGTGGGAATTTGGGAGGATAGCTGGAGGATTCTAAATTCCCAACATCCGAAATGTGGTTATTCCATGGGAATTTGGGAGGAGAACTGGAGGATGCTAAATTTCCAATGCCCAGATTCCTGTAATTCCATAATTTTAGTGGGAATCTAGGAGGGACCAGGAGGATTCCAAATTCTCAGTGCCTCAAATCCTGTTATTGCGTGGGAATTGCTAAGAGGAACTGGAGGGTTCAAAATTCCCAACACTGGGAATGCCATTATTCCATGGGAATTTGGGAGGGGAACTGGGCTATTCAAAATTCCTGACACCTGGAATGCTGCTATTCCATGGGAATTTGGTGGGAGTTTTAGAGGGCGTATGGGTGTTTCTAAATTCCCAACACCTGGAATGACATTATTCCATGGGAATTTGGGAGGGGAGGATTCTAAATTCCCGATGCCCAGAATTCTGTAATTCCATGGATTTGGTGGGAATTTGGGAGGAGAGCTGGAGAACTCTAAATTCCTGATGCCAGGAATGCTGTAATTCCATAGTTTTGGTGGGAATCTGGGAGGGAAGCAGGAGGATGCAAATATTAAATGGAACTGGCCCCAGCACAGAGCCCTGAGGGACACCACTGGTGACTGGCCACCAGCTGGATGCAGCACCGTTCACCACCACTCTCTGGGCCCGGCCATCCAGCCAGTTCCTAACCCATCAAAGAGTGCTGCTGTCCAAGCCGTGCAATGCCAGCTTCTCCAGGAGTATGCTGTGGGAGACAGTATCAAAGGCCTTGCTGAAGTCTAAATAGACAACATCCACAGCCTTTCCTGCATCCACTAGGCATGTTACCTGGTCATAGAAGGAGACCAGGTTGGTCAGACATGACCTACCCTTCGTAAATCCATGCTGACTGGGTCTGATACCCTGGCCATCCTGTAAGTGCTGTGTGATAGCACTCATTATGAACTGCTCCATTATCTTACCTGGTACTGAGGTCAGGCTAACTGGCCTGTAGTTACCAGGATCCTCCTTCCTACCTTTTTTGTAAATGGGTGTCACACTGGCCAGTTTCCAATCATCAGAAACCTCACCAGTGAGCCACGACTCATGATGAATGATGGAGAGCAGCTTTGCAAACTCATCTGCCAGCTCCCTCATCACCCTGGGATGGATCCTATCTGGTCCCATTGATGTATAAATATCCAAGTGTCCCAGCAGTTCTCTGACTGCCTCTTCTTAGATAACAAGAGGACCATTCTGCTCCCTGGCACCACTTATCAACCTCTGAGGACAGTGGTCTTGAGGACAAGCTGTCTTACCACTAAAGACAGAGGCAAAGAAGGCATTAAGCATTTCTGCCTTTTCCTTCAGTTACTAGGTTGCCTGCCTCATCCAATAAGGAGCAGAGGTTGGTTATACCCTTCCTTTTACCTTTAATATATTTGTAAAAACTCTTTTTATTATTTTTAACAGTAGTTTCCAAGTTAAGTTCAAACTGAGCTTTGGCCTCCCTAATTTTTTTTACATGCCCTAGCAGCTCCCTTAAATATTTCCTGAAAAATCAGTCCCTCCTTCAAAAGATGATACATCTTTTTTTTATTTGTAAGTTCATTCAAAACCTCCTTGAGTTCATTCAAAACCTCCTTGGTTCATTCAAAACCTTGAGTTCATTCAAAACCTCCTTGAATAAAAAAAAAGAAAAATTAAACAACCAACCGAAAAAAAACCCCAGAAACCCAGAACAATCACAGCTGATTTTGAAACCAACACAATTCAGCAAATTCCTACTGATGTCATTAACAAAATCACAGCTATGTCCCCACCAACCAACAAGAAGGAGACACAAGCTTTCTTAGGCGCCATAGGTTTCTGGAGGATGCACATTCCTGAGTACAGTCAGATTGTGAACCCTCTTTACTTGGTTACCCACAAGAAGAATGATATCCAGTGGGGCCCTGAGCAGCAACAAGCTTTTGCCCAGATAAAGCAGGAAATTGCTCATGCCACAGCCCTTGGCCCAGTCAGGACGGGACCAGATGTGAAGAACGTACTCTACTCTGCAGCCGGGAGCCATGGTTTGTCTTGGAGCCTGTAGCAGAAGGTGCCTGGTGAGACCCGAGGCCGACCCTTGGGGTTCTGGAGTCGGAGCTAGAGAGGGTCTGAAGGTAACTACACCCCAACACAGAAGGAAATCTTGGCCGTCTGCGAGGGTGTCCAAGCCACTTCAGAGGTGATTGGTACAGAAGCACAACTCCTCCTGGCACCCCGACTACCAGTGCTGGGGTGGATGTTCAGAGGAAAGGTTCCCTCCACCCACCATGCCACCAGTGCTACATGGAGCAAGTGGATTGCCCTCATCACACAGCACGCCCAGATTGGAAAACTGAATCGCCCTGGGATTTTGGAAACAATTACAAACTGGCCCGAAGGTGAAAGTTTTAGTGTCACAGATGAGGAACAAGAACCAGTGACATGGGCTGAAGAAGCTCCGCCATACAGCCAACTGCCAGCAGAGGAAACCGCTCTATTCACAGACAGTCCTTTCGCATCATAGGGATGAATCGGAGGTGAAATGCAGCTGTATGGAGCCTGACATGGCGGGTTGCAGAGGCCACTGAAGGAGAGGGCGGATCAAGTCAATTTGCTGAACTTAAAGCCATTCAACTGGCCCTAAATATCGCAGAAAGAGAGAAGTGGCCAAAGCTTTATTTGTACACTGCTTCCTGGATGGTAGCCAATGCTCTGTGGGGATGGTTGAAGAGAAGGAAAGAGGCGTACTGGCAGCGTAGAGGAAAACCAGTTTGGGCTGCTGAAGAGTGGAAAGACATCGCTACCCAGCTAGAGAAACTACCTGTGAAGGTTCGCCATGTAGATGCCCATGTCCCCAGAAGTAGAGCTAATGAAGAGCAGCAAAACAATCACCAAGTAGAACAGGCTGCAAAGACAGGGGTGTCAAAGATAGACCTTGATTGGGAACACAAGGGAGAGTTGTTCCTAGCACGATGGGCCCATGATGCCTCAGGCCACCAGGGTAGATATGCCACCCATAAGTGAGCAGGAGAACGAGGGGTGGATCTAATGTTGCGTAGCGACCTGTTTCAAGCCCGGCACGGCAGCCTTAACCCTGGGCCACTTGGTCCATATGCTCCTGGACACCAACGTGGTGGACAGCAAATGGCGTTTATTGAAGGGTCACAAGGATTTTTTTATCTTTGGCAGTCAGTGTTATTTCCTTCTGCTCACGTCTGGCTGGTTGCGGCCTGGTACGGAGCAAAGGTCTGACTGCGAGGGGGGAAGGGGTCCTGACTGACCGTACAGCTCGGTATCTTCCGCACACATATACCTAACTCTCGACATTTCCCCCCTCCCTCATGATTAGTAAAAATTGTATAAAATTATAAAATGTAGACATTATAAAATTTCATGGGTTGGTAAAATTAGTATAAAATTTTAAATGTGTTAGTAACAGGCACATCTTAAAGTAATTGTCGGCGTTCGATGAACATAATGTTAACCGTTTCTAAATGCTTTTTAATGAATAGCACCAATTTGTTTAGTATGCAAGGCCCGAAGATTAGTGTTAGTAAGATTATAGTGAGTGGACCTATTAGGGTAGAAATTAGGGCGGTGAGCCATGGGGACCGGTTGAACCATGGCTCGAACCAGCCCTGTTGAGCTTCTCTGTCCATTTTTCTGAGGTTTAGTTGGTCTCTTAGTTCAGCCATGGAGTCTCTAACGACTCCAGTGTGGTCTGCATAAAAGCAGCATTCCTCTTTTAAGGTGGCACACAGGCCTCCTTGCTGCATGAACAAAAGGTCCAGTCCTCACCTGTTTTGGAGGACGACCTCTGAGAGTGAGGAAAGGGATTTTTCTAGGGAAGAAATGGATTTCTCGATCCTCTGCAAGTCCTTGTCGACAGTCATCTGCAGCTGGGCCAGTCCTTGATGTTGTGTTGTGAGGGCCGAGACGCCTGTGGCAGCACCGGTAGCTCCTAAACCGAGGAGCGTTGCGATGGTGATGCCTGTTATCACTTCTCGCTTGTGGAGCCGGTCGGGTTCCTCGAACAAGCGGTACACTTCTTCCTGGTGATACAGGACTCTGGGGACAATTAAAACTTGGACACAAAAGTCAGTAGAATGATCGAATTTGTCAAGGAGTACACATGGGCTTACCCCAGATCGTTGACAGAACCACATTCCCGATGCAGCTGGGATCACCCACTGGAACTTCCCCCCTTTAATTTTGACAAATTCCCAGCAGACGTTGTCCATCTCCTTTGCCAAGGTTGCATTGCCAAAGCATTTGCCTTGGCCTGTGTCCTGGGTTGGTGTTGTGTCTGCTCCTCTCCCTGCCCCCACACCTCGCTGTCTCCATGGAGCTGCCTGCCACTGGTGCTGCTTCTCCCCTGCCCAGGGGGTTGGGGCACCGGGCTGTGCTGCTTGGCTTGCCTGGCTACCACTGCTGCTGCTGCTTGCTGCCTCAGCTTCTGCTGCTGCTTTGCTGCTGCTGCTGCTGCTCGCTGCTTTCTGCCTCAGCTTGCTGTTGCCCCGGCTGCCGCTGCCCTGCTGCTGCTGCCCCGGCTGCTGCTTTCCCCTTCCCTTCTCCCCCTCATCTCGAAGATCTGTACCGGCTCCAGACAGGACCTGAACATCAGAGACTGCCTCTGGAGTCTGCCAAAGAAGCTTTTTTCACCCTTCTCAGCAGTGACTGTCTCTCACTTTGGTGAAAACGTTTTTGTCATCTGAGATTGTACTTTCCTTATGCTGGGGAGTGTTTTTTGTGTTCGTTAATAAATAGGTTTTTTCCACTTCTCCCCCCCTGAGGAAAATTCTTTCCGAGCCTGGTGGGGGGAGGAATTGTGTGGGGGAGTTTATTTTCTGGGGGGCTCCTTTGGAGGTTTTCCCCCAGTTTTGTCCTAAACTTGGACAAATAATTTGGTGGCCCATACGGGGAAGCCCAAGTAATTGGAAAAAACCTTATTACTTTGTAACTGTATATCGGCATAGATTTATAATGCTTTTTGGGATGGATTTTAGTATGTGGTTTTGGATAATAGGGTTTTTTGAGATTTTAATACCTCTTTGGTCTCTGGGGTTATTTTCCCATCCAGAAATAGCTCCAGTACTGTCCCTTATTTGTAGTATTTGTACTAGAGGGATAATGACCAAAATATTTATCGGACTGGGCTTGGTTGCAATGGCTTGTAAGAGGTTTATAAAGATGCTGGAATCGGTTCCAGGGATATCTTCTGGATCCTGGTTATGGATATGCATTCAGTTTGTAACCTGGCTTAGGGTAATGCCTCTCCGGGGGGTGTCCCATCTGCTTTGGCATGGACTGTCTGACTTTGAAAAGATGAATGGGAGATCAAAGGCAACACCTTCGTAAAAAAGGGGTCGTGCATCATAGCATAACCAGCATGATTCTTTGAGGTTCGTGTTGGATTGGTTTAACGATAAAAAGGTAGCATTTAACACGCTTAAAAATGGATTGGAGAGGGTTGGTTTGGCTAAGAGATTGGATGGGGAGGAGGTAGATTTCAGCATCTGTGTTTTGTGGCTAGAGCTATGGTTAGCTGCGATCTCTTTCCTGGGTCTACTCATTGCAAGAACTGGATTGGGTCCGACTGATTGGGATATTGGAGGTGGGAATCTGATAATTTGTATGTTCACCCAGATGTGGCGAGAAAGATGAACAAACACTGTCCACGCTTTGCCCGTGGCCTATCCATCATGGGTCAGCTGCAGGATTGTCGTTATATAGCCTGTGCAGGTGTGTTGTTTCCTGCCTTGGGGCAAGATCATGTACCCATCAAATTTTGGTTCAGGACAGCCGTGGGGAGTATACTTAATTTGCAGGAATTTATCAGGCTGTTGTGGTTTCCATCTGTTGCTTGTCACAATAGTTTCACACCACCAATATCCACAATATCATACCCTGGGTAATTACAGTAACTTTTTCTTAGGTTGGAAGCAGGGCGCCAATAGGTCTGAAATAATGTCGTCTTTGGAATTTGGGGAACCCTGTATACGAGGGAAAAATGTCTTTTAGCCTGAACTCAAAAGATGGGGTGTTGGCTGTAACAATTTCTTTGATGACCCTCTCACCTGAGAGATGGCATAGAACCCACCTGAATGGCTGGTGAGGGTAATGCTTTGTGTCTGCCCGGCCTCCACCTACTAACACTAGAAACAAGATAACACAGAGGTACCATTGCTGCTTCGATTTTGTGGGTTCGAGCTTCTCAGGTGATGCCGGGTTGCTCGGTGGTCTCTCTCTCTTTCCTGGTAGTGGGGTGTATGGGTTGCGGGGGCGTCCGATGATCCAGTCCTGTAAACAAAGTCTCACAATTCTCATTATCTTCACTCTGAAGGTCTGGTTTGGTAGATTTGAGTGGACACCATTTAATGTCCCCATCTTTTTTAACGGCCGCATACCCCCGCCCCGTGAGCACTAGCCTCCAACCTTGTTCCCACTCCCCTAGTTCATTTTTGATCACAACCCGTTGGCCTTTCTCTAGTGCTCGAGTGGCCCAGTGTCTCTGGGCGGGACTGTTTGTTTCATCCCCCCTAGGGAACTGATTTAATGCTAGCAGCGCGGTTACTAGTATGCGCCTGGTCGCTCGAGGGAATGGCATTGGTGAAGCCTTCTGTCTTTGCTAGTACTTCCAGTTTAGTTTTCAGAGTCTGATTTGCTCTTTCAACGACGGCTTGTCCGGTACTGTTGTATGAGATGCCATGTACCAAGGCGGTGTTCCATTTCGAGACGAATGCTTGGACCGTCTTTGAGATGAAGTTTGTGCTGTTGTCTGTCTTGATTTGTTTTGGAACTCCAAGCCATGCCATGGCTGTCAGCCAATGTTGGATGGTTGCTTTGGAATCGGTCTTGGGATGCTGTGTGGCCACGATCATACTGCTGTATGTATCCATGGTAACTGTGAGCCACGCTCAGGGTCTTAATAGCTGGCATTGTGTAAATTCTGTCTGCCGTATTTCTGAGGCTTTGAGACCTCTGGGGTTGACGCCGCTTGACCACAGTGGTGATTTCTGACAGTGAGGGCAAGTGGCAACGACGTGCTTTGTGTCCGCGGTAGAAATTCTGCACTCCTTCGCAAGTGCTTTTGTTCCGATGTGAAGGGATTCATGCAACTGACGGGCTTCTTTCAGCGTCCATATGCCTTTTGTGGCAGCATCAGACTTGTCATTGCCAATCTGGTAGAATCCTTTGGTCGGGTTGTGGCTGTTGACATGGATGACTGATATGGTGCCTTTCCGTGAATAGAGTGCTTCTTCTAGCATCGTTGCCACTGTGGACACTGACACATCTGGTCCGGACATGGCTAGGCAGAGCTTGGCCACAAATATGGAGTCAGTCACAATATTAAGGTGTTCTTCTGGGAACAGTCCGCACGCTAGCACTACGGCAGCTGCTTCAAGTTGTTGGACTGAAAGCGTGAGGTCAGTTGTCTTGACGCATTGTTCTCCTGACTGCCATACTGCCACTGCGGTGGAGGTCAGCAACGACGCGTTCGTGAAGATGGTTGGTCCTGCCTGCAGTCGGTTGATTATCTTTGGTGGGAGGTCAGTGTTGACGGTGAGTCCAAGGGGGTTTTGCCGCATAGCGAATCTCTCCTCCGAAGCCTGCAAGGGCCATGGCTAGGTCTTCGGATATTGTTGTTGACTGTGCGGAGAGCTGTTTGCGGAAGGGCAAGTATATCTTGGCAGGTTCGATGCCCAGATGTCTTAGGGTGAGTTTCCTGCCTTTCATAATCAGGCTGCTGAGGCACTTGACTCCCGGAGAAAAGGCGCGTGTCTGTTTCCCCAAGACCACCCATTGTATCGGTTGGGCTTTGCCAGGGGGTCCTTGGGCTAAGGCTCTCACTCCCCCCTTTTTTGTAAAGTGGACATACAGATTGACCGGTATACTTGAATCCCATCTGGTGAGTGTGCTCACTGACATCTGGTGTTCGATAAAGTTGAGTGAGCTTATCGCTTCTGGTGTCAGGGTTTTCTGCTCCCATGGGTTCTTTCCTTTCAAGAGGTCGTTCAGAGGGTCCATGACCTCGGGAGGAATCAGGACAATGTTGCGGAGCCACTGTAAGGGCCCTACCAGTTGCTGCACGTCATGGAGCGTCTTGATATCTCGGTGGATTTTCATCTGGGGAGGGGTTACGTAGAAGCTTGTGATTCCCACTCCTAGGAAGGTCACGCACGGTCCCTTTTTTATTTTTGCACTCGCTATTTCTAAGCCCTTTGTCTTTAAAGTTTTGGAGATGGTTGATACCAGCTGCTCTACTTGGCTTGCTGATGGTACGGCGATCAGGATGTCATCCATGTACTGCAGGATGGTCACTGTCGGATTGCTCTGCCGGACTGCTGCTAGCACTCGGTCTACGGTGATCTGGCAGATGGTAGAGGAGTTGATCATTCCTTGGGGTAACATTTTCCAATGAAAGTGTAGGATAGGCCGCTGGCTGTTTGGAAAGACGATGGAAAAGGCGAACCGCTCCTTGTCTTCGTGCAGGGGAATAGAAAAGAAGCAGTCTTTGATGTTGAGCACTGCACAGGGTTGTCCTCTTGGTATCATTGAGTTCATGGCAGCAAGGTTTGTACTGGGCCCATCGGCTGGATTCTCTTGTTCACTTCCTGCAGGTTGTGCAGGAGAGAAAGCCTTCACTGGACCGTTTAGGTATTACGAAGATTGGGGTGTTCCATGGGCTCGTGGAGGGTTCTATATGATTCTTGTGTAACTCATGGCCAACAAGCTCAAGAAGAGCAGTCATTCGAGGCTTGGACAAGGGCCACTGTTCGATATACACCAGATTGATTGATTTCCAAGTTAGTTTGATGGGCAATGACGGGTATGTGACAGTAGCCTTTAGAATAAATTTGTCATCTTAACGTCCAGCAGGGCTAGGGCATCTCTCCCCAACAAGGGTGGGCAATCCGACATAACGTATGTTGTGAGGGTGATAGTCCTTCCTGGTCCTCTCTCAGTGCAGAGTGTTATTGCTGTCGGTTGGGTGCTTTTGCGGGCTCAGGACAGCTATCCAACCCCACCCACCACGGGTGCTTCTTTTAGCTTCCATGGTAGAGGCCAGTGTATATCTGGAATGACGGTGACATCTGATCCTGTGTCCACCCAAAAGGGAAGGCAGATGGCCGAGTCGTCAGAGTTGTTGTGGAGACGACACTCTGCCCACACGATCAGTGGGTGCTTACCCACCTTCACAGCAAAGGCGACCCATGGGTCTCGCTCATATGCTTTCATGGCCAAAGCCACCCAGGGGCCTCGTCCCCAGGGAGCTGTTCTTGGTATTCCTGAGGTGCAGATGGGTTTGATTGAGCTATTGGTTGGGCGACGAAGTTGGTCATTTCTTGAGGGGGTAATGGGCGTGGAAGCCCCGTGCCCCATTGAGGGTTGCTGTAGCTGGGCCGCTTCGTGTTCCAGGAGGGAGGGGGCTGAGTGCGGCCTGGCTGCCCCCTCCCCTTCCTGTTTCCCTGAAGCTTGGATCTGCATTCCTTAGCTAAATGCCCCTTCTTTCCATATGCCCAGCATGGTCCCCTAAGTTTCCCCTGGTGTGGTGGAGCAGCTGCTGGTGGGCGTCCTGACTGGGGGCAGTTTACTGCCACATGGCCTGCCTGGCCACACTTGAAGCATGCCATCACACTGGTTATTGCAGTGTGAACTGCTGCTTGGATGGGAGATAGGTGTTCTTCCTTTGCAACATGTCTGATCATGGCTGCAATATTGGACCCAGGTGGCAGTGATCTTAAAATGTCCTTGGTGGCTGAATTGCATTGCTGGTGTAGGCAGTCTGCTAGCAGAGGACCGTTTGCCTCTGAAGGTAATGCAGAGGAATCTAATGCTGCCTGGAGGCAGTCCACAAACTGAGTGAAGTTCTCACTTTCACTCTGCTTTATAGGGACCATGGCGACGGTCTGGCTATTACTTTAGGAGCAGCATGGATGGCTTCTCGGGCGGCACGGGTTGTTGTCATGACCTCGTGGGTCAATAATCCCTTTCCACCAACAGTAAGTTAATATTAATAGATGAAAAAAAACTGCAGTAAACAGTGACGAGCCTCAGGGCCCAGGCAAAGCCTTGAGGGACACCCCTCGTCCCCGGCCTCCCATGGGACACGGAGCCACTGCCCACAAGGCTCTAGCATGTCCGGCTGGCCAATTCCTCCTGCCCTGGCCAGCCCAGGCTGCAGCCCCAGGGCTCTGCAGGGTGGGGCTGGGGCTGTCACCTGGGACCGTGGCCAAAGCCTCCCAGGGCTCTGGACATGGCAGAGGCCACAAGGCCATGAGTCCGGGGCTGCTCCGTGCCGCTTCCAGGCTGTCCCTCTGCTGTTGGGTGTCGGGTGTGGCCCTTTGTGACACGGGTGTGTGTCAGGGCCCTCGGTGATGCGGGACATTGTAGTGCTGTCCTGAACGAGAGTGTTTGAGATCGCTTAAAAATCAGTGGCAAGAGCATGAGAAAAAGATTTAATATGAAGCAACAAAGCACAAGTTCATTGGCAAGATTCACTCTGCTGCCTACAGGACAGCTAAGGCACAACAAGGGAAAAGTTACAACAAAAACTAATAAAATCCAGGCAGCCCAAACAGAAATAAATGAACTGAGAACTCTCTAGGGGAGTGTGGGTGGGTGTATGCTATGTTTAGATGTATAGGACAAAAGATAGTGCGGGCAAGGATTAAATGAACATGGCCTAAAACTGAGCAGCATTTTAACTTCTACCTTCATTTGTACCTTAACTTATACCTTAGGCCTAACAATTCAACAGAGGAACTGTTGGTTTTTCTCTTTCTCACTAATCCTCTTGCTAGCTTTGGACTGTGGGAGATGAGGATATGCCAACAAGGACAAAGGTGAAAGAAAAGGAGGCTCTTTCTCCTGGGACTATGGTCCCACAGTTTATTGGCAAACTGCTTCCAGGAGAAAAGGAGAGAGAAAGACAACTGCAGATGGTGCGAAGTTTTAAACTCGGGGGAGGGGAGGAACAGAACCATAACCAACGGGATATAGCTGGTGGGGAAGGGCCAGGGGAGGACTGAACCAACACCACAAACTCAGGGGAGTACAGAACAAACCATTCAGTGCAACATACAAAACCAACTTCTTAGTGCAATACAACACCTTCCCCTTTTTTGTTAAAAAACATTAAAAGAAGGGCGCGGGCTTATTCTGATTCAGAATATGAATAATAATAATAAGTCCACCACTTATGATATGCAGGCCAGTTAGATTGCTTTTGGTTCACCAACTCTATTTGGTTGACTTCTGAGGTAGTTAGGGATTAAACTGTTAATGGCTTTAAAAATTAAGCAACGTAGAACTCTGAACACCAGCACTATTAGAAAAAGAACAACAAAAAACAATAGAATTGTTTCAACTATTGAAGGCCAGCATCCTATGAATCCCCAGCCTTTTGAACTGAGAGGATGACAACTTGGATAGGGCTCACTGCGAGGTTGAGTGGGAGGTAGGTTTTTTCTAAAAAGAAAAACAAATATTTTAAAAGCATATTAAAAGTCAGTGTGTCTGCCGGAATGTAGCCAGATCTTAAGAAGGTTTTCTATTTCTGGCGGCATCTTCTTTTTGAAGCAATAGCTACTTGTTTTTCATCCCCTTCTGCTAGAGCTGGATTCTTGGGGATGAAAGGTTTTACCCACTTTTTTTTTTTACCCAACATTGGCCTGAGGGGGTGGATACACATGCTTAGCCACGCCCCCAGGTAACGAGTTTGTAAGGGCCCTTTGTCTCCCAAGTTTCTGGGTCCTTAATTAGGACAGGTGGATGCTGAGACAAGCTTACTACTGCTGTTAAAGTGACATACCATTGGAGAATTCATATTCTCAAATGAACAAATCAGAAAATTAATTGTAAACATGGCTTTGCAGCGTTTTTGTTGTGATGACATCCACACAGTTGAACTGCTCTGTCTAGCCAGGACCTGCTTGAGCATCTAGTGGGCACACTCAGCTACAGCTTGGCCTGTGGGGGAGTGGGGGATGCCAGTTTTATGTTCCACTCCCCCTGCTGGATAAATTCTAGGAACTCCTTGAATTCATAAGCTGAGCCGTTGTCAGTCTTAATTTCCCTAGGGATCCCCAGCACTGAAAAGGCTTGCACTAGGTGTTGTTTGGCATCCACAGCCCTTTTTCCTGTGTGGGCAGGAGGCATAAACCGCACCTGAATATGTGTCAATGCTTACGTGTACAAACTTAAGGTGACCAAAACTAGGAATGTTTGTGATGTCTGTCTGCCACACCTCACAGCTGCCAAGGCCTCAGGAGTTAACCCCAACACCCAGCGATGGCGTGACCTGCAGCTGGCAACTGAGACAGGTAGCCACAATGGCTCATGCCTGACCCCATGTTAGTTGGAACTGATGGATCAGCCCCGGTACATTCTGATGGTATTGCTGGTGGCTCAGCTTTGCTTGTTGTAAGATGTTAGGGAGGCGTGCCTTTTCGGCTGGGTCTGCAATTCCCTTCTGTGATTTCACCTGGCATATTGGTGTGAGATCTTACGTGTATCACATAGAATGGATGCTCTCGATGTGAAACTAAATAAATTAGTTTTGAGAGCAACCTGAAGAGATGCTCATCCTCAATGTTCTTTGAGAACTGCCTACTCTGCTCTGGACACTACCCCCACTATGTAGACTGAGTCGGTTACCAAATGAATTGGCTCTGAGAACTTCTCAAAGGCTCTTATGACTGCGGCCAGTTCAGCATCCTGGGGTGACTCCTCCACAAACTCAACATCAGCTTTCCAATGCTGAGTCTGGGGATCTCTCCAAGTCATCACCAACTTGTGGGACGCTCTGGATGCGTCCATGATCACTGTGAAAGTTTGAGAGGCCTACAGCTTCTTTTCTCACCAGGAATGAGGTGGAACTCCTCATTAAACAGTTTGTGAGATGGGATGTGGACTGATATTTTTCCGCTGTAGCTGGCCAGAGATAACTGGAGGCTGGCATTGCTCTAGAGCAAGTGCTCAAACATCTTTTTGGTCAACCTATCAGGAGAGTTCCTTCCCTCCTCAGAAAGTTTGACCAGGAGGTGAATACATGTAAAGTCACAACCAGCCAGCTCACACAGTCTCATCCTTGCCTTCAAGCTGAGCTGAATAAGCTGAGCTATCAGCTCTTGTGATTTGGTGACGGTCTTGGAACTTTGCTGGGAGAGGAAGACCCATTCCATGATTAAGAGTGGATCTTTCTGCCCATCAATCCATTGGAGTATCAAACAATGTAGGTGTGACAGCTTTCCCAGGACAATGAATTTGAAAGGCAGCTCGGGCTGATAACGGTGAGCCTGCCTCTCTGCCACGGTCTTCTGTTCTATTTTGATTGCGGTTTTTGCCTCTGGGGTCAGTTCCCTGGGAGAAACCAGCTCTCTCTCCCCCTTCAATAAATTGAGGAGGGGGTCTAGGTCCTTACTGGTGAGGCCTAGCCAGGGCCTGACCCAGTTCAAAGACCCACACAAGGAATGGAGGTCTGCTAGGGTTTTGCAATTACTATGGATTTCCAATTGCTGCAGAACAACGGTCTGCGCAGTGATCTCCAAGCCCAGGTATTTCCAAGATGGCATCCTTTGGACTCTGTCCTCCTGCAATTGGAATCTAGCAGAGGTTAAAACTTTAACCACTAGGTTAAATGTGTGTTGGAGTATAGAGTAATTCGGGGTGCACACCAGCACGTCATCCATGTAGCGTTAGACGACGGCCTCCCTTTTTTGCGCGTGCACTGGGGACAGGAATGAGGCCACATACCACTGGCAGATGGAGGGACTACACTTCATTCCCTGTGGGAGTATTTTCCAGTGGTAGCGCTTCACTGGGGCTTTCCGATTGATTAAAGGAACTGAGAAGGCAAACCATGGGGCATCTTCTGGGTGTAGAGGAATTTGGAAGAAACAGTCCTTGATGTCCAGGACAGCCAATTGCCAATTTTGGGGAAGCATTGTTGGGGAAGGCATCCCAGGTTGGAGTGACTCCATGTCCTCAATTACTTTGTTTATTTCCCGGAGGTTGTGGAGCAGCTTCCACAAGTTCTTCTTTGGTTTCTTTATCACAAAGACCAGGGAATTCCAAGGGCTTGTTGTCTCTTCTATGTGGTTTTTAGCCAATTGTTCCTCCACAAGCTCCTCGAGCACCTTGAGCTTTTCCTTACTCAATGGCCACTGTGCTGCCCATTTTGGGGTGTCATCCAGCCACGTTAATTTTTGGGTAGGGCGCTCTACAGTGGCCACTTCTAAAAATCCTGGGGAGTCTTAGCAATAATCAATTTGACTCCCCACTGGGATATGGTGTTTCTCCCCCATAGGGGGCACTTATAGTCTGTTACCAATGGATGGACGCTAGCCAATTTTCCATCTGGACCCTCAATTTGCACGATGCTTTTTGAGACCTTTGCTAATTTGATCCCTCTTATACCTTGGATTTTGCCAGACACTGATTGCAACTCCCACTGTGATGGCCACATCCTTTCGGGTATGATTGTCATATCTGCCCCTGTGTCAAGCACCCCTTCCACATGGAGATGGTCTGATCCATGGGTCAGGTTGCACGCTGTAGTGGGTTTTTCCTCACCCACCACTTCTGCCCAGACTTTGGGTGATTTTCCATTTACTGTGACCTCGGCTGGAATGGGAATGGCTTGGGCGAGGATTTGCCCCTTGGCCAGATAGAAGGTGGCTGAGGGCAGCGCGCCAGGAGAATGAGGAGGGTTATGACTCCCTTGATGGTCATGGGAACCACCTCAATCTCCAAGGGTGTGTGTGCTGTGTCCCCAATAACAAAATACTCACTGTCCAGTTCCATGTGGTTTATCGTCACGTCCAGTAAGTTGCTTGGCTGGTCCACTGTAATGATTGTCCAGTCAGTAGATCTGAAATGAAAGCCTTTGGTAGTCATGAGCCTAAAACGGCCACGAGGCTGCCAAATCTTGTTAAATTAGACATTTCACATTTTAATTTTTCTGCATTCCCACAACCTGCTGCCCTTCCTTCTCCTTTATTATTAATAGAGAAACTTTTGCCAGAGTGGAGCCCGCTACATTTAAATCTTTGTGCGAAATTATGTCAATGGCGGGTACGCACTCTGGCTTCATTTTTTTTTTTCTTTGTTGGTCTTTTTTTGTTGCTGGTTTTGAGGACAGTCTCTGGCAAAGTGTCCTGGCTTTTTGCACTGGAAGCAGATGACATGTTGCAGCTGCTCTGGTGACATGGGTTGTCTCCTTGCTCCTTGTGTTACAGCAGCAGCAATCTTTGGGTGTGCCAGTCCCAGATTCCTCTCATGAGCACCGAACAGTTCTGCTTTTCTGGCGCAGGCTTCTATCATCTGTGCAAGACTAGGCAAAGGCTCAAGGGGAAGGCTCAGTATGACCCTGCAGCAGGTTTCATTAGCATTCCTCTGAGCCATCTCCTTAATCAAATCTGCCTGTATTGCTGGGTCGTGCACTTGCTTCTCTACCTGTGTTCGAAGGCGATCCACAAATTGCAAGAAATTCTCTGAGGCAAACTGTTTAATGTTAACATAACTACTCTTGACTTCAACCATTGCTAACTGGTTAAAAGTCTTTTCTGCTACATTACAGATCTTATCCAAAACAGACTTGGACAACATTTGAGTTTGTCTTTCAGAGCAGTGCCAGTTCTCTCCAGCACATAGATGTTCATAGGTAATGTCATTCCCATCACTATTTGTGCATCATTGGAGCTTTGCTGAAGCTCCTGTAGAAGCATCCTTAGAGACCTTCTCCACATGTTCTCCCATAAATCATACTCTGAGGGAGTAAGGGCCACCTTAGTGTTCCATATCTTAGTTTTTACCTAGGTAGGAAATGCTTGGCTCCTCCCCCTGGGTGGAGCATCTCACAATGGGATGATGTAATTTTATCAGTCATGCAGCGGGACTCAATGGCCCATTAACAGAATATTTCTTCCTGGAAGAAGGATAGGTCATGGAAAGGAATAAAGAACACTGCCTCACTTGGTCTTTAACGGATGGCACATTAGCAGAGGATATCTCCCACCGAGATAAGGAACACTGTCCCATTTGGTTTCCACAGTTCATGAACATGGTGATAGAATACACACTTTTGGGCACGTATTTACGTTGTAACCTAGGACAGTCTGGGGCTAAGTTCCTGAACTTTTAAGTAGATTTTAGGGATTATAACTCTCTTAAGGCACTTACAGTATATTGTAACTGAAAACTAAAACTTCTACTTCATATGTATATGACTTAATAATATTCCTACTTACTAAAAACTAAAACTTACACTTCCATTTCATGTCTGTGAGGCTTAATATATTTTATTTTCTCTCAAGGCTTTAATTCAATCCCTGCATTCTTCACTCTTTCTGAGTGATTCAGAGGCTTCTATTTTACACAGTCTAACATGCACTGACACTGGAGTGGGGCCCCACAGGGAAGGACACAGGGAGCCCATATTAGGGAAGACCGTGCTGCTTTCTGCCAGTTTGAGGGGGTTATAAATGGCTTTGGGGAATTTCCTGGTTAGTTTATGGGCGGAGGTGACCCCTTTTTTGGGAGAATCCTACTGCTTTCTGCCAGTTTTGGGAGTTCTAAATGGCTTGTGGTGTACTCACTTCCATGGGTTCTGACGCCGCCCGCCCATGCTTTGAACTGGCCCGGACTGGTGCTCCCAGTGCTGCATGGGGTGGAACCACAGGGACCCCCTACAGCACACCGTGGCTGCTTTGGGGCTGGCAGCACCGCCCAGCGCTGGGGATGGGGCATATCAGGGGAGCTGGGGCCGTACCGGTGGTACTGGTGGTGCTGGGAGCTCACCTGTCTGGAAGCCAGCATGACTTGTGTGAACATGTGTGCTCCTCACCAGGGACAGCCAGCGCGGTGTCACACTGCTCCCAAATGGCTGCTCCCAGTATTCCCAATAAAGCTTCCCAGTTCGCCTGTCCTGTTTATTGAGGGCCAGTAGGGAAAGACATGGAGGGACACTATGGGGGGATGTGATTGGAAGGGGGCAGAACGGGCCCTAGCATGGATCGGGAATGGAGACCTGCAGGAAAGGTCATGTCTGCCCCTTCTCACCCTGCTCTGGGTGGCCTTGGGAGGAACCTGAACCCCAGCACGGCACAGCGCCAATGCCAAAGCTGCTGGAAAAACCCAAGCCAGTAGGGGAATTTTGGGAGGCAGTCCATGGGGTGCACCCAGGCCAGGCCAAGAGCTCAACGATGCTTCCCCGGCTCCATCCCAGCTTCTCCTGCTGGATGCGATGGTGTTGGGAAAATGGGGAGGCCGAGGGTGGGCACTGGGCCCAGGGGAATGAGAAGGGATGGAGTAGGAAGAGGGGGGCAAAGGAAGAAGTGGGAGAAGAATCAGAAAGAATAGGAAGAGGAGGCAGGAATAGAAAGGAAGAGGAGTGGGACCCCAACCAATGTAATTTGGGAATCCCAGCCCCCTCCCCTACTCTTTGAGGGTTCCATCTTCTCTTTTCTCATGTTCTTCCACCTCTTCCCCATTGTCCCCCAATCCACCACCCCCATCCAACATGCTTGGTTTTGGGGGTTCCATGCCCCTCCACCTTACTCTGGAAGTCCCACACTCCCTATCTCACAATTCAGGCACCTCATTGCTACTTTTTCCTGGGAGGAATGCCAGAGTTTTATGATTTTTGTGATGTAGTTATGGAGGGGAACAGCTCTTGTCTGGCTATCCCCTCCCTTTTGTGGACTCTTAGCTGCCCCACACACCCTGATGGTGCTGGGATTTCCCTCCTGGGGACAAGGATGTTCATTCTCTTTCAGGAGCCCAATGCCCAGCTGGGGCTCCAGGGCAAGGGGTCCTTGAGCAGCTGCCCTAGAACCTCCACCAGGGTCTCCCAGCGCAGCCAGAGCTGCTTGGCCTGGGGTCCACAAAGCCCTCAGCAAGACCCAAGTCCCTCCTAGGAATCCTCAACTCCCTCAAACCCAGCATTCCCCACAGCCCCTGCAAGTTGCCCCCATGGTACCGGCCATGGCCATATCCCCACGTGTCACTGGCCATGTCCCACCATGTCCTCACCCATGGCTGTGTCCTCACCATGTTTCCATCTCTATCATTGTCCCCCACATCTCCATCCATTCCCATGTCCCCCCATGTCCCCACAAATGGCCATGTCCTCGCCCATGTCCATTTGTCCCCAGGTAACTCTCTATGTCTGTGTCCCGCCATGTCTCTATCCCCCCATGTCCCCACCCATGTCTTAGTTCAGTGTCTTTATTTTTAATGTTGGATGTTTTAAAAGGATGAAGAGAAACCGAAAGGAAATCAAGTCGAGAAGAAAAGCATTTCCTTTTTCATGCCAGCCAAGGATTCATGTGCTTGGACGGGAGAGAAGAACATTTTCTGCAAGGGTTTCTACCTCACTGTCTCCAAAATCTTGGTCTTTGCCCCAGTCCATCACCATTTTGCTGCAGAAGACACCCTTAAGTAATACAAAATCAAAATTCTGCAATTAGTGAGGTTGCAAAAGACTTCCAAAACCATTCAGTACTCCTGGAGGCCACCAGAATATAGGATTGAACACAGAAGATTTTCTGGAATTGAAAGTCAACAAATCCACTCTCCCCAAGGAATTCCCAGTGTTGGTGTGTGTCCCGATGGACGTTCATGCCCCTGAAGTCATCCAGGTACCCACAGGGAGACAGGAGGTTGCAGAGCCCCCCCCCAGCCAGCTGTCTTCCAACACAGACCACCAGGACCACGGATCACCACAGCTCTGCCCAGTGGGGGCCACTGGGGATCATTCAGCACCAATCCTCCCATGGGGGATGGAGCTGGAGCAGAGCATGAAGCTCTTCCCACACTCGGGGCACTTACAGGGCTTTTCTTAGTGGTGGCTCCATTCGTGTTTGGTCATGGTTGAGCTCTGTGAGAAGCTCTTCCCACACTCAGGACACTCGTAGGGCCTCTCCCCGGTGTGGATGTGCCGGTGTTTGGTGATGGTGTCACTGCAGTTGAATCCCTTCCCGCAGTCGGGGCAGCGGAAGGGCCTCTCCTCTGTGTGAATCTGCTCATGTAGGAGCAGATGGGAGCTGGTCGGAAACCTCTTCCCACACTCAGGACAGTCAAAGGGTCTCTCCCTGGTGTGGAGGAGCTGGTGGTTTCTCAGGGCAGAGCTCCATCCATAGCTCTTCCTACATTCCACGCAGCTGTAGGGCCGTTCCCCAGTGTGGACCACTTGGTGCCGCAACAGAACAGAGATGTCTCTGAAGCTCTACTCACATTCCCCACACTCGTAGGGCCGTTCCCCAGTGTGGATCCTCTGGTGCTGGATAAGCTCAGAGCTGTAGCTGAAGCCCTTCCCACATTCCAAGCACTTATGGGGCTTCTCTCCTCCATGAGGCTTCTCCACCAGCTCTGAGCTCTGCCTGGATCTCCAGCTGCCTTCCTGACACAGGAAGGGTCTTTCCATCTCGCAGCTCTCTGGGCTGGATATGCAGCCCCTCTTTGTGAGGGATCTCCGGGCTTTTCCTCCTCCTCTATCCACTGACGCCTTAGGAATGAAAAATCCTAGTTTGGGGAAAAAACAAGAGGAGATGGCCTTGGGGTGGGGGCTCCTCCTTGCCCAAATTCACCTCAGGAAATCATTGGGCATCTTGTGTCTGTAAGTACCTCCAAAACACCAAGATTCAGCCCAAAAATCCTCCAAACATCAAAACACAGACAAAAAATCCCCCAAATACCAAGATGTAGCCGTAAGTCCCTGCAGAACATAAAGATTCAGCCCCTCCAGGAAAACCAAAGCACCAACATTTAGCTCAATAAAAGTCAGAAACACCAAGATTCACCCCGGTGAAAATCGTGAATCCCCCTCTCGAGTCACTTGCTATGTTTGGGGGGCTGCAACGCTCCTGGGCCTGCAGGGAGGGTGCAGATACAGGGAGGGGTGAACCTTGTGCTCCTTCCTGTTTCTGCTCTTTCTCCTCCTTTGTCTCTGCTCTTCCTCACACTTCTCCCTACAACTCCCTCTCTTCCTGCCCAATCCCACCTTCTCCTCCCATGTGCATCGTTTGACCATTTTGTTCTTTAATCCTGCTTCTTCTTCCCTCCTCCTGCTGCCCCCAGGCCCAGCACCCACTGCTGGCTCCCTCTTCCCCCCAAACCCACAGCATCCCAGCACAGGGGCAGGGATGGAGCTGGGGCAGCTCAGGCTGGGGCAGCGCTGGGCTCTCGGCCGCTCCCACCCACACTCGGTCCCCACTGCAGCCGCTCCCACCATGACAGCGCAGGGGGGCCCGGCCTTGGCAACTACAGTGACACCATGACAAATGATCAATGGCCTCTCCACCTTCTTCTGTGAATGAAATTGCTTTTACAGGACTCTTCCTTGTGGACAGAAACCTCTGGCGAAGTTTTCCACACACCTTGGGGCTTGGCCAGAATTTCTTCCCCCATCTGGGGCAGGGGCAGTGAGTGGAGCTGAAGGTGCCTCACCCAGTTTGGGTGATCGGCTCCCTTGGGGGGCGGCGGCACCAGGCATGGATTGGGTACCCAAGAGTGACCAGGAGACAGATGAGTGACAGATCGGGGGCTGCGAAGAGTCGGCAGCCAGAGAGCACTGAAAATCTCATCAGTGAATGCAGTGGGATCTCTGGGGAGTAAACATGGCAGGGCACCCTTAGAGGGGAGAAAGGGAAGCCAGGAAGGGCTCCCGGCAAAAGGGATGATGATCCCAAAATATCTCTGAAGGGACCCTTGGGAGCATGTTGAGGGAGTTTGCACATTCTCCCAGAGGTAATCGAGGACATGGACACCCAGGGGGGCAATATGGGAAATCCAGAAGGGATTTAGACAACACTATTCAGGGGATAAGTGGGAAAGATGAGCTGGTGTGTTTTATTCAACCACTGTTACAAGATGTGGGGGATGGGTTTGAAATGCAGGAGCTCTTATTTGTTCCTAATTCTGACTGTAATTTTCTGAGAAGGGATTTGATGGCTAATTTAGGAATACAAATTAATATTGTAAATGTGAAACAGTGTTGTGCCTTTGTCTAGCAGATGCCTGACAAGGCCTATACTGAAGAGAACCCAGAAATGTGGGCAGCTGCAGGAAAATAGGGGAAATTAGATATGGAGCCTCTTCAAAGTACTTTGCAGAACCAGGACAAGTGGTGTCTAAAAGCAATACCGTACTCCAAGGCAGGGAAGGAAGGGCTCACAGCCTGATATTGAGTCCCTGCTAAAGGCAGGGCTTTTGGAGCCAGTGATCTCTCTCTATAATGCACCTATCCTGCCAGTCAAGAAATCTGATGGAATGGACAGAAAGGTGCAGGACCTAAGAATAATAAACGAGATTAAAAACCCGGGCACCCCACAGTCTCAGATCCTTACACCATCTTGAACCAGGTTCCCTCCTCACACTGCCACCATTCACTACTTGATGTCAAAGATGCTTTCTGGGGATGCCCACTCACACAGGATGGTAAACTGTATTTTCCCTTTGAGTGGGAACAAGAGGTAGAAGGGAAAATGGTAAGGACATAGACGGTCCTTCTGCAGGGATGAACGGAAGCACCAGCCTTATTGGGGCAAGCCTTGCAGAAAATATCACAAGAATTTACTCCACCCAAGGGATTGGGTTAATGCAGGATGTGGATGACTTGCTCCAATAAAGACAACAAGAAGAAGTGGTAGAAGAAACCTCTGTGAAAAGGCTGAATGCCCAGGTTAAAAAGCATCTTTAAGTATTTGAAAAAAAAGCAAAAATGCTGGAGGGAAAGGTTACATATTTGGGACATATTTTTCCTGAATTTTGTGGGGTATTGACCCAGAGGGGGACCAGGGAATTACAGAAGTAATGGTACCCAGAATGAAAATGGAGCTGAAGATTAATAGGGAATACCTTGACCCGGACTGAGGATTCTGTATTAGAGCCAGAGCACTGTATGACTTTTTAAATCCTGATAGCCTCAATGTTGTGGTATGGACATGAAAAAAAGAACAAAACTTGAGAAAAAGAAAACACAAAGTAATTGATGCCTCAGCCATGGCTCTTTAGGACTCAGAAAAAAAATTTGAATTATATGTGAATGTTAAGCAGGGCAATGCAAAAATAATTCTTGTGCTAAAATGCTTAACCCAGTGGCCAGACCGGCCTCACTGTCTGCAGAATTGTGAAGCCACAGCTTTATTGGGACCTGAGGCCCAAAAACTGATGGCAGGAGGATCTCCTGTTGTTCAAGTCTGGCGCCAAGTTAAAGCTTTGATAACCAAAAGAGCCTCTACATGGATGAGCAGTGCTCAATTATTACAGAATGAAACTTGTTCGTGGCACAAGGGGATTAAGAATTGAGGACAGAAGAAGGGTTTAACCCAGCCTCCTGTTTGAACAGCCTGCACAGGGTGCTGGGAACAAACCCATGGCTGCATTCAAGTGACAGAGCTCCAGAGCCAGGACAGGAGAGATTGATGAGAGTAGCTTATGCATGGGTCTTCAAGGAAGAGCTTTAGAAATTCAGATTAACACTGCTGGGGCAAAGTACTCATTTATCATTTGAATTACAGGATTAGATTGCAAGATGACCTCCAAATAATAACCAATCAGAAAGATGCAGCTCCTCAACTTCTTACCAGTCACCAAGACAGAAGGCAACATTGGCAGAAAATTAAATGACTCAAAATGCTGTTTGCAAATAGATGATAATTGAAAGTGGTGAAATAGATAACAAAGTAGCTCATATTTCAGTCGAAATGTAGAAAGGATGGGAATGGGACATGTTTTCGTGGTTCCCTGACAGATCATGTGTAGGGGTTGAGTGTTTTTCTATTACTGTGTCAATTTAAAAAATTTTTCCGATTATCATGCCAATGGAGCTTGCCAGGTTACACCCAGGACCTTTGATGACTAGACAAAAGGGGCAGGTAGGAGCTGGGCTTCCAGAGGAGCTCTCATGCTTCCGGAGGGGCGACTCGTGTTTCCAGAGAGTTCGGAGGATGATCCCCCATCTCAAGCCACGTGGCCGAACGCAGGAGAGCCAGACCCTCTGCGATCACCTGCCCTGCATCTGCCCTGCTGCAGCCTCCTGCCTCTGCAGACACAGCTAATCACCTGGACACAAACGGTGAGCGAGGAGCTGCCCTCTCCAGCCGCTCCCACCCGAGACTGGCGTGGCCGCAGCCGCCCCCTCCCACCTCCGCTCCCGCCCACTCGCTGCAGCTGCCGGGCTTTGCCCGTCTAAAGCACCAGGACCAAGTACAGAGAGAGTGTACCTGCAACTTGAGAAAGGACTGAGACCGAGCTATCTGTTCTATTTTGTTGGTAATTTTAACAACTCCTGTTTTTTCTGCTTGTACGGTTGGATGTATAAGAGCTGTTATTCCTAACCCTTTATCTCTGCCACAGAGTCCTTGATTCAAACAATTGTAATACTTGGGGGGAGTGGAATTAAAGTCCCTATTTCAAAGGAAAACTTCTGGCTTAATTGGCAGACACCTGTGCTTCAAACCAGGACACCATGACTTAAATGAATTCTCTTCCTCCTCTGATGTGCTGCAGCAGCTCTCATCTTTTTCCCATGCATGACACCTTGCTGAGTGCAGCTCATTCAGCAGGTGAGCAAGGGGATGCAGGTGGCAGCCAGGCCCCCTGATCCAGAAACGGCTACAAAAGGACAGGGAGTGAGGGCACTGAGAATAATCCCAAAATCAAAAAACACCTAGGAAGAAAAATACAGGGTCGATGAGTGAATCTGCTTGGAGATAGGGCCAGGTACTTGTACATGAGAAAGTAATCGGAGAAATCTTCAGTTTCAGAAAATGTTACTAATTGACATGGACTGCTGCTCAGCCAAGATCCTGCTCAATTCGTGAACTTTGAGAAGGAGAAACACTTAACAGAGCCGTGAAAATCGAATGTTATACTAAAGAAGCGGTGCATATTAAGGAGGACATGAAGCAGGCTGATCGGGAAATCTGAACTTTCTAAGTACCTTTCCTTTTTTTCGGGAAAGGGAGAGGGAGATGCAGCTGGGAAAATGAGGATAAAAAGAAGATGGCATTTTAGAGACCGCATGGCAAATGCCCATAGCCTCTCCCTTTGTTCATGAATAAAGTCACTTTTACAGGACTCCTCCGTCTCCTTTGGGCGCACAAAACTCTGGCGATGTGAATTTTCCCGCACAGTCCCGGGGCCTCTCTCAAACGTCCCTTGCGCGACGCGGGCTCCTGCCGGGGCTCCACGTGGGTCTCGACTCCACCCCGAACTCACCCCCACTCCCACCGCCCGCAGCTCCCGCTCAACTCGAGCTCTCGGTGGTTCAGGGCAGCAGCGGTTCCTTGGCCCGATGCCCGGGCTGGGCCCAGCGATGGAGCCGCTACTCAGGCGAGGTTTCCGAGAAATGGCGCAGCGAGGGGAAGGGGAGAAAAATTATGCCGTGTGTAGAGCTCGGTCCTCGCTGCGATTGGCTGATTCTGACGTCACTCCTTGTTCTCGCGCTGATTGGGCAGAACGGGGACAAGCCCGGCCCCGGGGCCAAAGGCGCCATTGTGGCAGCATCTGCGCGGCCCGGGAGCGGCTGCAGCGCAGGTGGGATCCGCGCTCGGTTCTGCGGGGTCTCGGGGCTCGCTGCGGACGGAGGGGACGGCAGGGGGCTCTGGCGGGTTCGTTGTGCCGTGCCCGGCCCGTGTTCCCGCTGGGCTGAGGGCGCTGAGGGAGCGACTGCCCGCGATCTCCTTCCCGCGATCACCTTCCCGCTGTGGTCAAGGCAGGAGCCGCTGCCGGAGCGGCACTGGCTTGTCCCGGTTCCTATTGGTAGCACAGAGGTGGCTGTACCGTCCCCGGGATGCTGCGCTGGGGCCACCTCCAAGTTCTGCCGCCTCACCGGGCTCCGGCCGCTGCTGCCGCTCCCCGGCCCGCACAGATGCTCCCACAGTGCCGCCTTTGCTGCGCCAGGGTTGTTCTGTGGGCAGCACCGGGGCCGGGCTTGTCCCGGTTTTCCCAATCAGCGCGAGAACAAGGAGTGACGTCAGAATCAGCCAATCGCAGCGAGGGGCGGGCTCTGAACACGGCACGGGCTCCTTTCCCCTTCCCTGAGCTCCGCCATTTCTCGGAAACCTCGCCTGAGGAGCGGTTCCCGCGTTGGGCCCAGCCCGAGCATCGGGCTAAGGAACCGCTGCTGCCCTGAACCACCGGTAGTTCGGGGTGAGCGGGAGCTGCGGGCGGTGGGAGCTGGCGGTGAGTTCGGGGTGGAGTCGAGACCCACGTGGAGCCCCGGCAGGAGCCCGATCCGGGCAAGGGACGTTTGAGAGAGGCCCCGGGACTGTGCGGGAAAATTCACATCGCCAGAGGTTTGTTCGCCCAAGGAGACAGAGGAATCCTGTAAAGCTGACTTTATTGATGAATAAAGCTAGAGGCCGTACATTTGCCATGCGCTGTCTAAAACGCAGCCTCCTTTTTATCCTTTTTCCCGGCTGCACCTCCCTCTCCCGTTCCCCACTGGCTGAGGTACTTGGAAAGTTCAGATTTCCCGATCAACCTGCTGCATCTCCCTCTTTAATATGCACCCGTCCTTTCGTATAACATCCGGTTTTCACGGCTCTGTTTAGTGTTTCTCCTTCTCGAAGTTCACGAATTGAGCAGGATCTTGGCTGAGCAGCAGTCCATGTCAATTAGTAACATTTTCTGAAACTGAAGATTTCTCCGATTACTTTCTCATGTACAAGTACCTGGCCCTATCTCCAAGCAGATTCACTCATCGACCCTGTATTTTTCTTCCTAGGTGTTTTTTGATTTTGGGATTATTCTCAGTGCCCTCACTCCCTGTCCTTCTGTAGCCGTTTCTGGATCAGGGGGCCTGGCTGCCACCTGCATCCCCTTGCTCACCTGCTGAATGAGCTGCACTCAGCAAGGTGTCGTGCTTGGGAAAAAGATGAGAGTTGCTGCAGTACATCAGAGGAGGAACAGCACTCGATTAAGCCATGGTCTGCCAGGATACTACAAAAACGTGTCCCATTCCCATCCATTCTCCATTTGGACTGGAATATGATCTACTTTCTTACTTCCTTTTTTATCTCTTTTCACTTTTTGGTTATCATCTATTTGCACACAGCACCTAGAGTAATTTAATTTTCCAGAAATTTTTGCTTCTTGTTTGGCGTGCTTAAGTCGGCGGAATGTCAGGAGCTGGATCTGTCTGCTTGGTTATTATTTCGAGGATGTGTGGTTATCTAATTCTGTAATTCAGATGATAAATAGGTACTTTGCCCCAGCAGTGTTAATCTGCATTTCTAAAGCTCCTCTCCAGGTTGCCTGGAACTGATGCTTCACTTCCAGAGCAGCCATTGCATGACTCACACGTGGCCCTCCACAATCTGCTTTTAACTTGATATCTTTAGTGTTAGAGAGTCAAGGCATTATTTGATTCTGGCCAAGGTGTGTGACAGAAATAATTTCATTCACGCATAGCCCCTGTGTGCAGAGGAAATAATTTCATGACATGTGAGTTGTACTAGATTTTTCCTCAACTTTATACAGTCTGAACTCACTGAAGCCTATTGATTTAACGTTCATTGCTCCCAAGCTGTTCACACTATTTGGTTTCCTATTGTACTCACATTTCTCCTCCTCTGATGTTAATTAGGTCCCACTCCTGGATTTCCTTCCCAGCCTTTCCCAGACCAGGTGTCTCCAGCACTGCCCAGGGCTGTGTCTGGGGTGAGTGTTCCTTGAGGTTTGCTGATGGTCCTTGATGTTTTGCTAGTGGTCATTATCTTTGTGGGTGTGTTTAGGCAGTTCCCAGTCTGTTGAGATGTTAAACTCATCTCTGTTGAGTGGTGTAACATCCCTTAAAAAAAACATTGCAATTCCTTCCCCTGAGGCAAATGCAGACCAAGCCTCAGAAGAGAAATAGATGTAAAAAAACCTTCAATTGGCTATATTTTCCAGCGATCGAATCCCAGGCAGCCGGGTTTGTGAGTGTAATTGAGAGCCAGAGTGGAATTGTGCAGTTGTGTTCCCCAGCAGCTGTGGCAGTGCAGGCACAGAAAGCAGCGAAGCTGCAGCAATGGCAGCAAGGATTGGCCCCAGTGGCTGGAGATGCCAAAGGAGGGTGCCCAGGCAGAGGATTTGAGCAGAGGATGTGTGGGCAGGCCCAGGGGCTTCCCCCGCTGTGGAGCCCTGGCTGCTGATGCGTTGCCTTCAGTGCAGGCTCAGTGGGGCCTCCCATGCTGGTGCTGCAGCCGGGAAGTGCAAATCTGCAGGGCTTGAGAGCCCCTGAGCCCAGGGTGAGGGGTCCCCCCGTGCTGAGCTGTGTTTGGCCACCAGTGGTGCTTCTTTGCTCTCCTCAGGCAGGACCCGATGTCCTGGTTGGATGTTGGGAAGAGCAAAGTGCCAAGGCAGGCTCTGTGCCAGCCCAGCTTCCTGGGGGAGAGACTTCACAGGAGACAGGATTGTGGCCACAGAATGTTTGAAATATACATCCCTTATCTGCACCCCCCACTAGGTGGATAATTAGCAGGGTAAGTAATTCCAAACACCAATTCCAAGGGAGATAATTGAATATCTGCCCTGGGTCTGGCTCTTCTTCTTTTCAAAGCCAATGGCAAAAACCGTGCCTGTGGCATCATGGTTTCTATCACCAGCTTCCAAAGGAGTTGCTTTATTTCCACATTCATTCTTTCTACCTGACGTTAGCTCTCGTGTTGCCAGGGCTTGTGGAGGTCCTATTGTATTCCTAAAGCAGCCATAATCCCTGAAGTTCCCCATCTGAGTCTGTTGCTTCCAGTCTCTTATTTTGGAATTACTTGTTTTAGAAATCCCTTAATAAATGATCCAGTGATTGCTGAAGAAGTCAGAATTGCTTTTGCCACCCTGTTAGCTGCCATGCTGTCAGCAGAAGATATTTGATCCTCCCTGCTCAGGGCATTTCAGTGCCAGGCTCTTCCAAGCACACACAGCTCTGCCGGTTGAGCTGACCTTGCGGGCGGTAACCTGCGCTTGCTCTAATTCCCTTTCCTTGATCAGAGCGTGTCTTGGAACGCTTTTCCCTTCTCCTGACCCTGCAGACCCATCCATAAACACATTTTGTCCCTCAGGTCAGGCAATGTCTCCTCAGTCTCTCCTGTCCTGGCTCTGGAGCTCTGTCACTTGAATGCAGCCATGGGTTTGTTCCCAGCACCCTGTGCAGGCTGTTCAAACAGGAGGCTGGGTTAAACCCTTCTCCTGTCCTCAATTCTTAATTCTCCTGTGCCACTGAACAAGTTTCATTCTGTAATCACCGAGCACTTCTCATGCATGTAGAGCCTCTTTTGGTTATCAAAGCTTTAACTTGGTGCCAGACTTGAACAATAGGAGATCCTCCTGCCTTCAGTTTTTGGGCGTCAAGTCCAATTAAAGCTGTGGCTTCACAATTCTGCATACAATGAAGCCTCTCTGGCCACTGGGTTAAACATTTTAGCACAAGAATTCTTTTGGCATAGCCCTGTGTAACATCCACATTTTAAAAAACGAGTTTCATTTCCTGCTAAATATTTAAAGGTTTAATCAAAGTCAATAAGAAAAATAATAAAGGAAAAATTATAACAGCAGGGTGTTGGCCTGCAGCCATGAGCACACACTAAGTCAGAAAACACTTCTTTAAATGCATGAACCAGTTGAATGTTCATAGATCATCATGCGTTATTTAAATTCATTCTCCCCCTAGCTGTAAATGAACATTTTTCCCTTCCCTTCAGATCTGGTTTCCCACAATCCCATGAATGTGAAGAATTTCCTGATTATCTTTTCCCTGCTGCCATTCTCTGAGTTAGTTACACGAACAAAAGGTTTTATATCACCATGTTATAGTCCAAGAAAAATATATTTATGACACTACTATTTTTAAGAGTTGGTAATGGAAAAACTAAAAGAAACTATAGTCATACAGCAAAGTTTTCCAACATTATACATGTAGCATTCATTTTAATATTTGCCAAAATCCAATAATATAATATGTACTATAACACACTTACAATTCAAATTTTATTTTCTGAGTCTGAAAGAGCCATGGCTGGGGCACCAATCGTTTGGTTTTATTTCACTTTTCTGAAGTTTTGATGTTTCTGGTGTCCATACCACATTATTGAGCCTATCTGAGGATAAAAAGTCATGCAATGTTCTGGCTCAAACAGTGAATCCTCAATCCAGGTTCTGCAATTCCCTATTAATCCTCAGAAAATTCCCAGATCCATTTTAGTGCTCTGTAACGTTACTTCTGAGACTCCCTGTTCTCTCTCTGGGTCAAGACAGCACAAAATTCAGTCAAAATATGTCCCAAATATTTAACCATTTTCTCTACCATTTGTCCTTTTTTTTTTTTTTTTTTTTTTTTTTTTTTTGGTTTTTTTGGTTTTTTTGGTTTTTTGTTTTTCAAATACTCAAATAAGCCTTTTAGCCTGAACATTCATCCATTTCACAGAGGCTTCTTCTACTACTTCTTGTCCTCCTGATTGGAGCAAGTCATCTACATCCTGCATTAACCCAATCCCTGGGGTGGGGCAAATTCTTGTGATATTTTCTGCAAGGCTTGCCCCAATAAGGCTGGTGCTTCCTTGCATCCCTGCAGGACTGTCCATGTCTTTACCATTTTCCCTTCTACCTCTTGTTCCCACTCAATGGTAAAATACAGTTTACCATCCTGTGTGAGTGGGCATCCCCAGAAAGCAGCTTTGACATCAAGTACTGGATGGAGTCAGTGTGAGGAGGGAACCTGGTTCAAGATGGTGTAAGGATCTGAGACCCCCTGGGTGCTGGGGCCCCCTTGGGCCCTGGGGTTCATCCCTCAGGTGCTGTAGAAACTCTGCCATGGCCTTTGCCTTCACCTTGGCCTTTTCTTCATCCCTTCTTGCTTTTACCTCTGCGCCCACTCCTGCTGCTCCCCAGCACAGAGAAACCCCCTGAAATCCTGACCTCCTTGTTTGCCTGTCCTGGAAACTGGGGATACAAAGGATCTGGAGCAGCTGGCAACTTCTGAGGATAAAAACCTGCTGAAAAACATCCCCATCCTCAATATTTTTCTCTTCCTCCTCTTTTCCATCATCCTTTTTCTTACTACATAGATTGCTCCTGCTGCTTTTTGCCTGAACCATATTCCTGCTCATTTCCCTTCATCCAGTCCCTTCCCAGCACTCCAACAGCATCCATCCCCTGTTGTCTAAATCCCTTCTGTACTTACCTTATTGTCCCCCTGCATGTCCATGTCCTCAATTACCTCTGGGAGAATGTGCAAACTCCCTCAACATGCTTCCAAGGGACCCTTCAGAGATGTTTTGGGATCATCATCTCTTGTGCTGGGACATCTTCCTGGCTTTGCCTTTCTCCCCTCCATGGGTGCCCTGCCATGTTTAGTCCCTGAAGATCCCACTGCACTCACTGATGAGATTTTCAGTGCTCTCTTGCAGCCAAGAGCCCAGTGCTGCCCCAGCCTGAGCTGCCCCTGCGCTGGGATGCTGTGGGTTTGGGGGAAAGAGGGAGCTGGCAGTGGGTGCTGGGCCTGGGGGCAGTAGGAGAAGGGAAGGAGAAGCAGGGTTGAAGAACAAAATGGTCAAATGATGCACGTGGGAGGAGAAGGTGGGATTGTCCAGGAGAAGGAGGAATAGTAGGAGAAAGAGGAGTGTGAGGAATAGTAGGGACACAGGAGGAGGAGGAGGAGCAGAAATGTGAAGCAGCACAAGGTTCCACCCCTCCCTGTATCTGCAGCCTCCCCCCCAGCGCTAGGAGTGTTGTCCTCATCACATGCAGCAGGTGACTGTAGAGGGGGGTCCACAATTTTCACGGGAGTGAATCTTCGTGTTTCTGAGCTTTATTTGGCTTAATGTTGGGGCTTTGGTTTTTTACAGGACCTGGATATTTATATTTTGCTGGAGTTTTGGCTGAATATTTCTGTTTGGGGAGTTTTTGATCTGTGTCTTGATGTTTCAATGATTTTTTGGTTGAATCTTGGTGTTTGGGAGGTTCTTGCAGACACACGGTGCCCAATGACTTCATGTGATGAACTTGGGCAAGGAGGAACCCCCATTCCAAGGTGTTTTTTCCTTGTTTTTTTCCCCAAACCAGGATTTTTCATTCCCAAGGCGTCAGTGGATAGAGGAGGAGGAAATGCCCCAGAGATCGTGCAGGCGGAGGGTCTGCAAACCCAGCCCAGGGAGCTGTAAGGAGGAAAGACCCTCCCTGTGCCGGATAGGCGGCCGGAGATCCAGGCGGAGCTCACAGCTGGTGGAGAAGCCTCATGGAGGGGAGAAGCCCCACAAGTGCTTGGAATGTGGGAAGGTTTTCAGCTACATGTCTGACCTGATGCGACACCAGCGGATCCACAATGGGGAACGGCCCTATGAGTGTGGGAAATGCGGAAATGGATTCAGAGACAGCTCAGACCTGATCCGGCACCAGGTGATCCACACTGGGAAAAAGCCCTGCGAGTGTGGGAAATGTGGGAAGAGCTTCAGAGACATCTCCCACCTGATGCAGCACCAGGTGGTCCACACAGGGGAACGGCCCTACACCTGCTTGGAATGTAGGAAGAGCTTTGGGTGGAGCTCTGCCCTGAGAAGACACCAGCACATCCATACCAGGGAGAGGCCCTACAAGTGTCCTGAGTGTGGGAAGAAGTTTAAGACCAGCTCCAATTGCCTCAAACATGAGCGGATTCACACAGAGGAGAGGCCCTTCCGCTGCCCCGACTGCGGGAAGGGATTCAACCGCAGTGACACCCTCACCAAACACCGGCGCATCCACACTGGGGAGAGGCCCTACGAGTGTCCTGAGTGTGGGAAGAGCTTCTCACAGAGCTCAACCTTGACCAAACACCAACGGAGACACCACTAAGGGAAGCCCTTGAGTGCCCTGAGTGTGGGAAGAGCTTCGTGCTCTGCTCCAGCTCCATCCCCCATGGGAGGATTGGTGTTAGATGATCCCCAGTGACCCCCATTGGGCAGAGCTCTGTTGATCCGTGACCCTGGTGATCTGTGTTGGGAAGACACCTGCTGGGGGGGGCTCTGCATCATCCTGTCTCTCTGTGGGCACCTGGATGGACGCAAGGGCAGGAATGCCCACTGGGACACAAACGGACGTTGGGAATCCCTTGGGGAGAGTAGATTTGTTGACTTTCAACCCCAGGAAATCTTCTATATTCAATCCTAGCTTCTGGTGGCCTCCAGGAGTACTTAATGGTCTTGCAGGTCTTTTTCCATGTGGTGGTTTGTAAAGATTTCCTGAAATTTTTTACCTGCTGGAACCTGGGCAGTCTCCCTTGTATCTGACAAGAACCAGTCAGTGTTGGATTTTTATATTAGCACATTTTTCAGCAATAAGCAAGTCTATGCCTCTTTGTGAAACACGCATGTAAAGACAAAAAGTCTTCGGGCAAGTTCTCTTTCCCTTCCAACCACTCACAAAGTCACACCAGCCCAGGTCCCCTCCACACGGCCCAGGCCGGGCAGGGGCAGTCAGGCTCTGACTCAGAGCTCAGGAAGCTGCCGGGCCCTGTTTTCAAGCAGGGACCCCGATATCCAGGGAAAGGAAAGGAAAGGCCCGTTGCTGACATCTCTGCCCCCTGGCACGGCCGCGGCTCGGCAGAACCCTGCCCTGCCCCAGCCCGGAGCGGCTCCGAACGGCCGGGCCTGCCCTGCTGCCCCTGCGGCCTGGGGGAAAAACAGCTGAGCCCCGTTCTGGCAAGGCCCCCACAGCCTTGTCTGCTGGGCAGGGTGGAGGAAGAACCCGTGGCCTGGGGCTGGAATTGAGTGCAGCGGATGCCGGAGAACAGCCATGAAACCAGAAACTCATCACCGCTTCTCTGACTAAACCCTGCAGTCCTCACCCAGCCCCCAGCATGGCCTTGAACGACTCTTTATTGTAAATAACTCTGACTGCCCCACCTGGAAAATATCACAAAACCCTCTGCTAGTATGGCAAGGTATTAATTCCTTCAATGCCTGGAATAAAACTTTACAGATACTTTATTCTCTTTTCTAAATTAAAAATAAAAAATAAAAAAGTAGTAATACACACAGAAACAATGTAAAACCACCGAAATCATAGAAAAAGTTAAATCCCAAATAAAGAAAGAAGAAAAGTCGTGAACTGAAATTTCTCTTTTTTAAAACTATGGAGAAAAAACTCTTGTTTCCCTATAATATATAAAAATATTATGACATGAATATGATTGTTCTCACTGTAAATGTAATCAAAAGCATTAAAATTAAAGTAAGCAAATATTAAAATTGCTGTAATCCCCTAAGTTTAAATAATAAAAAAACCCTGGAGTTCCCCCAAAAAAAAAGTAAAAGAAGAAAAACCTCTGTTATCAAAATTAAAGCAAATTCTTGTTTAAGCTGTTATAATCCTTAAAGTGTGCCTCATAAGTTAATATAGTCCTCACTAAAGGTTGTGAGAAAAACTCTGAAAAAAAGGGTTTTTACATAATAGTCAGGTTTCTATTCTCCTGGGCAGATAACTGTAACATGAAAACCACAAGAAAACTGTTTCTTGTGAAGAAATCTCCATAGACTGAAAAAAAGTCTCCTCTTTCAAGTATATTAATAAAAAACTGTTTTAAAGATGGTAAACTGAGTTGTTTTTTGTAGGTTTTCAGTATTAAAAAAAAAAAAAGTCTGTGGAAGAAATCAAGTAGTCTAAAGCTTTATTCTAAGTTTTTTTAAAATATAGTTTCTAGTAATAAAATTTCTCTTTATACCTTGTAAAGTTAAACCTGTTTTTTGCCTTCGTCCTCATCCTACCTCACAACAAAAAAATAGTCAAATTAATAAACCAAAACTACTACATCCAACTTCAGTCATTCCAGGATTTTGATTTCCTATTGCCCAAGGGTGTCTTCTGCAGACAAATGCTGATGAACTGGGGCAAAGATCAAGATTTTGGGGACAGTGAGGTGGAAACCCCTCCAAAAAAGGTTCCTCCCTCCCACCCGAGCATGTGAATCCTCAGCACAGACATGTGTTGCAGTGTTCTTCTTGTTAATAGTATATTCTGTTATTGCACAAGTTAATGGTTTAGCCCAAAATTATACCCTCCCACCCACCGTGTCAATCTGTCCTGAATTACCTGTCAATCCTGCTTTGTGCCAACCCCTGTTTGGAATTCCTCCTTGGAAATCCCCTAAAATGTGACCTAGTTTTCCCCCCTACCTCCCTCATTGGACAATGCCTTTGTGAACCCTACCCTTTATCCCTCCTCAAAATTTCTTCAATTTGCTAAGAATTTGTACCTTCCCCTTGAACCTCTCCCATATTTAAGCTGTTGCACCTTTGCCATTTTTGTCTTTTGCCCTCAATTTCCCCAGAGTAATAAATACTTTTTATCCTATACAAAAGACCCTCCCCTCCTCCTTGCCTGCTTCAAACGCAATCTGACAGCCAAAAGGCCATGGAGCCACTGCTCGAGCCACATCTAGAGCCTCCTGTTCCAGAAATGTGACCAGTTCTGGGCACGGGGCCGTAGTGGCAAAGTGAGTGCAGCTCTGGCTGTTGTGACAGTCCCCTGCATCTGGTCTCGCTTGGGTTTCTGACTGGGTCTGAGACAGGGGCTGCCATTCCTCATCCATACTGATTTGCTCCACCTGGCAGCTGGAGGTGACCCCCCCCGCCCCTCCATGCCGGGGGCTGGGGGTTTTCAGTAGCATCCTGTGGGAGGAGCTGGGATGGAGCTGGGGCAGGTTGGGCTGGGGCAGCGCTGGGCTCTTGGTTCTGCCTGGGCACCCCCTATGTGCCCCCTCCCCAAATTCCCCTGGCAACTTAGGGGGGTCCTGGTGCCTTTTGGGGGTTGGCCTGGGTGCTGTGTTTGGGTTCATGTGCCTCCCAAGGGTACCCAGAGTGGAGTGACAAGGGGGACACACTCAGGTCCCCATTCAGGATTCTTACCAGGGCTGGGTCTCCCACCCCCCAATCAGGGCCCATCTGCAAAGTCCCCCCCAGTCCCTCCCCACTGCCCTCCAATAAACAGAACTGGTGAACTGGGAAGCTTTATTGGGAACACTGGGACCAACTGGGTAGTGGCAGAGTGACAGTGGGGCTGGGGGGGACACACAACCCCCCAAAATCAGCATAGGGAAGGAGCAAAGGGTCCTGCCTGGGCCCGAGGCCACAGGGAGAGGCTGCTGGCTCAGGAGCTCTGTGGGCAGAGAAGAGGGGGTGACATCGGGCTGGGGTCCCCAGGGGGAGCACACACAGTCGGGGACCCCCTCTCACTTTCTTGCCCAGGTAGAAGCCGAGCCTCAATGCCAGGAAGACGAAGCTCAACATGGAGCCCCCGATCCCCATCAGCATCTTGCTGTGGGCAGTGTCTGGCGGCATCTCTGGGGGTCCACAGGGTCAGGACCCCCCAAAACCTCTCACAGACACCCCAGGCCCCTCTAAGCACCCACCCAATTGCATCCAGCCCACTCAGGACTCCTTGAAACTTCCTCCCAATCCCTTCCCTACCCAGGACCCACCAAAGCCCCTCCTGTCCATCTCAGGATCCCAGAACCCCCTCCAAGTTTCTTTCCACTGCCCCAGGACCCCCAAAGCCTCTCCCAGTCCCTTCCTGGCCTCTCCATGACTCACCAAGACCCACCCAGTCTCTTCCCAGCACAACCAACCTCATTCCAACTTCTGCTTTCCAATCCCTGATCTCTTTCCAGCCTCTCCAGACTCAAACTCCGTTTCAGTTACATCCAGCACCCAAAAGCTCCCTTGCAGTGCCCACCAGGATCCCCAGAAAAACCCCATCCCATCCTCCTCAGCATCCTTGAAACCCCTTCTCAGCCCTTGTAGACCCTCAAGCCCTACTCCCAGTTTAAACCAGGCTCTCAAACTCTCTCCCAGTTACTCCCAGCACACCCCAATCCCTCTCCCAGTCCCTCCAGTGCCTCCCCCTACTCTGTCCTCACTGTGGGGTCTGGGCCTTGCCCCAGTGCTGGCTCAGGGGGTGCTCCAGGCTGACGTGCTCCACCTGGCAGCTGGAGGTGACCCCATGCTGGGGAAGGTTTCCAGCAGCACCAGCAGCTGGTGGGTCCAGTCCCCACTTCAGACCAGGCTGGTAGTCACCACATGCCCTGAGAGCTCCTGCTGGCCCTGGAACCACCTCAGCTGGATCTGGGCAGGGTGGAAATCCATCACAGAGGAGAGCAGGCAGTCAGGCCTGGGCTGGGAGCTCAAGGGCCCAGCAAGATGGACACACTGGGGGGCCCTGGGAGAGAAAGTATGTTGAGGGTTGGCGTTTGTTCCGTTACTTTTCCTCCTCTTTTTTGAAGAATTTTTCCCATTATTATTGTTATAAATGTGAAACAAAATCTCGATATTCAGCAAAATATAGATTGCTTTATTTTATATAGGCAGAGCAAGCAGCATGCTAGGGAAAACATGCTAGTGAAAACACTCCACGCTTCCACCAAACTTGGTTTGCAGCTCCCTATTTATAGTATGATTTTCCTTGTAGTAATCAATAATTGTTATTGCTTTGTTGTAGTAATTCTGCAAGGTAAGCAGTGATAGTCAAAGAAACGTCCAAACTTCCGTGGGACAGCTCTTTGGACAATTGGTCATGTAGCCATCTGGTCTTAGTAGATAAAAAACAGAAGAAGTAGGAAGCCTGATCTTTAGCAGATAATTTGCAATTGATTACACAAAGGCAGGAAATCTGATTCTGCAAAAAAACCTTTCAGACTATGGAAAACCCTTTTTTTTTTTCTTTTACAAACACAATATTCATAACAGAGGGATTTAAACAGAGTGGGTTTAATCATATATTTCCTTTTATCTAGGTCCATGCTCTTTTCTTATTTTAAGTATTCTGGTTTATACAAACTACAAAACTTCTATGATTAACACGAATCATTTATCAATTGTCACATTATGCTAAAGAAACCTGCCAGGTGGCACCCAAGCTCTTCATGGCTTAAGACAAAGGGATGGGCTAGGGTGGTCTCCCTGCTTCTTTTCACTCATCAGTGGGGTCTGAGGAGGAGTCCAGGGATGCTCATCTCCAGCCCACGCCATCTGAACGCTGGGGAGAGGGGTTCTCTGTGGTTGGACACTGCCCTGCATGTGCTCCACTCCAGCCTCCTACCTCTGAGACCACAGCTGACCATCAGGACCCAAACGGTGAGTGGGGAACCCTTCCTCCACCCTTTCCCCCACGTGGGACACGGCACTGCTGATTCGCCCACTCTGCTCCCGTCTGCCACCTCCGCAGCTGCGTGGGCCCTGCCCTTTCACCACTGGGACTGGACACAGGCAGAGTGTCTGTGGCTGAAAAAGGGACTGGAACTGAGTTATGTGTTCTGTTTTGTTGTTAATTTTCATAGCTGCTGTTGTTTCTCTTGGTCTGGTCAGATATATTAGTAATATATTACCCCCTTATTTCTGCCTGAGAGTCCCTGATTCAAAAATTATAATAATTTGGAGGGAAGGGGTTTACATTCTCCATTTCAAAGAGAAGTTTCTGCCTTTATTGGCAGACACCTGTCCTTTAAACCAGGACAAAGTGGAGGTCTAGGTGTGGACTGAGAGGAAATGGGAGGGACTCTGGTGCCACTGGGAGGGACTGTGAGGACACTGGGAGAGGCTGGGATGGACTGGGAGAGCCACTGGAGTCAATTGGGGTGAGGAGACAGGAGGCCACAGGGATGGGTATCTTAGTTTGAGAGACTGTTTAAAAGGGGGCACTCTGGATTGAGTGTTGTCTCCTCTGTAGGGTTCCAATTATCCCTTTCCACCAATAGGAAATTAATATTAATAGATGAAAGTGAAAAAACTCCAACAGTTTATGAATAAATTGTAAGCCCACAAGGTAAGGGAAAAAAAAGGAAATAACTGCTAGATATTAAATTGTTAGACCTTACCCCCCACACACACACACCTGGGACAAAAGACCCAAAATGCCAGAGAAAAGAGAAATTCCCGCTCACAACACACGGTACAGGTAGCACCGGTTTCTCCCCCAGGATAAAAACCAGCCAGGGGCGATCCCGAAGTAGATGAAAGGGCTTGCCCAGCCCTGAACTCCTCCCCAGCTGGGCTCTGTGGGCAGGGTCCCGGCAGATGAAGCAGCGAGGCTGAAGCCTCGGGCTGTTTTCTCTCCCGGCTCAGCCCGGCTCACAGCGGCTTTGGGCTGCAGCACCACCGCTCTGGTCCTGTAGGTGCAGAGCCCCCGGGCTCCAACACAGTTCGACTCCAGGCATGCCAAGGCTCACACTGCAGCCTCCGCAAACCAAAAAAAAAGGGAAAAAAAAATCCTTCCTTTGCCTAGGCCAAAACTGACTTTTAGCCACTGTTGAGATTTGCTCAGCATGACGAGAAAATCTCGGCCTAAGGCCATGGGAAAACCCTCTGTAGGTATGGGGAGCGAAAGGCTCACTCCCAAGATCCCCCTGTTCCGTTATGTAGATTGGTACTAGAAAGTTCTCAGTTCTCTTTGTTACTATTGGTTACTTTTCTGTGCAGAAGTTATAACATTACTAATCAGTTTTTCCCATTGGATCTCTCCCTCAGACCCTGCCTTAATCCTTCCCTGAACCCAAGTACGTAAATATTCCTCATGTACGCTGGACCCTCCTTTTTTCCAGTTCATTCCTAGTACAGTGCACGCCTTCCTGTTTGTTGTTTTCACCTCATTAAAGTTCTTCTTCCGAACAATCGGATCAAAGTGTTCTGTCTCCATAAAAGTCAACAGAGCCATTTTTCAGGGAAACCACCAGTCAGACTGTCTGGGCTTGGACCGGGGGATTTCGAGGTGAGCAAAACCCCACGGTGCACAGAGAGAGCTGCGGAAAACCCGAGCAGCGAGGCTTCAAAACGCCCGTGCAGTGAACAAAGAGTCTCTCCCTGCCCAGGCCCACACACATCCTGTCCTGGGCTCCAGGGATTTAGATACAAAAACTATTCCTTGGGCACTAAGCAGAGGATCATGGAATGTACCATCACAGTAACTGACTCCAAGAAAATCTTGTATGCAATAATCACATGTACCTATCTCTAAAAGCACATAGTGAATTCTGGATTCAGCAATGTGCAAATAGGACAGGAGAGGAGAGGCTGAACAAACACCAGGGGAGATGTGGAATGTATGGACAGAGCAAACCCTCCAAGGGCTTTAACCCGATTCCCAGCTTTTCTGTGTTTCAAGGGTTTTGACTGCTGGATTTGAATGAATTGAGATCTAACCGTGAAAAGTAGAGCAGTGTGGAACCAGTCACTGCTGCTGGAGTCAAAGCCTGGACTTGTCACCTCTCAGATTTGAAAATATACTGAATAAATAAACTCCATTGCCTTTGCAGTTATTACCTCCAATGCTCTAAGCACTAAACTCCTTTGGGCAATTCTCTAAAAAAGCAAGCAGCTAATAGTTGCTAAAAAGGCTATTTATTGCAGAAGCACATCAGTCTCCAAGGCACTGTCACAGACATCAAAGTTCATGCTAAGTTAAAGTCCCAAGTTAGAGAAGAAGCTGTCCCCGATGGTCCCGGCACGGCCGAAGTCGGTGCGGCAGCTCCTGTCTTCTTCTCGGGTGTTGCACGGCTGTAAAAGCAGTAGCAGCGAAGCAGGGAGGCAAGAAAAGCAAAAGGCAAAAGCACCAACTTTCCCCATACTAACACTTTTTTATAGGGTTTTCCCCACAAGCTACGATGCAACCTCGGACCACTACTCATTGACCTATTTGAATTCTAGTTTCTTAGCTCACCAAGTTACTTATAGAACTACACATACAGTCTATCTTGTTCCATCTAAAAAATGTAAGCAATATTCTTACTGTTACTCTATTATGTCTAAGTCCTGTCTACAACTGTTGGCCTGAAGCCTCTACTGAAGATATGAATGTGTTTACAACCTTCACTAGGACACTCTCTGCTACCGTGGTATCTGAGGCCTTTTACTTACTAAACACGCTGCAGCTCCTACTAAACCTTACTGACTTACTTCTACTTAATGTGTAAATGGCTTAATATATTTTAATCCATCCAAAGACTTTAACTAAATCTCTATACCTTGATTCCTCCTTGAGGGATTCAGAGAATCCCCTGACTCACTGACTCCAACATCTCCCCCTCTTCTTTGGACCATAAAGATTAACAGACTTCTCAATCATCTGTCTAATACTTTGGAGAAGACAGGGCACCATAACTAGCACTACCACTATAATAATTAAAATGTTCAAACCTATTTTCAAAAACTTGATGTCAAATCCAATACACTAAACAAATAATCAAACCAAGTTCCATCATTAATTTTGATCTTTGCCACACCTTCCCTGAGTTGTTGTATGCTTTTGTGGATAGATTCTAAATGATCAGACAAATTCATACAACACATTCCATCAAAATCTTGACACCCATGTCCATGTGCTAACAAAAGAAAGTCAATGGCAGCCCTGTTCTGCAAAGTTGCGTGTCAATTACTATTAACATCTGTCAGCATATCACTCAATGCAAGGGAAGTAGAATTGTTCTCCTTACTCAGCCAACACTCCAGTCGGTCCAATTGTTTCAATGCCACTGCAGAACTAAGTTGTGGCAGGAGAAGAGATGCTGGAAATCTCTTCCAAAAACCCCAAGGTTCAAAGTCATCTTTGCAACCTGGTTTAGAAAGATGGGTAAATTTTCCAACCCTATACTTCATAGATGTTTTTTGATTTGGGCGTTAGCAAAGTAAGTTTTCCAATACTACGTGGTCCACCTCTGATGTGTGCTGGGATAGCAGGCCAAACTCTGTCTCCACAAATGAAAAACATTCCTCTTGGCAATTGATAAGTAACATTGTTAAATGCAGACCGAACTAAAGAAGTGTGATTGCCAAAAAGTTTGATTTTTATATATAGCATGATGAGGAGAAACATCCTTGACTAAAGATCGATTTCTCTCTGTGTGATTAAACACGGCACAAAAGTTCATTCTTACAGAACCAAGGATGTCCAACTCCTGTGGTTCGGAAGCTTCTTTGGGAAGGTGGGGAATCCAATGGTTTTTTCCAATCCCATGTTTTAACATGGGTCTGAAAATCCCACTCTGATGTTTCTACCAATTCTTCTACAGGAATTGGCCAAACATCAACAGGCACACCAACTAGACAAGTTGAGAATGGCTTTTTTGGGATCGTGTTGGACAGGCATATAGTATTCAAACCTGTCACATTAGCTAAAGTCACCCAAACATTTGTTCTAGGTTGGCTAATTGGCAAATCTATGCTACTAATAGTAAACAAAGCAAAAAAGCAAAAGCATAACATAAAATCAAAAGCCATATTTCACTTAAACTAATACATAACAAGAATTCTATAATAATACTAACTTCCCCACTTTTATTTTAGAAAAAAAACCCCAAAGTCAGAATCTTTTGCAGGTAAAACATGAATTGTCAGGTGCAAGCAGAATTCTTTGGTAGTTCACGTCTGTGTGTCCGCTTCTTTGCTGATGGAGTGGTCAGCACTTTCTGGCAGCTGATAGGGTTTCATGCTCTTCACTGAAATCCACTTGGGTCCTGTATCTGTGGAAATACAAGCAAAACCCTTGCCCCAGGTTATTAAAGGAAATGGGCTTTCAATTTTCCCTGTTTCTAGATTTTTGATCAAAACTGCAGGAGCATCTTTCAATTGTGCCCGAGTATTATTATAAAAATGCCTAAAAATTGGTGGATCAGGTTCTGTAGGAGAACTATTCAGAAAATTATGAACATACAAGGCCTTAATCTCATCTGTGGTGTGGCTTGTGCCAATCCTCCTTTTTGTTGATCTAGAATATGTTTCAAAGAGTGATGCGTTTTTTCAACAATTGCTTGGCCAGTGGGGGAATAAGAAATACCAAAAGTATGTCGAGCATCCCAATCCATCAAAAAATCAGACAACCTTTGGCTGTGCATGAAGGGCCATTATCTGTCTTTACCTCTTGAGGCACACCCAGTGAAGCAAAAGCTTGCAAAAAATGCTGACACACGTGGTTGGCTGTCTCCACTGTATGCAGGAAGGCATAAACTGCACCTGAAAAGGTGTCCACCTGCACATCTATGTTTCTAAATTTCCCAAAAGATGACTATTTAGCAATATCTGTTTACCATAATTTGAGGCTTTGCAATCCTCGTGGATTGATGTCTCTTGTTGAGACAGGAGGTTGGGCCAATTGACAGTCAGGACAGGCACTTATAATTGCCTTTTCCTGATCTTCAGAAAGGCAAAAGGTCCGCACAAGTACCTGTGCCTTTTGAAAGAAGGCATGACTCAGTTTTGCTTGCTCAAAAATGTTGGGCAGAGTGTTAGTAACAGCCACTGTCAATTAATTGGCCCTTGCATTCTCTTCTGCCAGAAATCCTGGAAGTGAAGAATGAGCCCTAATAAGAGAAACAAAATATGGATTAGCTCTGTTTTGCAAAATAGTATAAAGACATGTAAGATAATGACACAAATCATCATTACTGACATCCTCTAAAATCGATCCCTCTATTCTTTGGACTATGTTAGCTACAAATGCAGAATCTGTAATCAAATTAAAAGGTTCTGAGAAAAGCTGAAATGCTCTAACTACAGCTGCCAATTCCACAACCTGATGTGAACCTTCCACTGCCTGGATATCAGACTCCCATTCCTTAGTTTTTTGGTTTTGCCATGTGATTACTGATTTGTGTGTTCTCCCTGAACCGTCAGTAAACACTTCGACAGCCTCCAGAGGCACTTCACTTAAAATGGGCTTTCCCTGAAAACTAAATTTCGCTTACAATAGCTTATGACTTGGGAAATGAATAGAACAGACACCCGAAAAATTTAACAATGCAATTTGCAAATCCTCTGATTTTTGCAAAGCCCAATCAAAATACTTTTTCCTCAAAGGTAAACAAATTATAGTGAAATCCCAACCTGCTATGACCAACAATCTTTTCCTGGCTCTAATTATAATCTGAGCCAACATCTCCATGGTGGTGAATATTGTCTTTGGAGATCTGTAAGGCAAAAAGATCCATTCTATTATCAGCAAGGGGTCTCTTTTGGAAACATCCCACTGAAACATGAGTCCATACAGTTGCATGTTTTTTCCCAGAATTGCAAGGAAAAAAGGCAGTGATGGTACACATCCATGAGCTTGTCTGGATTGAAGGGCTTCAGTAACTTTCTCAAGGGCTTTTTGAGCTTCAGGTGTTAGAGATCTTGAAGAGATGATGTCACAGTCCACTCTGAGCAAATCAAAAACCGGAGCAAGTTCATTGTTGGTAATTCCTAAAGTGGCTCTGATCCAGTTGATTTCCCCTAAAAGTTGCTGCAGGTCTTGCAAGGTGTTAAATTCAGTTCGAAGCTGTATGTTCTGAGATTTGATAGATTGTTCTGCCATTCTTAACCCTAAGTATTTCCATGGTGAAGTTTCTTGTATTTTCTCAGTGGAGATATCAAGTCCTGCATCCTGGACTGCTGTGACAACACTGTTACAAGCCTCTTTCACTTCCTTTAGAGTTGAAGTTGAAATAAGTAAATCGTTTGCTCGAGGATGCTTCTGCCTAGTAGAAGCCAGAGCTGAAGCCACAAACCATTGGCAGATAGTAGGTGAATCCTTCATTCCCTGAGGCAAAACTACCCAGTGGTATCTTTGCAGGGGTTCCTGTCTGCTGATGCTTGGAATTGAAGAGGCAAACCATGGAGCATCTTATGGAGGAAGTGGAATATTGAAAAAACAGTCCTTTAAATCTATGATGAAAAGAGGCCAGTGTCTTGGAATCACTGAGAGGGCAGTCCCTGTTGCAGAGGTCCCATGTCCTGTATCACTTCACTGATTTTCCTGAGATCCTGAAGCAGCCTCCAGGAATCAGATGCTTTCTTGTGGGTCACAAACACTGGTGAATTCCAGGGACTGTTGGACTCTTTAATGTGGCCTTTCTGCAGTTGTTCTTGGACCAGTTCTTTGAGGGCACTCAAATTGTCCTTTTCCAGGGGCCATTGACTCACCCAAACAGGACTGTCAGTTTTCCAGGACAGCTTCAGGGTGACAAGTGCCGTTATGGCCCCCTGTCAAAAATCCACTTCCAGTCTCTCTCCCCACTGGGACAGCAGGTCTCTTCCCCACACCGTGGGGGGTTTCTGCAGCTCAAAGGGACAGGTGGTTGTTGTTTTCCCTTCAGGTCCTCTGACTGTAATCATATATTCACTTCACTGGCATACAGTGGCTCCCCCGATACCTGTAATAGGATCTAAAGGAGTAATTAAAGTCCAACCCTTTGGCCAAAGTGAATAAGAAATCGCTGTAACATCAGCACCAGTATCTAGGAGACCTGTAATTTCAATTGTTTTGTTATTGTGAGTTAAACTGCAGGTTAATTTTGGTTGATTGTAGTCTATATGCTCTATCGAAAAAACATCTGGTGCTGTATTCATGTTCTCAGCTGACATCTGTCGGCCTTCCGTGAGCTGTTGCTCTATGTTTGGTGGCAAAGCAATATCTGTAGCTATTGGAGTTCTTGCTGGAGCAACAAGTGGAAAGCTCCAAGCATGAGCTAAAACTGTTAAATCTTCATTACAATTTGCTGAAACAATAGACAGAAAAACTATAAATCCAAAAATGCAATTTCTTTTTCTGATTATAATCAGAAAATTTTGTTTTCTTTGTGATGTTTCCATCATAATTCAATCCCTGCGCTCTGATTTCTCTCTGAAAAATTTAAAAATTCAAAGACACTCTTGACTTACAGACTCCAACATCCCAAAGTGGCATTTGCGACTCAGCTTTGGGCTCCTGCAGGATCCAAAAATCCTCTTCCCCAAAATGAAACTCTCCTAAGGACCTCGAAAGATAATTGGGGCTTGATTCCAGAAGTCGCAAGCTCCAAACACCCCCCAAGGAAAAATCCCAGCTTGGGGATCCCCCGAGAAATTTGGAGAGAGCTCACCCTCCCCTCTCAGGTAGGGGGTGTGGGGGCGATGCTGCCAGGGCTAGGGGGCTGCGGCCTCGGGGGTGGGGGGGTGGGGGGAACCGCGTGGTTCTGGTGCTGCTGCTCTTCCTCCTCCTCCTCCTCTTCTCTCCTTCCTCTTCTTTCTGCATCCTCCTTCCTCCTCCTCCTCCTCCATCCCTTCTCCCCCTTCCGCCGGACCCAGCGCCCACTCTTGGCCCCCCTCCCGTTTTCCGAACGCCGTCGCATCCCCCCCCCCCCGCCCCCCAATTCCCAAATCCCTCCCCAGTGCCCCCCAATAAACGGGACCAGATCCAACTGGGAAGCTTTATTGGGAACACTGGGAGCAGCCAGGCGAGGACACAGTGACAATGGGGCTGGGGGGACACACGACCTCCCCAGAATCAGCGCGGGGATGGAGCGGGGGATCCCGGCCGGGCCTGAGGCCACAGGGAGGGGCTGCGGCAGCAACTGGGTCAGGAGCTCTATGGAAGAGGAAAGGGGGTGACACCGATATGGGGGCCCCAGGGGGAGCACACACACACTGGGACAGGGGGGACACGACCCCCGGCACCCCCCCTGAACCTTCTTGCGCAGGTAGAAGCCGAGCCCCAGCGCCAGGAAGACCGAGCCCAAAACGAAGCCCCCGATCCCCGTCAGCACCTTGCTGCGGGCGGCGTCCGGCGGCATCTCTGGGGTGCGCGGGGCTCAGCACCCCCCAAAACCTCGCACCGACACCCCCAGCCCCTCCCGGCGCCCTCCCGATCGTCCCCAGCCCACCCAGAACGCCCGGAAACTTCCTCCCACTCCCTTCCCAGCCTCCCCAGCACCCAACAAAGCCCCTCCTGTCCCTCTCACCATCCCACTGACCCCTCCCAGTTGTGCCCCCCCACCGCCTCAGGAACCCCAAACCCTCTCCCAGTCCCTTCCCAGCTCCACCCGGACTCACCCAGGCCCCTCCCAGTCTCTTCCCAGCACAACCAACCTCATCCCGAGCCCCGCTTTCCCATCCCCAATCTCCTTCCAGCCCCTCCGGGCTCGCTCAGATCCCTCCCAGTCACACCCAGCACCCCCAAACTCCCTCCCAGTTACACCCAGCACCCCAAACTCCCTCCCAGTTACACCCAGCACCCCCACAACCCCATCCCACCCTCCCAAATATCCTTCAAACCCCTTCCCAGCCCTTCCACACCCCCCAGCCCCCCTCCCAGTTTCAACCAGGCTCTATCCAATTCCCTCCGAGTTTCTCCTGGCACATCCCAGTGCCTCTGGCAGCCCCCCCAGTGCCTCCCCCGTACCCCAGCGCTGTCTCAGCGGCTGCTCCAGGCTGACGTGCTCCACCTGGCACGTGTAGGTGACCCCGCTCCGGGGGGGCGTTTCCAGCAGCACCAGCAGCTGGTAGGTCCAGTCGCCATTGGCCACCACGTCGGTGGCCGCCACGTGCTCCGAGAGCTCCTGCTGGCCCTGGAACCACCTCACTTGGATCTGGGCAGGGTAGAAATCCAGCACGGAGCAGAGCAGGCGGTCGGGGCCGGGCTGGGAGCTCGAGGGCATCAGCGAGATGGACACGCTGGGGGGCACTGGGAGAGAGCGGGGACAGACTGGGATCAGCTGGGGGGAACTGGGAGAGAGAGGGGAGGGGTGGTGCGAGACTGGGAGGGGTAGGGAATGGAGTGGGAGTCACTGGGAATGAAATGGGATGAACTGGGATTGGACTTGGAGCGACTTACTGGGAGAGATGTGAGTGGATTGTGTGTGCACTCGGTGAGAGGTTGGCGGTCTGGGAGTGAACTGAGAATGAGCAGGGATCAGACTGGGAATGGACTGGGAATGGGTTGAAAAGGAGTGGGAGGGATTGAGGCCGCATTGGGATGAACTGGGAATGAGGCGCGCTGCACTGGGATGCCAAGTCCAGCGCGGGGCACTCGCAATTGTGGATCGGCCTGGCAACAGATGAGTCATCAGAGAGAAGCGCTCTGATTGGCTGAGCCGCGTCAGGGCCACGGACGGACCGGATGGACAAGCGGGGGGACAAAGGGATGGACCGGGAGGGAGAGGGAAGGACTGGGATGTGTTGGGATGGACTGTCAGACCCTTTGGGGTCACTGTGAAGGGCAGGAGACCCCGAGGATGGGCACAGGGAGGGCTGGGGGCTTTGGGGTGATTCCCAGGGAGGGTTTGAGTGGCTCCAGGGTCATTCCCAGGGCAGGGCCCGAGGGGACACGCTCTGCCCCACGCTCACCTCTGCGCTCCACGCTGAATGGGGCGATGATCTTGTAGTTGGGCCGGCAGTACCAGTCCACCGTAGCTCGTGTATACTCCATGAACTCTGTGAGGCTGTTCTTGTAGCGGGCCGCTCTCTCCCCGTACGGGGTGTCCCCCACGAACACCCCAACGTCGCTGTCGAAGTGCAGCTGCTGCTCCCGGTTGTAGATGAGCCGCGACACGAACCTCACCTTCTCCGTGCCGTTAATGAAGAGACACTCGAACTTTGTCATCCTCTGGAACACCACTGTGTGTGCAGCACACAGGTTAGGGGGAGCCCCCCAGCATCTCCCAGAGATCCGGGGCCACCCCGGATCCCCACCCCGCACCCCCTGTGCCCCACGGCCGCCATGGGACTCTCCTGCCCGCACTCCCACTTCCTCTTTTCCACTCTTCCCCCCATTTCCTCTTTCACATCCTGTCCCTTCCCACCTCCAGCCGCGTCCAAAATCACTTCTGGGGTCCCATTTCCTCCCTTTTCCCCTTTCCCACCCTTCTCCTAGAATACCGAGCTCCCTCCTGCCCAATTTTAGGGTCCCATCCTCTCCTTTTCCCAAACTTCCCTCCCTCTCCCACCCTTCCCTCACATTCCCCCAACCCTCGGCCCCTCCCGGTCTTTGTCTGGGGGGTCCCCTCCCCCTCCTTCTTCAATTTCGGGCTCCCCCCGCCACCTTTTCCCCCTTCTCCCCCCTGTCTCATCGCGTCCCACCTCCCCGCTCACCCGAGAGCTCCGCGCCCGCCCCAGGGGGGGCTCCCAGCAGCACCAGTGCCACCAGTACGGCCCCAGCTGCCGCCACTCGCCCCATGGCCAGCGCGGGGCAGGAGCCGCAACCCCAAAGCCGCCGCTGCGGCTGCGCTGGGAGCCCCAGGCCGGAGCAGTGCGGGCTCAGCAGCGCCGCGCTCCCATTGGCTCAGAGCATTTTGGGGACCTGTTTTCCTGAGACTCCCCGTGGCACCTGATGAGTCATCAACTCTTGGCGCTCTGATTGGCTGCAGCGCGCTCCGGCTGGTTTTGGATCGCAGCCCCGGGTGGGTTTCTTTGCAGAGGAGGAACCTTGGGGCGCTGGGCAGGTGGGAGCTCAGCTGTGCCCAGAAATGTGTCCCCAGGTACGCGAGATCTCAGCGGTGCCCATGGCGAGGGCTCGCCCGGTGCCAGGTACCCCCAAAGTCGCTCTGTCCCTGCCCCCGGCAGCCGCGTGGGTCCCGAAAATGGAATCGAGGGTTCGTGGGTGGGGTCGAGGACTGGGAGGCATCCCTCAGCAAACTCCGGCACGGCCACAACAGGCCCAGGGAATTCAGCAGCGAGCAAATCCCAGCTGCACAAGGAGAGGGGAGAGAAATCTCTGTGAGCCCTTCCCGCAGCCAGCGGGGATCGCCCGGAACGGGGTCAGCGGGGCTCGGCCTCCCGGGGGTCCCTGGGGATCATGCAGCGCCGATCCTGCCGCGGGGAATGGAGCTGGAGCAGCGCGCGGAGCTCTTCCCACACTCGGGATCGGCGGGGACAGAGCGGGCAGAGACCCCAACTCCTCCTCCTCCTCCTGATTGATTAAATTCGGGTATTGATCTAATATCGATCCCCACCTATGACCTACAAAAGACTCTTTGACAGTTTACAATTTCAATGTGTATGCTTAATTCGTTGCTGGGCCGCTGTGTAGGATGACCCCCTAATACGCACTGCAAAGTTTCAACTCATAACAAATTCTATTTATTTTAAATAGTTTCAAATATTTTCATGTTCATAACACTAAATTCTCATCATCCTTTCTTCCTCTGGTAATTATCTTAAAAGTCCATTAAGCATGCGAGGTTTGCTCTTCGAATAGGGTCAGTGCTCCTTTTTATGAGGAGGGGTCGTAATGAGAGGAAGTAAGGTGAGTCTTCTTCTTTCTGAACTTTCATCCCCTCCCATAGATGACAACACAAATGATCTCTGGGAGAACTCAAATTTCCTCTCTCTACGACTTTTGAATGGGTTTAAAGATGCAAAAGGTTTGCAGTTGTCTGTATTCCTTTGTGAGGTGAGACCTCTGGAGCTCTCTGGCACCAGTTTTGAATCTCTAATGAAGAAACTTGCAAATCTATGCCACACATTCCTTTAGATTTATTTCTCTGTTTCTCTGTTTCTCATTCTAAGCACAGCTAAGCAAATATAAAAATGAAAAGCAATTATTTCTTTAAATCCAGCATAACCATCACAAATCCAGTTTCTTTTAATTAATAATTAACTCTTAATTATCTCCAGCAAAGCCTATCTATATATCTGCCCTAATTAATTCCAAAAAACCTATCTTAAGGTAAAATCTAAATTTTCTATAATTTGTGTATCACTCCATTCCTTCTCCCACTCCCCCGGTCTCACTGCCCACCCTCGACCCGTCCCCATTTTCCCAAGAGCATCGCATCCACCATCCCAAATCCCTCCTCAGTGCCCCCCAATAAATGGGACCAGATCCAACTGGGAAGCTTTATTGGGAACACTGGGAGCAGCCGTGCAGTGACAGAGTGACAGTGGGGCCAGTGGGGGGACAGACACGACCACCCCAAAATCAGCACGGGGACAGAGCAGGGGGTCCTGGCTGGGCCTGAGGCCCCGGGGAGGGGCTGCGGGCACTGCTGGGTCAGGAGCTTTCTGGGCAGAGAAAAGGGGATGACACCGAGCTGAGGGTCCCGGGGGGAGCACACGCGCTCCGGGACAGGGGGGACACGACCCCCGGCACCCCCCCCCGAACCTTCTTGCGCACATAGAAGCCGAGCCCCAGCACCAGGAAGACCGAGCCCAAGACGAAGCCCCCGATCCCCGTCAGCACCTTGCTGCGGGCGGCGTCCAGCGGCATCTCTGGGGTGCGCGGGGCTCAGTGCCCCCCAAAACCTCGCACCGACACCTCGAGCCCCTCCCAGCACCCTCCCGATCGCCCCAGCCTACCCAGGACCCCCTGAAACCTCCTCCCAGTCTTGTACTAGCCTACCCAGGACCCACCAAAACCCTTCCCGTCCCTCTAAGAATCCCATAACACCCTCCCAGTTGCCCTCACCCCACCCCCCCAGGACCCCCAAACCCTCTCCCAGTCCCTTCCCAGCCCCACCAGGACTCACTAATACTCTCCCAGTCTCTTATCACGACAACCAACTTCATTCCAACCGTTTTCCAATCCCTGATCTTTTTCCAGCCCGTCTAGGCTCACTTAAATCCCTCCCAGTTACACCCAGCACCCCCAAACTCCCTCCCAGTGCCCCAGAACCCTAAGCCACCCTCTCCAGCATCCTTCAAACTCCTTCTCAGCCATTCTAAATCCTCAAACCCCTCTCCCAATTTAAACCAGGCTATCTCAAACTCTCTCCCAGTTACTCCTAGCCCCCTCAGTGCCTCCCCACAACCCCCCGCACTCTGGGTTCCAGGCTGTGCCCCAGTGCCGCCTCAGGGGGAGCTCCAGGCTGATGTTCTCCACCTGGCAGCTGGAGGTGACCCCGCTCAGGGAGAGGGGGTGTTTCCAGCAGCACCAGGAGCTTGTAAAAATCCAGTCCCCACTGGGGATCAGGTCAGTGGCCACCACATGCCCCAAGAACTCCTGCTGGGCCTAAAACCACCTCAGATGGATCTTGGCAGGGTAGAAATCCATCACAGAGTAGAGCAGGCAGTTGGGGCTGGGCTGGGAGCTTGAAGGCCACAGTGAGATGAACACACTGGAGGGCGCTGGGAGACAGTGGGGACAGACTGGGATCAGCTGGGGGAACTGGGAGAGATGGGAGAGGGCTAGTGTGGCGGAACTTAGAGGGACTGGGAATGAAATTGGAGAGAGTGCGGGAACACTGGGAGAGAGTGGAGTGGATTGGGGTAATAGGGCAGAGGGTGGAGTGGGGATTGGAGTGAAAAGCACTTGGAATGGACTGGAGTGGGCACTGGCAGAAAGGGGAGAGATTTGAAAGGGGCACTGGGAAGGCACTGGAAGAGAGGGTGGAGGTCTGGGAGTGGACTTGGAATGGAATGGCTGTGGACTGAGAGGAAATGGGAGGGACTCTGGTGCCACTGGGAGAGACTGGGATGGACTGGGGAGCCACCGGAGTCACTTGGGGTGAGGGGGCAGGAGGCCACAGGGATGGGATCTTAGTTTGAGAAACGATTTAAAAGAGGACACTCTGGAGTGAGTGTTGTCTCCTCTGTAAGGTTCCAATTATCCCTTTCCACCAATAGGAAATTAATATTCTCAGTTCTCTTTGTTACTATTGGTTACTTTTCACTCCAGAAATTATAATATTGTTAATCACTCTTTCCAATTGGATCTCTCCCTCAGACCCGGCTTTAATCCTGCCCTGCACCCAAGTGTATAAATATCCCCTGGACCCTGCTTTTTTCTGGTTCATTCCTAGTACAGTGCAGGCCTTCCTGTTTGTTGTTTTCACCTCATTAAATTTCTTCTTCTGAACAATCGGATCAAAGCATTCTGTCTCCATTAAAGTCCCCAGAGCCATTTCCCGGGAAACCACCGGTCTGACTGTCCGGGCAAAACCCCACGTGCACAGAGAGAGCTGCGGAAAACCTGAGCAGCGAGGCTTCAAAACTCCCGTGGAAAGAACAAGGAGCCTCTTCCTGCCCAGGCCCACACAAATCCTGTCCTGGGCTCCAGGGGTTTAGATACAAAAACCATTCCTTGGGCACAAAGCAGAGGATCATGGAAAGTACCCTCACAGTAACTCACTCTAAAAGGATCCTGTATACAATAATCACATGTATCTATCTATCTATAAAAGCGGGTACTGAACTCTGGATACAGCAATGTGCAAATAGGACAGGTTTGCAGAGGCTGAACAGACACCAGGGGAGATGCAGAATGTAGGGACAGAGCAAACCCTCCAAGGGCTTTAACCTGATTCCCAGCTTTTCTCTGTTTCAAAGGCTTTGACTGCCGGATTTGAATTAATAGAGATCTCACCGTGAAAAGCAGAGCAGTGTGGAATCAGACACTGCTGCTGGAGTCAAAGCCTGGACTTGTCATGTCTCTGACTTGAAAAGATATTGAATAAAAAACTCCATTATCCACAACCTTTCCCCAGCCATCCCTCCTCACACAAAACAAAATACAATGCAACTCTTTCAAAAGGGTAAAAAATAAAGTAAAATGAACATTCAATGTGTCCCCTGATAAACCCACATTGAGAAAATACAAAATAATGAAGTGTATCTAGAAAAACCGGCTGTAACTTCTCAGGTATTTGGCTCAGTGTCAGCTCAGAGCCGGGCTCTGTCTCCCAGGTGCCCAAGTCCCCGGGCCAGCTCTGAGCAGCCTCTCCCGGCTTTCCAGCCCGGCTTTCCCCAGCTCTGCCCCGGGCAGGCACTCGGTGTTTCCGTGGTGCCTCTGCCCTGCTCAGCTCCCCGTGCCCTGCAAAGGCGCCCAGGCTGCTCTCAGTGCCCCTGGGTGTCACTGAGCGAGGCAGTGACGAGCCCCAGGGCCCAGGCAAAGCCTTGAGGGACGCACCTCGTCCCCGGCCTCCCGCGGGACATGGAGCCACTGCCCACAAGGCTCTAGCACGTCCGGCCAGCCAATTCCTTCTGCCCCGGCCAGCCCGGGCTGCAGCCCCAGGGCTCTGCAGGGTGGGGCTGGGGCTGTCACCTGGGACCGTGGCCAAAGCCTCCCAGGGCTCTGGGCACGGCAGGGGCCACAAGGCCACGAGGCAGGGGCCACAAGGCCACGAGTCCGGGGCTGCTCCGTGCCGCTTCCAGGCTGTCACTCTGCTGTTGGGTGTCGGGTGTGGCCCTTTGTGACACGGATGTGTGTCAGGGCCCTCGGTGATGTGGGACATTGTGGTGCTGTCATGAATAAGTGTCTGAGATCGCTTAAAAATCAGTGGCAAAGTCACTCTATTGCCTATAGAACAGCTAAGGCACAACAAGGGAAAAGAAGCAACAACAAAACAAACAAAATCCAGGCAACCAAAACAGAAATGAACTGAGAACTTTCTAGGGGAGTGTGGGTGTGTGTGTGCTCTGTTTAGGTGCGTGAGACAAAAGACAGTGCAGCAGGGATTAAAAGGAACATGGCCTAAAAACATCACTGAGCAGCACTTTAACTTCTACCTTAATTTGTAACTTAACTTCTATCTTAGGCCTAGCAATTCAACAGAGCAATAACACTTAACTGTATTTGACCTAAATTATAACTTCCAACTACTTAGCAACTTAAGAATTTCTCCCAGATTTGCTATAGCATATGTGCAGGGACACACGCACATAGGCAGGAACAATCAGTGCAAGCAAAGTACCTGTGAAAAATTCCCCTCAGAGCTCAGTGAAATCCTCCCTTTAGATGTTTTTGCTTCTCCCGCTGGCCGAAGGATCAGGCCTTGAGGAGTGAGGGGATCAGCCCAGGACACGTCGTGCTTCGGTGATCCTCCAGGCACAGCAAAGCCAAGGTTTGCTGGCTCTGAGAGGCCCCCTCAGAGGGACACTGCTGGTCACAGCCCATAGTGGCACAGGAGAGCTCAAATGTCTCCTTTTGGATTTCTATTAATGGGGTCACAATAGAGTGGGCTCCAGTCATAATGATGTTTCATCCCTGCCAAAGTGCGGGTCTGCACTTTCCCTAGAAGTACGGGAACACATCACCACACTGGGATCTCAGGGTGCCCATGGCCTGGGTGATGCCGGCCCAATGCCAGGCGACCGCCACAGCCACTCTGACCCTGCCCCTCCAGCTGCAGCAGGGGAGAGAAAATTTAACCAGGAATTCCTGGTTTGGGGTATGATGCAGAGAGATACTCACCAAACAGCAAAACAGGCATCACAGATCCAGCCTGGGCACAGGGAGTGAACCAAATCACAGCAGTAAAAGGAGAAGGGAAAGAAATCTCTACAACCTTTTCCCCTCACCCAATAGGGGATCACCAGGCTCTGCCCAACAGGAGTGACTGGGAATCATCCAATAATGATCCCCCCATAGGGCATGGAGCTGGAGCACAGCAGAAAGCTCTTCCCACACTCGGGGCACTCACAGGGCTTCCCTTAATGGAGCCTCCATTGTTGTTGGGTCAAGGTTGAGCTGCGTGAGAAGCTCTTCCCACACTCAGGACACTCGTAGGGCCTCTCCCCGGTGTGGATGCACCGGTGTTTGGTGAGGGCGGAGTTTTCCTTGAATCCCTTCCCGCAGTCGGGGCAGCTTCTGTGTGCATCCGCTCATGTCTGAGGCATTCGGAGCTGACCTGAAACCTCTTCCCACACTCAGGACATTGGTAGGGCCTCTCCCCATTGTGGATGCGCTGGTGTCTTCTCAGGCCAGACATCCACCTAAAGGTATTCCTGCATTCCAAGCAGGTGTAGTACCATTCTCCAGTGTGAACCACCTGGTGTTGCAGTAGATAAAAAATAGTTGTGAAGCTCCTCCCATATTTCCCACATTCATAGGGCTTCTCCCCAGTGTGGATCCTCTGGTGTCAGATCAGCTCAGAGCTGTAGCTGAATCCCTTCCCACATTCCAAGCACTTCTGGGGCTTCTCTCCTCCATGAGACTTCTCCACCAGCTCTGAGCTCTGCCCGGATCTCTGGCCACCTTCCTGGCACAGGGAGGGTCTTTCCTCCTCACAGCTCCCTGGGCTGGGTTTCCCTCTCCTTGTGAGGGATCTCTGGGGCTTTTCTGCCTTTTCCATCCCCCCACACTTTGGGAATGAAAAATCCTGTTTTGGGGAAAAAACAAGAAGAGAGCTCCATGGGAGTTCCTCCTTTCCCAAGTTCATCTCAGGAAATCATTGGGCAACTTGTATCTGTAAGAACCTCCCAAACACCAAGATTCAGACCCAAAATCTTCTTGTCTTGGTTTGAAAGGCAGGTGTCTGCTAAGAAATGCAGGAGTGTCTCTTTAAAAGGGAGAATGAAAACCTCCTCCCTTCAAATTATTATAATTTTGAATTTAAGGGTCTCTGAGGCAAAGAGACAGGAATAGGAAGAACAGTTCTTTACTAGGAAACTTAAAATACAAATACAGTATTACAAAGAGCAAAGAACAGACTAAAAACACTTACCAAGTCAGAATACAACCTGACACTCAGGGTGTTGGTAGCAGTCTGATTAAATGGTGGCTGCAGTCCTCCTGGAATGATAGATGAGGTTCAGTTGAAGCAGTGGTCCTGTAGAAGGGTGCAGTTTTCCTCTGAAGCTGCAGTGTTGATGTGGAATGGTCAGGTTTTCCTCTGTAATCCAGGGAAAAAAGGCTGCCCTGATGTTCCAAATATCTGTTTTTATCTAGGTAGGAAAGGCTTGGTTCCTCCCCCTGGCTGGAACATCTCCCAATGGAATGATGTAATTTTATCAGTCATGCAGTGAGACTCCATGGCCCATTAGCAGATGATATATCCCTGGAGGAAGGATGGGTTGTGGAAAAGATAAAGATGACTGCCCCACCTGGTTTTAACAGATGGCCCATTGGCAGATAATATCTCCCACAGCGATAAGGAATACTGTCCCATCTGGATTCAAGAGATGCAGATAAAATGCATACTTCTGGTCACATCCTGTATTGAGACCTAAGACAAAGTTTTATTTCGAATTTTAATATTCCTTTAAGTTGATAATAAAAGTTTCCTTTACATTCTTTAAGTTTTAAGCATGCCTTGCTTTTGCTCCTAATCCTATCTCACAGTAGGAAATGAGTGTATTGAAACTGGCAAATCAAAATCACTACACCACCTTACTTCTGCTACTTACTCCATTTTAGAAACTTTGTTATATTTCTCCTGCCTCGACTCAATAGTGTTCTGTCTTCTCTTATTCCAAATCCTCTTTGTTTTCTTTCCCCACAGGTATCACCGTAACCTGCTCTTCCTGAGCATGCAGATTGGCCAGGAAAATCCAGAAAGCAAAAGTGGAGGCCAAGGCATTGCAGAAGGGGTTTCCTGCAGCCAGACACACAGCAGCCATTGCCAGGAGCTGTCATTTCCTAGCCCATGGTTTTAAGGATGCTTTGGTGGTACCAAAGCAGAAGACCCTTGGTGCTGTGCTGGAACAATTCCTCTAGAAGAAAAGGTGGTGTCCTTATGTGCAGGAACTCTGTGGTATCAGCAGTGGAAGAGCAGGATGAGGGAGATCTCCAGCCTTGGGATATTTCTGCAAAAGCCTTCACCCCTGCCAGAGCCTTGGTGGGAGCTGCCAGAGTACAGAGGGAGGCAGCCCTTTGGACGGGCATCCCTGCTCCCTCAGAGCCACGGCTGTGAGACAAACAGCCTCATCCCTGAGGATGCAGATGGGCAGGAAAAAGCCTGGAAGTAAAAAGGGGAGCCCAGCCGTATCCAAGAAGCTGTTCCCAGAGGCAAGTGTCCCTGCAGGAAGTGTCCTGGAGCCACATGTGCTCTTCCAGCAAGGAGGTGACAAAGAGCCTGGAGGGAGCATTTCCAGGACAGCCAAACGGACTGGACAGAGGGATATTCTAAGTGCTGAGAGCAGCTGGATGTGGGATCAGCCAGCTCCTGCTGCCTTTTGGTGGTGCCTGAGCAGGGCTGTGACAATGCCAGGGACATCTGCAGTGACATCTACCCTGTCCGTCTGGGCGTGCGCTCGGTCCCAAAGCTCACCCTGATCCTGATCTCAATCTCACTCCATGGTGAGACACACTCACGCTCCCGGATTTAATCTCATCCCAGTGCCAGACTGGTGCAGCCCCAGAGCCAACCTCAAGGCCAGGCCTAAGGCAAATTGCAGATTTAGCCTTAACCCCAATTCCAGCTCTAATCTAAAACCCAGCGCTAACTGCCAAGTCCACCTCAATTCCAGCCCCTTGCCAAATGCTCAGCCCCAAACCAAATGCCACATTTAGCCCTAAGTCCAAAGACAGCCCCAATTGCAACTCTCAGCCCAACCCCAATGGCAGTCTCAAGCCCTAAGTTCAGCATCGAGCACCAGCCAACACTCCAATGCCAGCTTTAGCTTGAACTCTCAAACTCAGCCCCAATTCCTGCCCCAAGGCCAACACCCTTCTTGGACCTAAGCCCAATGGCAGCCCCAGTCGCACTCGTTAGTCTAAGCCTGGCTCTAGGCTCCAGGCCACTGTGATAAATATATTACAGTGTTGGATTTAGCGATTGTTATAATCAATACTATGTGTTTTATAAAGTTGACTTTTGTAAAATAAGTTTTGCTAAAGTTGAGAGATCTTTTAAAGTGAATGTTGTGTTGGGATACCAATGCTGAAGAGTTGTTTTAATGTCAGCATTCAACCAATGAAGGAATGGAAAGCTGCTCAATGTATTGAAAAGTAACAAATGATCAGGACTGGGACAACTGGACACCATTGAAACAGGTGGGATGGGGGAGGAACTGTGTCAAAATGTTTGAATATGTCTCTAAAACACAGCCTCCTTTTTGTCCTGATTGTCCCATCTGCATCTGCCTCTCCCTTTGCCCTGGCTGAGGTACTTGGAAGGTTCAGACTTCCCCATCCACCTACTGCATGTCCCTGTTAATGTGCACCCCTACTACGATATTAGTCTTACTGCTTTCATGCCCTCCTCTTCTCATTTTCTCAAGAATTGTGTTTACAATGTTTTAATTACTATTGACTCAATCTCTTTTTCTGGATCCTAGTTGGTTTTGGGATTATTCTTGAAAGGAATGTTGGATTTGTCTTTACAAACGAGCTGTGGATCTGCTGTTAGATAAGACCAGCACTGGGAGATAAAAGAAACAATGGGATGGATTTCACTGATAGATGAATGGAAAAAGATTATTGCCTTTACAAACAAAGTGTAGGTTTGCTGTTAAGTGAAACAGGATATTGAAAGGTGAAAAAAGCAATGCGGAAAAATTATGACTTTTTTAAGAATTAAGAATTAAAAGGGAGGGTTATACATTAGAGGGGAATCTCAGCTATCAGGCGTTCCAGGATGTCTGTACCTCTCAAGTACCTCAGTGAATGGAAAAGGAGATAGGGAAATATGTCTGGGAAAATAGGGTAAAAAGGAGGCTGTGTCCTCCAAAAATCTGAGAGATCACAGAGGAATGGCCCATGGCCTCTCCCTTTATTCCAATAAAGCAAAGAAGGACTCCTCTCTCTCCTTTTTGGACATAAACTTCTGGTGTTTGTGGATTAATTTTCCTGACATTCTCAGTGACCTCACTGCCTGTCCTTGTAATTCCAATGAGAAATGGGTACTTTGCCCCCCCCACCACAGTGTTAATTTGCATTTCTAAGGCTCCTCTCCTGGCTGCCTGGAACCCATGTTTCTCTTGCAGAGCAGCCGTTGCATGACTCATGTGCCCCCCCCCACAATCTGCTTTTTACTTGACATCTTTATTGTTAGAGAGTTGTCCTAGTTTGGACAAACTTAGGGGAAAAAACCCCCAGAAGAGCTCCCCAGGGAATAAACCCCCAATTCTTTATCCCACTGGACTTAAGAAACAAATATTTCACTCAGGGGGAAAACCTATTTATTAACACATACAAGAGAAACACTTCCCAGCACAGATCCAGATGACAAAAAATTTTCACCGAGAGAGAAAGAGAGACGTGGACGATTCGATCTTCACTAGAGGGACGAGATGCTTCTCTGGCCGGTGTCCAGAGGCAGGCCGCAGGGTTCCTCCGGAGCGAGCTGGTGCTGATCCTCGGGAGGTGAGGGGGGGGGAAGGGAGAGGGAGAGAGAGAGAAAGGAAAGAAAAAACAGCCAGCAAGCCTTAAACAACAGCGAGCTAAAACAAATAATTCAAGCAATATAAAGCCAAAAAATCAAGAAAAAAAACAGCTAACTAACAAACCAGGCAACGAACTACTACCACAGCAGCGAAAAGCCACAAGCAGCAGCAGCCAGAGCCAAGCGAGCCACGGCAAGAAGGAAGAAAAAAACCAAGGCCAGTCCACAGAGTCGAGCCCAGGCGGCCCCTCCCCCGGGAGCAGACAGCTTCATGGCCAAGGGGGGCAGGGTGAGAATTCAGTCAAAACACCAACCCAGGACATTAAGGTATTATACGGTATTATAAGGTATTATTTGATGATACTTGTGAAGATGTGCAACAGAAATCATGTCGTCCACACATACCCCGGGTGTGCAGACAAAATCATTCCATGACACGTGAATTGTACTGGAGTTTTCCTAAATTTCATACAGTCTGAATCCATTGAAATCCATTTGTTTGACGTTCATTGCTTCCAAGTTGTGTAGTTCTCACTATTTGGTTTACTATTGGACCCGGATTTCTTTGCCTCTGATTTTTCAGATGTTACTTAGATTCCACTCCTGCATTTCCCTCTCTGCCTTTTCCAGAACAGGTGTATCCAGCTCCGCCCGGGGCTGGGTGTAAGGTGGGTGTTCCTTAATGTTTCCAGATGGCCGTTGATGTTTTGTTAATTGTCGTTATATTTGTGGGTGTCTTTTGGGCTATTCCGACTGTTGAGATGTTAAACTCATCTATGTTGAACCATGTAACATTCCTTAAAAAATCCCTTTAAAATTCCTTTCCCCGAGACAAAGGCAAACCAAGCCCGAGCAGAGAAATAAGATTTTTTAAAAATTTAAATTTTGTATATTTTCCAACAATCGAATCTCAGGCAGCCCAATGTGTGTGATTGAGAGCCAGAGTGGAATTGTGCAGTTGTGTTCCCCAGCAGCTGTGGCAGTGCAGGCACAGAAAGCAGCGAAGCTGCAGCAATGGCAGCAAGGATTGGCCCCAGTGGCTGGAGATGCCAAAGGAAGGTGCCCAGGCAGAGGATTTGAGCAGAGGATGTGTGGGCAGGCCCAGGGGCTTCCCCCGCTGTGGAGCCCTGGCTGCTGCTGCGTTGCCTTCAGTGCAGGCTCAGTGGGGCCTCCCATGCTGGTGCTGCAGCCGGGAAGTGCAAATCTGCGGGGCTTGAGAGCCCCTGAGCCCAGGGTGAGGGGTCCCCCTGTGCTGAGCTGTGCTGGGGCTGTTTCTGTGCTCAGGGACACTTGGGATGGACATGGCATTTGGCCACCAGTGGTGCTTCTTTGCTCTCCTCAGGCAGGACCCGATGTCCTGGTTGGATGTTGGGAAGAGCAAAGTGCCAAGGCAGGCTCTGTGCCAGCCCAGCTTCCTGGGGGAGAGACTTCACAGGAGACAGGATTGTGGCCACAGACTTTTTGAAATATACATTCCTGTTGCATCTGTTTGTTGCTTGGGGTAAAAGCAAGTAAGAGAGCAGGAAGGACCTTTGCAGGGGTTTCACAGAAATCTTTATTTCAGCCACGCTCGTGCACCGTCCATGGTTCAGAGAACAAAAGCAAAGGGGCTTTTAGAGGGTCCAGGTAAGTACATGGGATGAACAGAGCAGGGAAAACATCAGAGACCAATTATCAGGGGACTTGGGGTTGTTACAAGGGAGGGTTTAGAGCAGAGAGCTAACAGGGAATCAGGGTGGGAGTGACCAGAGACTGAGGGACAGGGAGAGGGGCACAGGGTTGACCCAGGAAATAGAATAGGGGTTACTTTACCTAATTGGGAATGCCTTCAGTCTCCACAACTCCCATTTTCTTTATCAATTAAGAAGGCTTTTTTAAAGGATTTTAAAATCAAATGGTTGAGGTAACTGAAGAACACAAAATAAAAACAATCAAAAGCATTCAGAAAACAATTTTCAAAATGCAAGCCCTTCTTTGAGTCCCCAGTGTCTGAACAGATTTTTGGAGCATCTTGGAACTGGTAGGAAGGGAGGTGAAGTTTTCTTGGCATGGCTTGTTAGGAAACTGAGTCAGGAAAGGGATTCTTCAGCATGGACTGGCACTCTGGTGGCTGTTAGCAATGTAGTTAGCAGAATGAGGGTGGAGTACCTGTTGAAACTCTAAATAGAAATCATTAATTTTAAAGAAAAAACAGAGGTTGTTATTTCAAGATATTTTTCTTTCTTTTCCCCCACCCCCCATATCAACCCCCTGTTTGTATTAAAAATGAACTTTGAGAAAACAGATTGGCAGCTGGGTAGCAAAGGTAGGGAGAAGCATGGCTGTGGGACTGGGACAATGGAAAAGGGGGTAGGAATTTGAGGGAACATAAAGAAAGGGTAATAGGATTTGGGGGAAATTTTGAAAGGACTTATTTTATAGATGAAAAAAGGGTAAAGTGGGAGGGAAGTAGGGAGGCAATAGGGATTGGGGAAGGCACTTATCTATTTGGCAGGTTTTGCAAATTGAGGAATGGACTTTTGGTTGCAGGACAGCTGATTGATGTTTTGTGCTGTCTTTGCTTTTGGGCTGCTGCCGTGACTTGATGGCTGTTGGCTTTGGGTTTTATGTCTCTTGTTGTTGTGTGAAGGACAACATCTTTTAGGATGCAGATAGTAGTTGCAGTTTGGTGCATGGCTGCTTCCTTGCACTGGGACTGCATTAGGTCCTGTAATATTGTCTGCTTGAGGGCCTTTTCTTCCTTGTACTATGTCAAATTGCACTGTTTCTCCATCTCCTACACTGCGGAGACATTTTCTGGGGTTATTTTTTTTGATTGCAGTTTGATGGACAAACACATCTTCTTTGGTATCATTTCAGGTGATGAATCCATACTTATTTTTCACATTGAACCATTTCGCAGGTCCCAACACTTTTGTAGCAATGACCTTTTCACTTTTGCCAGTGAGTTTGTGTCCGTGGCTGTGTTGCTGGACGTGCTGGTGTTGGCGAGGCTGTTGCTGGTGTTGCTGTTGCTGTTGCTGTTGCAGGCAGGAAGCGGCAGAGCCCGAGCGGGACGGGCGGTGCCGTGCCCGCGGAGCGGTGCGTGCCAGTGGGGTTGGTGTGGGTTCAGCGGCGGGCGGGCAGCCGGCCTGTGGCGGGCGGCTTCTTCTGCTCTCCCTTCTGGGTGGCACAGGCGAGGGGGCAACGTGACCAGTGTGCAGGCAATGCTGTGGGTTGCTGCTGGTGGCGCGGCTTCTGGCGCGGGGCTTCCGAGGCCAGACCGAGCTTCTCCGGAGCTGCCCTGCTTCAGGCAGTGGCAGCAGGGTGGCCGCTGGCTTTGCGGAGAGTGGCGGGACTCACTGCCCGCATCGCGTCTGGCGGTGCCATGGCAACCGTGGTGAGCGTGTTTGCTCCATCAGACGCAGTCTCCATTTCACAGAGTTCCCCAAGCTGTGTGACCACAGCGGGCTTGGCTGGTGCAGCTGTAATTGGTGAGTTGGGGGTTGCACTTCCAACTCCTCCACCCTCAGTTCTGGGACCAGGCCCCTGGAAACTGGGGGGAGTGGCTTGGGACCCGGGGGGTGGGGTGTCCTTGGGGGCAGGGTCCCAACCAGGAGAGGAGGGACGCGACTCTGAAACGGGAGCAAAGGGAGACCCCGTGCCTCCAGCCACGCAGTTTGTGCCATTTTGTGGAGCAGGGCTAAGCACAGGAAAACTTGGAGAAGGAAACTTTTCTTGCGACAGGAGAGGGTGTAGGGAGAGGGGAACGCGGAGGTTATTGGCTGGGATTCAGCATTTTCTGAACATTCATTAGAAAGCTGAACACCTACAGCAATTAAAATAAACAAACGTAAAGTTTTTATCACTGGAAAGTCTTCATTATGCAACTTGCTCGAAGCCCCATTCAAAAAATCGTCATTTAGAAATGAGTTCTGTGAAACGTCAGGATAATGTTCACACAAACAGTGTACTAAAAGCTTCAAATCCCTCTTTAAAAACTCAGAATTCCTGCGAGGAAGAATGTTTTTAAATTTGAGGTAGACTTCCTGCTGTGATCAGATGTATCTTACTGGCATTTAACCCAAGTCTCTTCCCAACACTGGAGAGTAAAACGAGCAAAAGTGAAGAGTGCCCCAAAATTTCAAACTCACCACAGTAAAGTTAAAAAACACTCTCGGGGTGGTCCATCTACAGAAGCCCCTGTTTGATGCGCTATTTGTTGCATGTTTGTTTTTTGAGGGTGATAGCAAGTAAGAAGCATGAAAGACATTTGCAAGGCTTTCACAGAGATCTTTATTTCAGCCATGCGTGTGCACTGTCCATGGTTCAGAGAACAAAGGCTAGGTACTTTGTAAGGGTCCAGGTTAAACACATGGGATGAGCAGAGCAGGGAGGATGCCTCAGATACCAATTACCAGGGGACATGGGGGTGTCACAAGGGTGGGGTTAGGGCAAAAGGCCAACAAGAAAACAGGGTGGGAGTGACAGAAAGGCTGGCAGACAGGGAGAGGGCACAGGGCTAGAGGCCTCTCATTTTCCCTATGTGGGAATGTCTTTTGGGGTCTCCACACTGGGCGAGGATTTTCCCCTCGACCAGACAGAAGGGTGGCTGAGGGCAGCGCGCCAGGAGAATGAGGCGAGTTATGTCTCCCTCAATGCTCATTGGAGCCACCTCAATCTCAAGGGCTGTGTGTGCTGTGTCCCCAATAACAAAATATTCACTGTCCAGTTCCATGTGGTTTATCGTCACATCCAGTAAGTTGTTTGGCAGGTCCACTGTAATGAGTGTCCAGTCAGTAAACCTGAAATAAAAGCCTTTGGTAATCACGAGCCTAAAACAGCCACAAGGCTGCCAAACCTTGTTAATCAGATATTTAACATTTTCATTTTCCTGCATCCCCACACCCTGCTTCCCCTCCTCCCCTTTTTTATTAAGAGAGAGGCTTTTGACAGAATGGAGCCCACTGCATTTATATCTTTGTGCACAATTATGTCAATGGTGGGTACACACTGTGGCCTCAATTTTTTCTGTTTGTTGGTAATTTTTGTTTCTGGCTTTGAGGACAGTCTCTGGCAAAGCGTCCTGGCTTTTTGCACTGGAAGCAGATGACATGTTGCAGCTGCTCTGGTGACATGGGTTGCCTCCTCACTCCTGGTCTGACAGGAGCAGCAGTCTTTGGGTGTGCCAGTCCCAGATTCCTCTCATGAGCACCGAACAGTTCTGCTTTTCTGGCGCAGGCTTCTATCATCTGTGCAAGACTAGGCAAAGGCTCAAGGGGAAGGCTCAGTATGACCCTGCAGCAAGTTTCATTAGCATTCCTCTGAGCCATCTCCTTAATCAAATCTGCCTGTATTGCTGGGTCGTGCACTTGCTTCTCTACCTGTGTTCGAAGGCGATCCACAAATTGCAAGAAATTCTCTGAGGCAAACTGTTTAATGTTAACATAACTACTCTTGACTTCAACCGTTGCTAACTGGTTAAAAGTCTTTTCTGCTGCATTACAGATCTTATCCAAAACAGACTTGGACAACATTTGAGTTTGTCTTTCAGAGCAGTGCCAGTTCTCTCCAGCACATAGATGTTCATAGGTAATGTCATTCCCATCACTATTTGTGCATCATTGGAGCTTTGCTGAAGCTCCTGTAGAAGCATCCTTAGAGACCTTCTCCACATGTTCTCCCATAAATCATACTCTGAGGGAGTAAGGGCCACCTTAGTGTTCCATATCTTAGTTTTTACCTAGGTAGGAAATGCTTGGCTCCTCCCCCTGGGTGGAGCATCTCACAATGGGATGATGTAATTTTATCAGTCATGCAGCGGGACTCAATGGCCCATTAACAGAATATTTCTTCCTGGAGGAAGGATAGGTCATGGAAAGGAATAAAGAACACTGCCTCACTTGGTCTTTAACGGATGGCACATTAGCAGAGGATATCTCCCACCGAGATAAGGAACACTGTCCCATTTGGTTTCCACAGTTCATGAACATGGTGATAGAACACACACTTTTGGGCACGTATTTACGTTGTAACCTAGGACAGTCTGGGGCTAAGTTCCTGAACTTTTAAACTAGATTTTAGGGATTATAACCCTCTTAAGGCACTTACAGTATATTCTAGCTGAAAACTAAAACTTCTACTTCATATTTATGTGACTTAATAATATTCCTACTTATTAAAAACTAAAACTTACACTTCCATTTCATGTCTGTGAGGCTTAATATATTTTCTCTCAAGGCTTTAATTCAATCCCTGCATTCTTCACTCTTTCTGAGTGACTCAGAGGCTTCTATTTTACACAGTCTAACATGCACTGACACTGGAGTGGGGCCCCACAGGGAAGGACACAGGGAGCCCACATTAGGGAAGATCGTGCTGCTTTCTGCCAGTTTGAGGGGGTTATAAATGGCTTTGGGGAATTTCCCAGTTAGTTTATGGGTGGAGGTGACCCATTTTTTGGGAGAATCCTGATGCTTTCTGCCAGTTTTGGGGGTTCTAAATGGCTTGTAGTGTACTCACTTCCATGGGTTCTGACGCCGCCTGCCCATGCTTTGAACTGGCCCGGACTGGTGCTCCCAGTGCTGCATGGGGTGGAACCATGGGGACCCCCTACAGCACAGCGTGGCTGCTTTGGGGCTGGCAGCACTGCCCAGCGCTGGGGATGGGCGTGTCAGGGAGCTGGGGCCGTACTGGTGGTACTGGGAGCTCCCCTGTCTGGGAGCCAGCATGACTTGTGTGAACATGCGTGCTCCCCAGCGGGGACACCCAGCGCGGTGTCACACTGCCCCCAAATGGCTGCTCCCAGTATTCCCAATAAAGCTTCCCAGTTCGCCTGTCCTGTTTATTGAGGGCCAGTAGGGAAAGACATGGAGGGACACTATGGGGGGATGTGATTGGAAGGGGGCAGAACGGGCCCTAGCATGGATCGGGAATGGAGACCTGCAGGAAAGGTCGTGTCTGCCCCTTCTCACCCTGCTCTGGGGGCCCCTGAACCCCAGCACGGCATAGCGCCAACGCCAAAGCTGCTGGAAAAACCCTAAGCCAGTTGGGGAATTTTGGGAGGGGGTCCATGAGGGCACCCAGGCCAGGCCAAGAGCTCAGCGCTGCAGCAGCCTGACCTGCCCTGGCTCCATCCCAGCTCCTCCTGATGGATGCGATGGTGTTGGGAAAATGGGGAGGCCGAGGGTGGGCACTGGGCCCAGGGAAATGAGAAGGGATGGAGGAGGAAGACGAGGGCAAAGGAAGAAGCGGGAGAAGAATCAGAAAGAATAGGAAGAGGAGGCAGGAATAGAAAGGAGGAGTGGGACCCCAACCAATGTAATTTGGGAATCCCAGCCCCCTCCCCTACTCTTTGAGGGTTCCATCTTCTCTTTTCTCATGTTCTTCCACCTCTTCCCCATTGTCCCCCAATCCACCACCCCCATCCAACATGCTTGGTTTTGGGGGTTCCATGCCCCTCCACCTTACTCTGGAAGTCCCACACTCCTTATCTCACAATTCAGGCACCTCATTACCACTTTTTCCTGGGAGGAATGCCAGAGTTTTATGATTTTTGTGATGTAGTTATGGAGGGGAACAGCTCTGTTTGGCTATCCCCTCCCTCTTGTGGACTCTCAGCTGCCCCTGACACCCTGGGGGTGCTGGGATTTCCCTCCTGGGGACAAGGATATTCATTCCCTTCCAGGAGCCCAATGCTTGGCTGGGGCTCCAGGGCAGGGGGTCCTTGAGCAGCTGCCCCAGAACCTCCACCAGGGTCTCCCAATGCAGCCAGAGCCGCTTGGCCTGGGATCGCCAAAGCCCTCAGCAAGCCCAACGTCCCTCCCAGGAACCCTCAACTCCTTCAAACCCAGCATTCCCCTACAGCCCCTGCAAGATCCCCTCATGGCACCAACCACGGCATGTCCCCACATGTCACTGGCCATGTCCCACCATGTCCTCACCCATGGCTGTGTCCCCACATTTCCATCTCTGTCACTATCTCCTACATCTCCATGCATGCCCATGTACCCCATGTCCCCACAATGGCCATGTCCTCGCCCATGTCCATTTGTCCCCAGGTAACTCTCTATGTCTGTGTCCCGCCATGTCTCTATCCCCCCATGTCCCCACCCCTGTCTTAGTTCAGTGTCTTTATTTTTAGTGTTGGGTGTTTTAAAAGGATGAAGAGAAATCAAAAGGAAACCAAGTCGAGAAGAAAAGCATTTCCTTTTTCATGCCAGCCGAGGATTCATGTGCTTGGGCGGGAAAAAAGAACATTTTCTGCAAGGGTTTCTACCTCACTGTCTCCAAAATCTTGGTCTTTGCCCCAGTCCATCACCATTTTGCTGCAAAAGACACCTTTTAGTAATAGGAAATCAAAATTTTGCAATTACTGAGGTTGCAAAAGACCTCCAAGACCATTCAATATTCCTAGATGCCACCAGAAGACAGGATTGAACACAAAAAAATTTCTGGGGTTGAAATTCAGTAAGTCCACTCCCCCCAAGGAATTCCCAATGTTGGTGTGCGTCCCGATCGATGTTCCTGCCCCTGCATTCATCCAGGTGCCAACAGGGAGACAGGATGATGCAGAGCCCCCCAGCCAGGTGTCTTCCCAACACAGATCACCAGGGCTCTGCCCAACAGGGGTCACTGGGAATCATCCAACACCGATCTTCCCATGGGGAATGGAGCTGGATGTTGACTGGTGGCCCGATCCAGGTCCGGCACGGTGGCCCTAACCCAGGGTCACTCGGTCCATCAGCTCCAGGACACCAATGTGGTGGACAGCAAATGGCATTTATTGAGGGGTTACAAGGGTCTTTATAGCCTAGATAGTAGTGGTCATTTCCCCTAGCTCACGTCCGGCTGTGAGCTCAGATCCGGAGCAGTGGATCTCTGAGGGAGAGGGGTCCCTATCTTAACCGTACATCCCGATATCTTCCGCACGCTTTTCCCTAACTCTCCACAGTTCCCCCCTCTCTCATGATTAGTAAAATTTATATGAAATTATAAAGTGTAGATATCACAAAATTTTCGTGGGTTAGTAAAGTTAGTATAAATTTGTAAATGTGTTAGTAACAGGCACACTTTAAAGCAGTTGTCGATGTTCGACAAGCATAATGTTAACTGTTTCTAAACGCTTTTTGACAAATAGCACCAATCTGTTAAATATGCAAGGCCCGAAGATTAGTGTTAGTAGGATTATAGTGACCGGGCCGATTAAGGTAGAAATTAGGGTGGTGAGCCATGGGGACTGGTTGAACCACGATCCAAACCAGCCCTGTTTAGCTTCTCTGTCCATTTTTCTCTGGTTCAGTCGTTCCCTCAGCTCTGCCATGGAGTCTCTAACGACTCCAGTGTGGTCTGCATAGAAGCAGCATTCTTCTTTCAAGGCGGCACACAGGCCTCCTCGCTGCATGAGCAGAAGGTCCAGTCCTCGCCTGTTTTGGAGGACGACTTCCGAGAGTGAGGAAAGGGATGTTTCCAGGGCGGAAATGGATTTCTCGATTCTCTGCAAGTCCTCGTCCACTGTCATCTGCAGTTGGGCCAGGCCTTGATGTTGTGTTGCGAGGGCTGAGACGCCTGTGGCAGCACCGGTAGCTCCTAAGCCCAGGAGCATTGCGATGGTGATGCCTGTCAACACTTCTCGCTTGTGGAGCCGATCTGGTTCCTCAAGCAGGCGGTACACTTCTTCTTCCTGGCGATACAGAACTCTGGGGACAATTAAAACTTGGACACAGAAGTCGGTAGAATGATCGAATTTGTCAAAGAGCACACACGGGCTTACCCCAGATTGTTGACAGACCCACATCCCCGATGCAGCTGGGATCACCCACTGGAACTTTCCCCCTTTTAGTTTGACGAATTCCCAGCAGACGTTGCCCCTCTGCATTGCCAGGGTTGCATTGCCAAAGCATTTGCCTTGGCCCGTGATTTGGCTTAGGGTAATGCTTCTCCGGGGGGTGTCCCATCTGCACTGGCGTGGACTGTCTGACTTGGAAAAGATGAGTGGGAGATCGAGGGCAACACCTTCGTAGAAAGGGGGTTGTGCATCATAGCATAGCCAGCATGATTCTGTGAGGTTTGGGTTGGACTGATTTAACGATATAAAGGTTGCATTTAACACACTGAGGAATGGATTGGAGAGGGTTGGTGTGGTTAAGAGATTGGATAGAGAGGAGGTAGATTTGTGCATTTGTGTTTTGTGACTGGAGCTGTGGTTAGCTGTGATCTCTTTTTCGAGTCCACCCAGTACAAGAATTGGATTGGGTCCGACTGACTGGGATATTGAAGGTGGGAGTCTGATAATTTGTAAGTTTGCCCAGATGCGGCGAGAAACGTGAACAAACACTGTCCACACTTTGCCCGTGGTCCAACCATCATGGGTTGGTTGCAGGATTGTCATTGTGTAGTTTGTGCAGGTGTGCTGCTTTATGCCTTGAGGCGTGAGTATATACCCATCCATATCAAATTTTGGTTCGATACAGCCGTGGGGAGCAAACTTAACTTGCAAGAACTTATCAGGCTGTTGTGGTTTCCATCTGTTGCCCGTTACAATTGTTTCACACCCCCAATATCCACAATATCCATACCCTGGGTAATTACAGTAACTTTTTCCTGGGTTGGAAGCAGGGCACCAATAAGTCTGAAACAGTGTTGTCTCCTGAAATTTGGGGAACCCCGTATGTGAGGGAAAAATGTCCTTTAATCTGAAATGAAAAACTGGAGTGTCAGCTGTAACCATTTCTTTGATGACCCTCTCACCTGAGAGATGGCGTAGAACCCACCTGAATGGCTGGTGAGGGTAATGCTTTGTGTCTGCCTGTCCTCCGCCCACTAACCCTAGGAACAGGATAACACAGAGATACCGTTGCTGCTTTGACTTTGATGGTGTGAGCTTCTCAGGTGATGCCGGGATGCTCAGTGGTCCCTCTCTCTTTCCTGGTAGTGGGGTGTACGGGTTGCGGGGGCGTCCGATGATCCAGTCCTGCAAACAAAGTCTCACAATTCTCATTATCTCCACTCTGAAGGTCTGGTTTGATAGATTTGAGTGGACACCATTTAATGTCCCCATCTTTTTTAACTGCCGCGTACCCCCGCCCCGTAAGTACTAGCCTCCAACCTTGTTCCCACTCCCCTAGTTCGTTTCTGACCACAATCCGTGGGCCTTCCTCTAGTGCTCGAGTGGCCCAGTGTCTCTGGGCAGGACTGTTTGTCTCATCCCCCCTAGGGAATTGATTCAACGCTAGCAGCGCTGTTGCTAGTAAACGCGCCTGGTCGCTTGAGGGAATGGCATTGGTGAAGCCTTCTGTCTTTGCTAGTACTTCCAGTTTAGTTTTTAGAGTCTGATTTGCCCTTTCGACGATGGCTTGTCCGGTGCTGTTGTACGGGATGCCGTGTATCAAGGCGATGTTCCATTTTGAGACGAATGCTTGGACTGTCTTCGAGGTGAAATTTGTGCCATTGTCTGTCTTGATCTGTTTTGGGATTCCAAGCCATGCCATGGCTGTCAGCCAATGTTGGATGGTGGCTTTGGAATCTGTCCTGGAATGCTGTGTGGCCACGATCATACCACTGTATGTATCCACGGTAACTGCGAGCCACACTCGGGGTTTTAATAGCTGGCATTGGGTAAAGTCTGTTTGCCATATTTCTGAGGCTTTGAGGCCTCTGGGGTTGACGCCGCTGGACCACAGTGGTGATTTTTGACAGTGAGGGCACGTGGCAACAACGTGCTTTGCATCTGCCACCGAAATCCCGCACTTCTTCGCGAGTGCTTTTGTTCCGATGTGAAGGGATTCATGCAACTGACGAGCTTCTTTCAGCGTCCATACGCCTTTTGCGGCTGCGTCAGCCTTGTCATTGCCAATCTGGTAGAACCCTTTGGTCGGGTTGTGGCTGTTGACGTGGATGACTGATATGGTGCCTTTCCGTGAATAGAGCGCTTCTTCTAGCATCATTGCTACCGGGGACACTGATACACCTGGTCCAGACATGGCTAGGCACAGCTTGGCCACAAATATGGAGTCAGTCACTATGTTGAGGTGTTCTTCTGGGAACAGTCCACACGCTAGCACTACGGCAGCCGCTTCGAGCTGCTGGACTGAAAGCGTGGGGTCTGTTGTCTTGACACATTGCCATTGTTCTCCTGACTGCCACACTGCCGCTGCTGTGGAGGTCAGCGACGATGCATCCGTGAAGACGGTCGGTCCTACCAGTGGTCGGTCGATTATCTTTGGTGGGAGATCGATGTCGACGACGGTGAGCAGCTGAGTCCAAGGGGGTTTTGCGGCGTAGCGAATCTCTCCTCCGAAGCCTGCAAGGGCCACAGCTAGGTATTCAGATACTGTTGTAGACTGCACAGAGAGTTGTTTGCAGAAGGGCAAGTAAATCCTGGCAGGTTCGATGCCCAGGTGTCTCAGGGCGAGCTTTCTGCCCTTCATGATGAGGCTGCCAAGACATTCGACTCCTGGGGAAAAGGCACGCGACGGTTTCCCCAAGACCACCCACAGTATCGGTTGGGCTTTGTCGGGGGGTCCTTGGGCTAAGGCTCCCACTCCCCCCTTTTTTGTAAAGTGGACATACAGATCGACCGGCATACTGGAGTCCCATCTGGTGAGTGTGCTTGCTGATACTTGGTGTTCGATAAAGTTGAGCGAGCTTATCGCTTCTGGTGTCAGGGATTTCTCCTCCCATGGGATTTTTCCTTTCAAGAGGTCATTCAGGGGGTCCATGACCTCAGGAGGAATTAGGACGATGTTGCGGAGCCACTGTAAGGGCCCTACCAGTTGCTGCACGTCATGGAGCGTCTTGATATTTCTGCGGATTTTCATCTGGGGAGGGGTTACGTAAGAGCTTGTGATTCCCACCCCTAGGAAAGTTACGCACGGTCCCTTTTTTATTTTTGCGCTCGCTATTTCGAAGCCATTTGTTTTTAAGGTCCTGGAGATGGTTGATATCAGCTGGTCCACTTAGCTTGTTGATGGTGCGGCGATCAGGATGTCATCCATGTACTGCATGATGGTCACTGTCAGGTTGCTCTGCCGGACTGGTGCCAGCGCTCGGTCCACGGCGATCTGGCAGATAGTAGGGGAGTTGATCATTCCTTGGGGCAGCATTTTCCAATGAAAGCGTAGGTTAGGCCGCTGGCTGTTTGGAAAGACAATGGAAAAAGCGAACCGCTCCTTGTCATCCTCGTGCAGGGGAATAGAAAAGAAGCAGTCTTTGATGTCGAGCACTGCACAGGGTTGTCCTCTCGGTATCACCGAGTTCATGGGCAGCAAGGTTTGTACCGGGCCCATTGGCTGGATTTTCTTGTTCACTTCCTGCAGGTCATGCAGGAGACGAAATCCTTCACCAGACCGTTTAGGTATTACGAAAATCGGGGTGTTCCATGGGCTCGTGGAGGGTTCTATATGATTCTTGTGCAGTTCACGGCCAACTAGCTTAAGGAGAGCAGTCATCTGAGGCTTGGACAAGGGCCACTGTTCGATATACACTGGATCGATTGATTTCCAAGTTAGTTTGATGGGCAGTGACGGGTACACGACAGTGGCCCTTAGAATAAATTTGTCATCCTGACATCCAGCATGGCTAAGGCATCTCTCCCCAGCAAGGGTGGGCAATCCGACATGACGTACACCGTGAGGGTGATGTCCTTCCTGGTCCTCTCTCGGTGCAGAGTGTTATTGCTATTGGCTGGGTGCTTTTGCGGGCTCGGGACTGCCCTCCAACTCCGCTCACCATGGGGGCTTCTTCTAGCTTCCATGGTAGAGGCCAGTGTATATCTGGAATGACGGTGACGTCTGATCCAGTGTCCACCCAAAAGGGGAGGCAGATGGCCGTGCCGTCAGAGCTGTTGCGGAGACGACACTCTGCCCACACGATCAGCGGGTGCCTACCCACCTTCACTGCAAAGACCATCCATGGGTCTCGCTCGTATGCTTTCATGGCCAAGGCCACCCAGGGGCCTCGTCCCCAGGGTGCTGTTCTTGGTATTCCTGCGGTGCAGGTGGGTTCGGCTGAGCTGTTTGTTGGGCGACAAAGTTGGCCATTTCTTGAGGGGGTAATGGGCGTGGAAGCCCCGTGCCCCATTGAGGGTTGCTGTAGGTGGGCTGCTTGGTGTTCCAGGAGGGAGAGGGCTGGGTACGGCCCGGCTGCCCCCTCCCCTTCCCGTTTCCCTGAGGCTTGGATCTGCATTCCTTAGCTAGATGCCCCTTCTTTCCACAAGCCCAGCATGGTCCTCTAATTTTCCCCTGGCGTGGTGCAGCAGCTGCTGGTGGGTGTCCTGACTGGGGACAGTTTACTGCCACGTGACCTGCCTGGCCACACTTGAAGCATGCCATCACGCTGGTTATTGCAGTGTGAACTGCTGCTTGAATGGGAGCTAGGTGTTCTTCCTTTGCTACATGTCTGATCATGGTTGCGATATTAGACCCAGGTGGCAGTGATCTTAGAATGTCTCTGGTGGCTGAATTGCATTGCTGGCGCAGGCAGTCTGCTAGCACAGGTCCTTTCGCTTCTGAGGGCAGTGCTGAGCAGTCTAAAGCTGCCTGGAGACGATCTACAAACTGAGTGAAGCTTTCACTCTCGCTCTGCTTTATAGTGGACCATGGCGATGGTCTGGCTATTGCTTTAGAGGCAGTACGGATGGCTTCTCGGGCAGCACGGGTGGTAGTCATGACCTCATGGGCTCGCAGGCCCTCTGCCTGTGCTTGTGGGGTGATCATGGCTGGATCTCTGCCCATCAGCCTCTGTATGCTGGAGCCATGCAAAGGATGGTTCTCCCCAGTTACTAGGGCTAGCTGCTTTGCACAATTGTCCTCCCATTCTTGTTTAAAAACGATCATCCCTGCCCCATCAAAGATTAATCTGCAAGTCTGTTTAATATTAAAGGGGAGCATATCATCGCCTCCAAAAATGCTATCAATAAGTGTGGAAACCATGGCAGAATTGATTCCTTTGTCAGCAACCGCTTTCACGATAGCCTGCACATCCTTCGGGTTTACCGGGGTATACGTTCTCTGGTTTCCGCCGGCACCCCCCACCCTGACCGGGAATACTAACTTGGCAGACGGGGCCCACTCCGCACATGCTATTTTAATTTTACGCCAATCTGTAAGGGGGGTTCGATTTGTATCTGGTGTCCCCTTAACCCATGCCGGAGGGTTATAGCTAGTGGTGTTATATTTTGCGGCTCCCTTCTCATGAAAGCTGCAGCCGATGTCAGATTCCTCTTCCGACCACCCCTCCGACCGGCTGTCCCAGCTCCGGTCAGAGTCAGAGCCGGAAGTCGACTGACTGGATGTTTCCGGGCTGCTCAGCCTTTTTCTCGGGCTCTGCCCCCGCCCCTTCCCCCGGGGGCCGGGCCGTTCCCTCCCCCTGGGATCCCCCTGCCTCCTGCTGGGGGAGGTTCTTGCCCTATAAGGTCCTGATTTAAAATGAGCTCTGTGATTGGTCTTACGCTCCACCTCGGGGGCTGTCCCTCCTCCCTGCTCGTCTGTGCTTGCGCTGTTCAGCGAGCCCTCTGCATGCCTGCCCCCCGCGTCAGCGCCCCGCCCCCCGCCACGAGGCTCGGCGCCATTTTTAAATTCATAAGGCGGCGGAGATCTTTTATCTGCTGCTGCGAGCTCTGATATTATAGCAGCACTCTGTGCCTCCTCCGTTAGCCCCTGCCACAATGCCCGCGCGCGTTCCCCCGCCTCTGGTGGCGGTGAGTCCGAACTGGGAGGGTGAGGAGGGGGCTCCGGGGACCGCGCATCCGCGCGGCCGGCTGGGTCCGCGGTTTGAGTAGCCGCCCCGATCCCCAGCTGCGGCGTGGCTAATAAACAAGTTCGCGCGGCTTTCCAGGTCTCCTGCTCCTGCCGAGCAGCCCGCAAAGCCTGGATAACTTTGCCCCATGATTTAAGAGGCTTCCCTGAGCCGGAGGACATGGTGTCCTCAGGCAGGGCTGTAGTGCATTTATCCCATACCTCCGGATGGAGAATTTCTACCGGGCTCTCTATGGCCCCAAGCTTAACCAACCTCGGCACTGCGAGAATAAAATCCTTAAGCTTACAATCAATATTCCACTGAGCGTGGATCTCACTTACGACCTTCGCGATAGCGTCCATGCTCCTCGCTGGTCCAGGGGACGTCACCCTCACTGCACTCGCCAGCGGTGCAGTCGCCGGGTCCTGGTTGGGCGAACCCCAAACTCCGTGCGATCGGTTCCCGATCTTTTTTCTTCTCCCGGGTTTCGGCACCAATTTGTTGACTGGTGGCCCGATCCAGGTCCGGCACGGTGGCCCTAACCCAGAGTCACTCGGTCCATCAGCTCCAGGACACCAATGTGGTGGACAGCAAATGGCGTTTATTGAGGGGTTACAAGGGTCTTTATAGCCTAGATAGTAGTGGTCATTTCCCCTAGCTCACGTCCGGCTGTGAGCTCAGATCCGGAGCAGTGGATCTCTGAGGGAGAGGGGTCCCTATCTTAACCGTACATCCCGATATCTTCCGCACGCTTTTCCCTAACTCTCCACAGCTGGAGCAGAGCACAAAGCTCTTCCCACATCGGGGCACTCACAGGGTTTTCTTTAGCGGTGGGTCCATTGGTGTTTGGTCAAGGTTGAGCTCTGTGAGAAGCTCTTCCCACACTCGTAGGGCCTCTCCCCGGTGTGGATGCGCTGGTGTCTGATGAGATGGGTGTTTTGCTTGAATCCCTTCCTGCATTCGCGGCATCGGAAGGGCCTCTCATCTGTGTGAATCTGCTCATGTAGGAGCAGATGGGAGCTGGTCGGAAACCTCTTCCCACACTCAGGACAGTCGAAGGGTCTCTCCCCTGTGTGGACGAGCTGGTGGTTTCTCAGGGCAGAGCTCCATCCATAGCTCTTCCCACATTCCACGCAGGTGTAGGGCCGTTCCCCAGTGTGGACCACTTGGTGCCGCAACAGGATAGAGATATCTCTGAAGCTCTTCCCACATTCCCCACACTTGTAGGGCCATTCCCCAGTGTGGATCCTCTGGTGATCCATTAGGTGGCCCTTCTGTCTAAAGCTCTGCTCACATTCCCCACACTCGTAGGGCCGTTCCCCAGTGTGGATCCTCTGGTGCCGGATAAGCTCAGACCTGTAGCTGAAGCCCTTCCCACATTCCAAGCACTTGTGGGGTTTCTCCCCTCCATGAGGCTTCTCCACCAGCTCTGAGCTCTGCCTGGATCTCTGGTTGCCTTCGTGGCTCAGGGAGGGTCTTTCCATTTCGCAGCTCCCTGGGCTGGATTTGCAGCCCCTCCTTGTAAGGGATCTCTGAGGCTTTTCCTCCTCCACTGTCCACCCACACCTTGGGAATGAAAAATCCTGGTTTGGGGAAAAAACAAGAGGAGAGGGCCTTGGGGTGGGGATTCCTCCTTGCCCAAGTTTATCTCAGGAAATCATTGGGCATCTTGTGTCTGTAAGTACCTCCAAAACACCAAGATTCAGACCAAAAATCCTCCAGACATCAAAACACAGACAAAAACTCCCCCAAACAGCAAGATTTAGTCTTAAACCCCTGTAAAACAAAGATTCAGCCCCTCTAGGAAAACCAAAGAACCAACATTTAGCTCAATAAAGGTCAGAAACACCAAGATTCACCCTGGTGAAAATCGTGGATCCCCCTCTCGAGTCACCTGCTACATTTGTGGAGGGGGGGCGCAACGCTCCTGGGCCTGCAGGGAGGCTGCAGATACAGGGAGGGGTGAACCTTGTCCTCCTTCCCGTTTCTCCTCCTTCTCCTTCTGTGTCTCTTCTCTTCCTCACACTTCCTCCTACAAGTGCTCCTCCTCCTGCCCAATCCCACCTTCTCCCCCCACGTGCAGTGTTTGACCGTTTTGTTCTTTAATCCTGCTTCTTCTTCCCTTCTCCTGCTGCCCCCAGGCACAGCACCCACTGCTGCTCCCTCTTCCCCCCAAACCCACAGCATCCCAGCACAGGGGCAGGGATGGAGCTGGGTCAGCGCTGGGCTCTCGGCCGCTCCCACCCACACTCGGTCCCCTCTGCAGCCACTCCCTCCACGACAGCGTAGTGGGGCCCAGCCCTGGCAATTGCAGAGACCCCATGGCAAATGGCCAATGGCCTCTCCCCCTTCTGTGAATGAAATTGCTTTTACAAGACTCCTTTCCTTTCCTTGTGGACAGAAACCTCTGGTGATGTGAAGTTTTCCACACACCTTGGGGCTCGGCCAGAATTCGTTCCCCCATCTGGGGCAGGGGCAGTGAGTAGAGCTGAAGGTGCCTCACCCAGTTTGGGTGATCGGCTCCCTTGGGGGGCGGCGGCACCGGGCATGGATTGGGTACCCAAGAGTGACCAGGAGACAGACAAGTGACAGATCAGGGGGGCTGTGCAGAGTCAGCAGCCAGAGAGCACTGAAAATCTCATCAGTGAGTGCAGTGGGATCTCTGGGGAGTAAACATGGCAGGGCACCCTTAGAGGGGAGAAAGGGAAGCCAGGAAGGGCTCCTGGCAAAAGGGATCCCAAAATATCTCTGAAGGGACCCTTGGGAGCATGCTGAGGGAGTTTGCACATTCTCCCAGAGGTAATCGAGGACATGGACACCCAGGGGGGCAATATGGGAAACCCAGAAGGGATTTAGACAACACTATTCAGGGGATAAGTGGGAAAGATGAGCTGGTGTGTTTTATTCAACCACTGTTACAAGATGTGGGGGATGGGTTTGAAATGCAGGAGCTCTTATTTGTTCCTAATTCTGACTGTAATTTTCTGAGAAGGGATTTGATGGCTAATTTAGTAATACAAATTAATATTGTAAATGTGAAACAGTGTTGTGCCTTTGTCTGGCAGATGTCTGGCAAGGCCTATGCTGAAGAGAAACCAAAATTGTAGGCGATATGGAACCTCTCCAAAGTACTTTGCAGCAACCAGGACAAGTGGTGTCTAAAAGCAATACCCTATTCCAAAGCAGGGAAGGAAGGGCTCACAGCCTGATATTGAGTCCCTGCTAAAGGCAGGGCTTTTGGAGCCTGGGATCTCTCCATATAATGCTCCTATCCTGCCAGTCAAGAAATCAGATTGAATCTATAGAATGGTGCAGGACCTAAGAATAATAAATGAGTTTATTAAACCCAGGTACCCCACAGTCTCAGATTCTTTCACCATCTTGAACCAGGTTCCCCCCTCACACTGACACCATTCAGTACTTGATGTCAAAGAGGCTTTCTGGGGATGCCCACTCACACAGGATGGTAAACTGTATTTTCCCTTTGAGTGGGAACAAGAGGTAGAAGGGAAAATGGTAAGGACATAGACGGTCCTTCTGCAGGGATGAACGGAAGCACCAGCCTTATTGGGGCAAGCCTTGCAGAAAATATCACAAGAATTTACTCCACCCAAGGGATTGGGTTAATGCAGGATGTGGATGACTTGCTCCAATAAAGACAACAAGAAGAAGTGGTAGAAGAAACCTCTGTGAAAAGGCTGAATGCCTAGGTTAAAAAGCATCTTTGAGTATTTGAAAAAAAAGCAAAAATGCTGGAGGGAAAGGTTACATATTTGGGACATATTTTTCCTGAATTTTGTGGGGTATTGACCCAGAGGGGGACCAGGGAATTACAGAAGTAATGGTACCCAGAACGAAAATGGAGCTGAAGATTAATAGGGAATACCTTGACCCAGACTGACGATTCTCTATTAGAGCCAGGGCACTGTATGACTTTTTAAATCCTGATAGCCTCAATGTTGTGGTATGGACATGAAAAAAAGAACAAAACTTGAGAAAAAGAAAACACAAAGGAATTGATGCTGCAGCCATGGCTCTTTAGGACTCAGAAAAAAAATTTGAATTGTATGTGGATGTTAAGCAGGGCCATGCAAAAGGAATTTTTGTGCTAAGAATGTTTAAGCCACTAGCCAGACCGGCCTCACTCTCTGCAGACTTGTACAGCCACAGCTTTAATGGGACCTGAGGCCCAAAAACTGATGGCAGGAGGATCTCCTGTTGTTCAAGTCTGGCGCCAAGTTAAAGCTTTGATAACCAAAAGAGACTCTACATGGATGAGCAGTGCTCAGTTATTACAGAATGAAACTTGTTCAGTGGCACAAGGGGATTTAGAATTGAGGACAGGAGAAGGGTTTAAGCCACCCTCCTGTTTGAACAGCCTGCACAGGGGCAGGGAACAAACCCATGGCTGCATTCAAGTGACAGAGCTCCAGAGCCAGGACAGGATAGATTGATGAGAGTTGCTTATGCATGAGTCTTCAAGGAGGAGCTTTAGAAATGCTGATTAACACTGCTGGGGCAAAATACCCATTTATCATTTGAATTACAGAATTAGATTATATGATGTCCTCCTAATAATAACCAACCAGACAAAATAGGTCCTCAACTTCTTACCAATCACCAAGACAGAAGGCAACATTGGAAGAAAAAAGATAAAAAGGGAAATACCAAAGCAGCTCATATTCCAGTCGAAATATAGAAAGGGTGGGAATGCGACACGTTTTCGTGGTTCCCTGGCAGACCATGGCCATAAACGAATGCTGCTGCTCCTCTGATGTGCTGCAGCAACTCTCATCTTTTTCCCAAGCACGACACCTTGCTGAGTGCAGCTCATTCAGCAGGTGAGCAAGGGAATGCAGGTGGCAGCCAGGCCCCCTGATCCAGAAACGGCTACAAAAGGACAGGGAGTGCGGGCACTGAGAATAATCCCAAAACCTAGGAGGAGCCCGAAAGAGATTGAGCCAATGGTAATTAAAAGTTTCTAAAGACAATTCTTGAGAAAATGAGAAGAAGTATTGAACGGAATAAGATGGATGCCCTTGTAGATAAGGCCAGGAATTTGAAGATAAGAAAGTAACGGGACAAGACATCAGTTTCAAAAAACGTTACTAATTGACACAGACTGCTGCTAAGCCGAGATCAATTCCTGAATTTTGAGAAGAAACACTTACCAGAGGCATGAATATCCAATGATATACGAAAGGACGGGTGCATTTTAAGGAGGACATACAGCAGGAGGATCGGAAAATCTGAACCTTCCCAGTACCTCAGGCAGTGGGGAAAGGGAGAGGGAGATGCAGCCGGGAAAATGAGGATAAAAAGGAGGCTGCATTTTGGAGTCCGCATTGCAAATGTCGCATGGCCTCTAGCTTTATTCATCAATAAAGTCACTTTTACAGGACTCCTCCGTCTCCCTTGGGAACACAAAACTCTGGCCACGTGAATTTTCCCGCACAGCCCCGGGGCCTCTCTCAAACATCCCTTGCCCGCCTCGGGCTCCTGCCGGGGCTCCACGTAGGTCCCGACACCATCCCGGATTCACTCTCAGCTCCCACCGCCTGCAGCTCCCGCTCACCCCGAGCTCCCGGCTGTTCAGGGCAGCAGCGGTTCCTTGGCCCGATGCCCGGGCCGGGCCCAGCGCGAGAGCCGCTTCTCAGGCGAGGTTTACGAGAAATGGCGGAGCGAGGAGAAAGGGAGGAAAGACCGTGCCGCGTGCACAGCCCACCCCTCGCTGCGGTTGGCTCATTCTGACGTCACTCCTCGATCTCGCACGCTGATTGGACAGAGCAAGGACAAGCCCGGCCCCGTGGCTAAAGGCACCATTGTGGCAGCATCTGCGCGGGCCCAGGAGCGGTGGCAGCGGCCGGAACCCGGTGAGGCGGAGGCCGAGTTCGGACTTGTCTCCAGCGCAGGTGGGAGCCGCGCTCGGTTGTGAGGGGGCTCGGGGCTCGTAAGGCTCCGGCCACTGCCGCCGCATCCGGACCCAGACAGACGCTCCGCCAACTGCTCCTTTACTGCGCTAGGAGTGCTTTGACTGCTGCTCGGGGGCGGGACTTCTCTCCGCTCTGCCCATTCAGCGCGCGAGAAAAAGGAGTGACGGCAAAATCAGCCAATCGATCGAGGGGTGGGCTGTGCACGCGGCACGGTCTTTCCTCCCTTTCCCCTCGCTCCGCCATTTCTCGGAAACCTGGGCTGACGAGTGGCTCCCGCGCTGGGCCCGGTCCGGGCATCGGGCCAAGGAACCGCTGCTGCCCTGAACCGCCGGGAGCTCGGGGTGAGCGGGAGCTGCGGGCGGTGGGAGCTGGGAGTGAGTCCAGGATGGAGCCGGGACCCACGTGGAGCCCCGGCAGGAGCTCCAGGTGGGCAAAGGATGTTTGAGAGTGTTCCCGCGGCTGTGCGGGAAAATTTACGTCGCCAGAGTTTTGTGTGCCCAGATGAGACAGAGGAGTCCTGTAAAGCTGACTTTATTGATGAACAATGGGAAAAGCTACGGGCATTTGCCATTCGGTCTCTAAAACGCAGGCTCCTTTTTGTCCTCATTTTCCCGGCTGCATCCCCCTCTCCGTGTGTTCACTGGCTGTGGTACTTGGAAGGTTCAGATTTCCCGATCCTCCTACTGCATGTCCTCCTTAATATGCACCCTTCCTTAAGTATAACATCCGATTTTCACGGCTTTGTTAAGTGTTTCTACTTTTTCTAGGTTCACGAATTGAGCAGGATCTTGGCTGAGCAGCAGTCCATGTCAATTAATAAAATTTCCTGAAACTGAAGATTTCTCCCATTGCTTTCTCATGTACAAGTCCCTGGCCCTTTCTCTAAGCAGATTCACTCTTTAACTCTTTTTTCTTCTGGGTCTTCTTTGGTTCTGGGATTATTCTCAGTGCCCTCACTCCCTGTCCTTTTGTAGCCGTTTCTGGATCAGGCCTGGCTACCACCTGCATACCCTTGCTCACCTGCTGAATGAGCTGCACTCAGGAAGGTGTCATGCATGGGAAAAAGATGAGAGTTGCTGCAGCACATCAGAGGAGGAACAGCATTTGTTTAACCCGTGGTCTGCCGGGGAACCACAAAAACGTGTTCCATTCCCGTCAGTTCTACCTTTGGACCAGAATATAAGCAACTTTCTTATTTCCATTGTTATATGTTTCACCACTTTTCAGTTACCTGTGTGCAAAAACCAGTTTGAGTCTTTTAATTTTCTGCAAATGTCACCTTCTACCTTGGCGTGGTTGGGTCTGCAGGATGGTCAGGAGCTGAATCTGTCTGGTTGGTTATTTTTTCCAGGACAGCTTGTAATCGTGCCATTCAAATGATAAATGGGTACTTTTCGCCAGCAGTTAATTTGCATTTCTAAAGCTCCTCTGCAGGCTATGTGAAACTAATACTTGTTTTCCAGAGCACTGGATGACTCACATGTGCCCCCACCCCAGTCTGATATTAACTTGATATCTTTAGTGTTAGAGAGTCAAAGCATTACTTGATTCTGGCCTGGATGTGCAACAGAAATCATTTCATCCACATATAGCCCAGGTGTGCAGAGAAAATAATTCCCTGGCATGTATTTTACTAGATTTTTCATAAATATTATATTGTCTGAAACCATTGAAATCCGTTGGTTTAATATTCATTAATTTGAAGTTGTGTAGTTCTTACTATTTGATTTCCTATTTCATCCAGCTTTATTCTCTGATGTTAATTAGGTCCCAACTCCTGTATTTCCTTCTCATGCTAATCTAAACCAGATGTAGACAACTACACTAGGGGCAGGGTCTGGTGTGGCTGTTCCTTGATGTTTGCTGATGGTCGATGATGTTCTGTTGATGGATATCTTTTGGGCTATTCCCAGTCAATTGAGATGTTAAACTCATCTCTGTTGAGTGGTGTAACACCCCTTAAAAGCCCTTTAAGATTTCATTCCCCAAGACAAAGGCAAACAAGGCCTGAGTAGGGAAAGAAAATTTTTAAAAATTTAAACTAAGTATATTTTCCAGCACCAGCCCTGTTTTTTCATTATATTCTAATCCCCCCCAGCCCAATGTGTGTGATTGAGAGCCAGAGTGGAATTGTGCCGTTGTGTTCCCCAGCAGCTGTGGCAGTGCAGGCACAGAAAGCAGCGAAGCTGCAGCAATGGCAGCAAGGATTGGCCCCAGTGGCTGGAGATGCCAAAGGAAGGTGCCCAGGCAGAGGATTTGAGCAGAGGATGTGTGGGCAGGCCCAGGGGCTTCCCCCGCTGTGGAGCCCTGGCTGCTGATGCGTTGCCTTCAGTGCAGGCTCAGTGGGGCCTCCCATGCTGGTGCTGCAGCCGGGAAGTGCAAATCTGCGGGGCTTGAGAGCCCCTGAGCCCAGGGTGAGGGGTCCCCCTGTGCTGAGCTGTGCTGGGGCTGTTTCTGTGCTCAGGGACACTTGGGATGGACATGGCATTTGGCCACCAGTGGTGCTTCTTTGCTCTCCTCAGGCAGGACCCGATGTCCTGGTTGGATGTTGGGAAGAGCAAAGTGCCAAGGCAGGCTCTGTGCCAGCCCAGCTTCCTGGGGGAGAGACTTCACAGGAGACAGAACTGTGGCCACAGAATGTTTGAAATATACAACCCTTATCTCCACCCCCAGCAGATGTAGAATTTCCAGGATAAGGAATTGCAAACACCAGTTCCAAGGGAGATAATTGAATATCTGCCCAGGGTCTGGCTCTTATTCTTGCCAAGGCCAATGGCAAAAGCCGTACCCGTGGCATCTTTATTTCTATCACCGGCTCCCAAAGGAATTTCTTTATTCCCACATTCGTTCTTTCTACCTGACATGAGCTCTGGGGGTGCCAGGGCTTGTGGAGGTCCTATTGTATTCCTAAAGCAGCCATAACCGCCTGAAGGATCTTTCCTGTAAAATGAGTTCCCTACTGAGTCTGTTGCTTCCACACTCCCTTATCTTGGAAATACTTGTTTTTGAAATACCTTATAAGTGATCCAGTGATTGCTGAAGAAGTCAGAATTGCTTTTACCACCCTGTTAGCTGCCATGCTGTCAGCAGAAGATATTTGAGCCTTCCTGCTCAGGGCATTTCAGTGCCAGGCTCTTCCAAGCACACACAGCTCTGCCGGTTGAGCTGACCATGCAGGCAGTAACCTGTGCTTGGTATAATTCCCTTTCCTTAATCAGAGTGTGTCTTGGAACTCTTCTCTCTTCTTCTGCCCTTGCAGACCCATTCATAAACACATTTTGTCCCTCAGGCCAGGCAATGTCTCATCAATCTCTCCCAGCCTGGCTCTGGAGCTCTGTCATTTGAATGCAGCCATGGGTTTGTTCCCTGCCCCTGTGCAGGCTGTTTAAACAGGAGGGTGGCTTAAACCCTTCTCCTGTCCTCAATTCTAAATCCCCTTGTGCCACTGAACAAGTTTCATTCTGTAATAACTGAGCACTGCTCATCCATGTAGAGTCTCTTTTGGTTATCAAAGCTTTAACTTGGCGCCAGACTTGAACAACAGGAGATCCTCCTGCCATCAGTTTTTGGGCCTCAGGTCCCATTAAAGCTGTGGCTGTACAAGTCTGCAGACACTGAGGCCACTCTGGCCACTGGGTTAAACATTTTAGCACAAGAATTCCTTTGGAATGGCCTCGTGTAACATCCACATTTTTAAAAAGCGAGCTTGACTTTCCTGGTAAGTTTTTAAAGGTTTAAGAGACAAACAATAAAGCAAAAGGTTATATTCACAGGGTACTTGGCCTTCAGCCAAGAGCACAACCTAACTCAGAAAGCACTTCCTTAATGCATCAACCTCTTGCATATTAATTGATCTTTCATGCATTGTTCAAACATACTCCCCCCCAACCTGCAAATCATCATATTTTCCTTCCCTGGAGGTCTGGAGTCCCATAGTCCAAGAATGTGAAAAATTTCCTCATTATCTTTTCTACCATTCTCGGAGTTAGTTACATGAACAAAACTTTTTACCTCGCCAAGTTATAGTCCAAGAAAAATAGATTTATCACAGTACTATTTATAAGTTTTGTTAAAAGCAAAACTAAAATAAACTCTAATAATGCAGCAAGTGTTCCAACATTATACATATAGCTTTCATTTTAATATTTGCCAAAAGCCAATAATATAATATGTAGTATAACACACATACAATTAAAATTTCTTTTCTCAGTCTGGAAGAGCCATGGCTGGAGCACTAATCATTTTGGTTTTATTTAATTTTCGCAAGTTTTGCTGTTTCTTGAATCCATACCACAATATTGAGGCTGTCTGGGTTTAAAAAGTCCTACAATGTTCTGTCTCGAACACAGAATCCTCAATCCGAGTCCTGCAATTACTTATTAGTTCTCAGAATTGTCCTAGCTCCATTTTATTGCTGGGTAACGTAACTTCTGAGATTTTCTGGTCCTTCTCTGCGTCAGTACAGCACACACCTTCAGTCAATATATGTCCCAAATATTTAACCTTTTTCCCTTCTATTTGCATTTTTTTTCCCAATTACTGAAAGATGTTTTTTAGCCTTAACATTCAGCCATTTCCCAGAGGCTTCTTCCACTTGGCTGAAATACTTGAGGGTTAGAGACTTCCCAATGCACCCACTGTAACTCTCCCTTAATGTGCACCCCACTTTTGTATAGCTAATGATATTCATGGCTTTGTTAGGTCTTTGTACTTTTCCTAGAAGTTCATTAATTTAGCAGGACCTTGGCTGAGCAGCAGTCTGTGTGGTCAATTAATAACCTGATGGCTTCTACTGTCACTTATGTACACATCCCTGGCCCTATCTCCAAGCGGATTCCCAGCATCTGTTTGTAAAGACACTTTCCTGTTCTTCCTTCCATGGGGGTTCAGGCCGCAGCTCCCAGTAGGACCCCACCTGCACCTCCCCGGGCCCCAGCGCCCCCCGCGAGAGGAATTTGGGGAGGTGGGAGGGGGCAGCGCCAAGGCCGGGCCCCCCCGCGCTGTCGTGGCGGGAGCGGCTGCAGTGGGGACCGAGTGCGGGCGGGAGCGGCCGAGAGCCCAGCTCTGCCCCAGCCCGAGCTGCCCCAGCTCCATCCCTGCCCCTGCGCTGGGATGCTGTGGGTGTGGGGGGAAGAGGGAGCCGGCAGTGGGTGCTGGGCCTGGGGGCAGCAGGAGGAGGGAAGGAGAAGCAGGGTTGAAGAACAAAATGGTCAAACGATGCACGTGGGAGGAGAACATGGAATTGTGCAGGAGGAAGAGTTAGAATAGTAGGAGGAAGAGGAGTATGAGGAAGAGTAGGGACACAGGAGGAGGAGGAGCAGAAATGGGAAGCAGCACAAGGTTCCACCCCTCCCTGTATCTTCAGCCTCTCCCCCAGCCCCTGGAGTGTTGCCCTGCCCACATGGAGCAGGTGACAGGGGAGGGGTATCCACGATTTTCACAGGGATGAATCTTGGTGTTTTGGAGATTTATTTAGAAGAAGGTTTGTGCTTTGGGTTTTTGCAGGGTCTGAATCTTTTTATTTTGTGAGGGGGGGAGGGGTTGCTGATTTTTGCTGAATTTTTTCTGTTTTGATTTATGTGTTGAACATCTAGAGGATTTTCAATTGTGGCCTTGGTGGTTAGGATCTACTTGCAGGCACAAGATGTCCAGTGATTTGCTGAGATGAACTTGGGCAAGGAGGAACTCCCAGCCCAAGACTCTCTACTCTTGTTTTTTCCCCAAATAAGGTTTGTCATTCCTAAGGAGTTGGCAGATGGAGGAGGAGGAAGAGTCCCAGAGACCTCTTACAAGGAGGGGCTGCACACCCAGCCCAGGGAGCTGCAAAGAGGAAAGACTCTTCTTGAGCTGGGAAGGCGGCCAGAGATCCAGGCAGAGCTCAGAGCTGGTGGAGAAGCCTCATGGAGGGGAGAAGCCCCACAGGTGCTTGGAATGTGGAGGAGTTTCAGCTACAGCTGCAGGCTGATCCAGCACCACAGGATCCACACTGGGGAAAAGCCCTACAAGTGTGGGGAATGTGGGAAGAGTTCAATATCTGAGCACAATATCAAGAGCACAGTATCTGATCTGATGCGCACCAGTTGATCCACATGGGGGAACGGCCCTACGCCTGCTTGGAATGGGGGAAGAGCTTTGCGGACATCTCAAATCTGAGAAAACATCAGCGCATCCACACTGCCCTACGAGTGTTGTGAATGTGGGAAGAAGTTTCAGATCATCTCTAATTGCCTCAAACATGAGCAGATTCACACAGATGAGAGGCCCTTCCGCTGCCCCAACTGCGGGAAGGGTTTCAAGCAAAACTCCACCCTCACTGCCCATGGTGCATCCACACTGGGCAGAGGCCCTACGAGTGTCCTGAGTGTGGGAAGAGGAGCTCTCACTTGACCCAACACCAACAGAGCCACCACTAAGGGAGGCCCTGTGAGTGCCCTGAGTGTGGGAAGAGCTTCGTGCTCTGCTCCAGCTCCATCCCCCATGGGAGGATTGGTGTTAGATGATCCCCAGTGACCCCCGTTGGGCAGAGCTCTGTTGATCCGTGACCCTGGTGATCTGTGTTGGAAGGACACCTGGCTGGGGGCTCTGCATCATCCTGTCTCTCTGTGGGCACCTGGATGGACGCAAGGGCAGGAATGCCCACTGGGACACAAACGGACGTTGGGAATCCCTTGGGGAGAGTAGATTTGTTGACTTTCAACCCCAGGAAATCTTCTATATTCAATCCTAGCTTCTGGTGGCATCCAGGTGTACTTAATGGTCTTGCAGGTCTTTTTCTATGTGGTGGTTTGTAAAGATTTCCTGAAATTTTTTGTCTGCTAAGACCTGGGCTGTCTTCCTTGTATCTGACAAGAGCCAGTCAGTGTCGGATTTTAATATTGACACATTGTTACAGCAATAAGCAAGTCTATGCCTCTTTGTGAAACACGCATGTAAAGACAAAAGAGACAAAAGTTCTCTTTCCCTTCCAACCACTCACAAAGTAACACCAGCCCAGGTCCCCTCCACGCGGCCCGGGCCGGGCAGGGGCAGGCGGGCTCTGACTCAGAGCTCAGGAAGCTGCCGGGCCCCGTTTTCAAGCAGGGACCCCGATATCCAGGGAAAGGAAAGGAAAGGCCCGTTGCTGACATCTCTGCCCCCTGGCACGGCCGCGGCTCGGCAGAACCCTGCCCTGCCCCAGCCCGGAGCGGCTCCGAACGGCCGGGCCTGCCCTGCTGCCCCTGCGGCCTGGGGGAAAAACAGCTGAGCCCCATTCTGGCAAGGCCCCCACAGCCTTGTCTGCTGGGCAGGGTGGAGGAAGAACCCGTGGCCTGGGGCTGGAATTGAGTGCAGCGGGTGCCGGAGAACAGCCATGAAACCAGAAACTCATCACTGCTTCTCTGACTAAACCCTGCAGTCCTCACCCAGCCCCCAGCGTGGCATTGAAAGACTCTTTATTGTAAATAACTCTGACTGCCCCACTTGGAAAACATCACAAAACCCTCTGCTGGTATGGTAAGGTATTAGCTCTTACAATGCCCAGAATAAAGCTTTACAAATACTTTATTCTCTCTCTGAAATAAAAAAATTAAAGAAAAAAAAATCAAACCAAACCAAAAACAAAACCGAAAAAACCAAAACACAACAAAAAACAAAAAACTAAATAGTAATCCACACAGAAACAATTAAAAACACTGAAATCAAACAAAAAGAAAACTCAAATCATAAATAAAGGATAAAAGTCATGAACTAAAATTTCTCTTTTTTTTAAACTATGGAGAAAAAAACCTTGTTTCCCTATAACATATAAAAATATTCTGAAATGAATATCACTGTTCTAACTGTAAATATAAACAAAAGCGTTAATATGAAACAAATGTTAAAATTGGTGTAATCCCCTAAGTTTATATCATAAAAAAGCCACAGTTGTTTCCCCCCAAAAAAGAAAAGGAAAAAACCCTCTGTTCTCAAAAATAAAATAAGTTTTTGTTTAAACTGATATAATTCTCAAAGTGTCCCTCATAAGTTAATATAGTCCTCAGTAAAAGTTATGAGGAAAACTGTTACTTTGAAAAAAGGATTTTTAGATTGTAATCAGATTTCCATTCTCCCAGGCAGCTAATCACTGTAACATCAAAACCAAAAGAAAACTTTCTTGTACAGAAGTCTTCATAGACTGAAAAAGGTCTCCTCTTTCAAGTAAATTAGTAAAAAACTGTTTTAAAGATGGTAAACTGAGTTGTTTTTTGTATTTCATTTGTTTTTCATATTAAAAAGTCGTCTAAAGTTTTATTCTACTTTTTTTTTTTCTTATTGTTTCTAGTCATAAAATTTCTCTTTATACCCTTTAAAGTTAAAGCTGTTTTTTGTCTTCCTCCTATATCTCACAACAAAAAAATTTCAAATGCACAAACCAAAACCACTACATCTAACATCAGGGATTCCAGGATTTTGATTTCTTGTTGCCAAATGCTGATGAACTGGGGCAAAGATCTAGACCTTGGAGACAGTGAGGTGGAAACCCCTCCAAAAAAGGTTCTCCTTTCCCTCCTAAGCATATGGATCCTCAGCTTGCACAGACACGTGTTGCAGTGTGCTTCTTGTTAATGGCATGTTCTGTTATTACCCAAGTTAAATTTGGTTGGTTTAATCCAAAATTATACCCTGCCACCCACCGTGTCAGTCTGTCCTGAATTACCTGTCAATCCTGCTTTGAGCCAATCCCCTGCTTGGAATTCCCCTTTGGAAATCACCTAAAACTCCGGGTCTCATTAGTCCATGTGACCCAGTTTTCCCCTCTACCTCCCTCATTGGACAGTGCCTTTGTGAACCCTACCTTTTACCCCTCCCCAGAATTTCTCCAGTTTGCTAAGAATTTGTAGCTTCCCCTTGAACCTCTCCCATATTTAAGTTATTGCACCTTTGCAATTTTTGTCTTTTGCCCTGCAATTTCCCCAGAGTAATAAATCATTTTTATCCTATACAAAAGACCTTCCCCTCCTTCTTGCCTGCTTCAAACGCAATCTGACAGCCAAAAGGCCATGGAGCAATAGCTTGAGCCACATCCAAGGCCTCCTGTTCTGGGAGTGTGACACACTCTAGGCACAGGACTATAGTGGCAAAGTGAGTTCAGCTCTGGCGGTTGGGTCAGTTGGTGCCCAACGTGAGGCCCCGTGAGCAGATCCCATGGATGAACTATGGGTTTTAATCCAGATAAGTTCTGGCCATCAGCTGCCTCTGAGTGCAGCTGACTGGAAAGTTTTCTCCAGCAGCTTGTTTTGGGGAGGAAGTGATAGCCTCTAGTACCTGAGGAATACTTCCCTGAAGGAGGATTTTTGCTGCAGCCCCTGTCCAGTGGACCAAAAAAAGGAGGGTGAATACCCCCCAAGTTAGGCTGAGGGTGCTCCAAATAGAGGGAAGAGTTCATTGGCCCCCGGGGGTGGAGGGGGGCCCACGAACCTGCAGGCTACAATAGTTAGCTGTGGAGACAGCTCCCCTTCCCTGAAACTAAAACTGGCCCTGGACCCTTCTCTTTAGTTGTTGTTTGTTATTACTGCAGCAGAGAGTGGAATTTTGTTGTGCCAACATAGCTTAAGATCAGGGAATATGGGTGCTAAACTGTCAGCACAGCAGAGGGGGACTTATTTTCTAATTGTGGGTACTTGGAGGGAGGGAAAAGAAAGTTTTCAAAGTGGTTGTTTAAACAGTTTGTTCAATGGCTTTTCCTCTGCTTTCCAAGGGTATCCCCTGAGGAAATACCAACCATTGCTTTTTGAGATACAGCTGGAAGCAAATTGACAGTTAACAAATAAAAGGGATGCCTGAGTTGCTGAATTCTTATCATTATTTGTGCTAATTTGATCGGTGCTAGTTGAGGAAAGTGGAGGAAAAGCTCAAACTAACCCCCCAGCTGCCCTGTCCCCTGATACAAAACCTTTGTCCCCTGCACCAGAAAGTCTGTGCCAGGCAATCTGCAATGCAGTGCAGGAGAGCCACCAACTCCCTGGCCTCCCACAGACTTCTTGATACCCTTGCCTTGATAGTGATGGCCAGGCTGTCAAGGACCTTTCCCTAAACCTTTCTTTCCCGGTTGTTAATCCTCCAGTTGAAGTTGATGCTCCCAAAGGAGATTCCCAAGTTTTCACTGAGTCCTCCCTTGTCATTCAGAATGGCCCCAGAGAGACACAAGACAGTGGATGCCACATGGCTGAGCCCCTCCCCTGTGTTTGTTCTTCCCAAAATCCCTTTCACCCTATCCCTGCCTGTGGGTATTTCTCTTCCCTCAGGTCCCTCTGGCTAGCTCTGGACCAGAGGAGAGAGTAAAACCCACATGGACAAAAGGTGAAAGATAAAGGAGGCTTCCCTTCCTGGGATAGAGTCCAGCAGTTTATTACCGAACAAATCCAGAGAAGAGAGAGAGAATAAAGGCATGGCAGGTAATTTTAAACTCGGGCAGAGCGGAGGGGAGGAACCGAACCACAACCAATGAGATCCCACCAGCGGGGAGAGGCGAAGGGAGGGCTGAAGCAACTCCATAAACTCAGTGTTGGGGGTTGGGTTTTTGTTCTTTTCCTTTCTCAGGTTAAAGAATTTTTTTCATTATCGTGCTAATGGAGCCTGCCGGGTTACTCCCATGCTCTTTTGATGACTCTAGACAAAGGGGTAGGGGGTGCGGGCTTCCGGGGGCGGGGGCTACTCATGCATCCAGTGAGCTCGGAGGAGGAGGACCCCCGTCTACAGCGCACGTGGTCGGAACGCAGGGGAGCCAGATGCTCTGCCATCAACTGCTCCTGCATCTACTCTGCTCCAGCCTTGTACCTCTGAGGACTCAGATGACCACCAGGACACAAACAGTGATCGAGGAGTTGTCCCCTCCAGCCTGCTCCCACCTGAGGCACAGCGTGGCCGCTGACACCACCCCAGCCCCCCCACTCCCGCCTGCTCTCTGCAGCTGTGCGGGCTCTGCCACGTTTTCCATGAGAGGAATGTTACATTTGTCTTTACAAATAAGTTGTAGATCTGTTGGTGGATAAAGTTACCACCTAGAGATAAACGAAACAATGGGAGGGATTACACTGATTGATGAATGGAAAAAGAGATTTGCATTTACAAACAAACTGTAGGTTTGCTGGTAAATGAAATTGGGTAACAGGAGATGAAAGAAGCAACGGGGTGTGTGTGGGGGGGGGGAACTATGAATTCTACAAGAATTAAAAATTAAAAGGAAGGGTTATACATTAGAGGGGAATGTCAGGTGTCGGGCGTTCCGGGAAGTCTGTGCCTCTCAAGTACCTCAGCCAATGGGGAAAGAGAGGGGGGAAAAGCGGCTGGGAAATTAGGATAAAAAGGGAGGCTGTGTCCTCCAAAAATTGGAGACATCCCAGGGGAATGCCCCATGGCCTCTCCCTTTATTCGAATAAATAAAAAGGACTCCTCTGTCTCCTTTTTGGACATAAACCTCTGGTGTTTGTGGATTAATTTTCCTTACAATTTGGGGGCTCGTGTCCGGGATATTTCCATCATCCGGGGTGGCAGGCAGCGGTGGAGCTGAAGGCGCGCCTCACCCAGTTTCGGTGATCAGCTCCCCTGGGTGCCGGCTGGCACCGGGCGATCGATTGGGTTCCCGAGATTGTCCAGGAGACAGAGGAGTGGCGGACCAGGGGTCCGTGAAGAGTCCGCAGGGAAGGACCACTGAAAATCTCACCGGTGAGTAAAATGGAATCCTCAGAGAGCAAACCTGGGAGGGCGCCCACGGAGGGCAGCACAGGTACACCTGGGAGGGCACACATGGAGGGGTGCACAGGCGAAACGGGGAACCCATGGAGGGTTGGAAGGGTGAAGCCGGGAAAGGGCCGTGGCAAAAACGATCCCATAATACCCCCAGAGAGTCCCTTGGGGAGAATGCTGAGGTCTTGGGACAGATTGTATATTCACCCAGAAGTAACTAGGGAAATAATGGTAAAAATATTGTTATTTTGTGTAGCCGGAGTATAAGTTGGAAAAGGGGCATTTGTGGCCATGTTATGGATCAGATAAAATTCATTTGTGTCGTATTCTGTGGAGGTATTTAGAGGAGAATTGGAAATGGTGGATTGAAAGGGAATGTGGATTAATATAGGTTAGACAAGCAAAAGGAGAAATCTATGTATTAAGAAAAAGAAATGGAGAAGAAGAAAAAGGGGAGGAGGACGAAAATGGGGAGGATTGGGATGTTTTTCAGCACCTTCCCCCACCTTGTCCTCCAGTGTTGCCAGCTGACCCAGGGCCAGCTGCAGGTCACCTGTACCCTCAACTTCCAGAGCAAAGGAATCACGGAAATATTATTCCTACAGCCCCACCTGAGAATAACGATGTTGCAGGGGGAGGGGAGCAGCATGTGGTATCACCCCCTAGAACTAGAAGAGGAACTCAATTTAGGGCATCAGAAACCCCCCAAGAGACAGGGGTACACCAGATGCCACTCCGTCAAGTTCCTTTGGGGGGTCAAGGAGGAGGATTTGGGTTTGTGATTGTACCACCCAGGATATAAGATGGTTGAAAAAAGAATTACCCCCACATTTACATGATCCCATAGGGGTGGGGGAAAAGATAAAGGAATATTTGGGAAATGCAGATTATACATGGAAGGATTGGGATTTTCTTTTGGGAATTTTGTTTGGGTCATCAGAGAAACGAATGATTTTGCAGAAAGCTCGGCAGCTGTGGGAGGATGAACATCCACATGCAGCAGGGGGGGCTGGACCCAACGCACCTACGGTGGATGATGCCATCCCCCAGGCGGACCCCCAGTGGGACCCAAATAACCGGGCTAGTCTGGCTCACCTCCATGATTACCGTGCTTATCTGATTAGGGCAATCAAGTCAGCTGCTCCCAAAGCTAACAACGTAGCTAAGGCTATGTCATTAGAACAGGAGAAAGAGGAAAGTCCCTCTCATTGGTTGGAGAGGATTATGGATGCCTTGAGGAAACATGGGGGGATGGATCCTGAGGCGCCAGCCTTTGACACATTGCTGAAAGTGCAATTTGTTACTAAGGCTTGGCCTGATATAAGGAAAGGAGTACAAAAAGATGAAGAGTGGCAAAATAAGCCTCTGGAAGAATTGGTTAGAAAAGCACAGCAGATATATGTAAGAAGGGATGAGGAAAAGGCAAAGGCTAAAGCAAAGATGATGGCAGAGTTTTTGCAGCCCCGGAGGAATAAACTGCAGGGTCCAAGGAGTCCCCCAGAACAGAGGGGACGGGGTCGGCCAGGGAAGTGGCAGAGGCATCCCCTCTTCGGCAGGGGAAAGCCAACCCAAATCGCGGCTGGGGAGAAACCAGTGTGCAATCTGCAGGGCAGAAGGGCATTGGAAAAATGAGTGTCCGCAGAAACAGCTGGACCCTCAGGAAGAGGAAGTCCAGAGGATAATGGAAATGGATTGTTAGGGGTGTCAGGGGCTCCTATTATATCAAGGACCCACTACTCAGGAGCCCTTGATAACTTTTAAGGTGGGTCCGGATCGAGAGGAGGTGTGTTTTTTGGTAGACACAGGGGCCTCCCGATCCACCTTAAATTTTATACCTGGGGGGGGGAAATTGTCAAAAAGATCTGTGGTTATTCAAGGAGTGAGTGGAAAGGATGAGCGAGTGTATTTTATTCAACCACTGTTAATCGATGTGGGGGACAGGTTTGAACTGCATGAATTCCTGTTTGTTCCTAATTGTGATTGTAATTTACTGGGAAGAGATCTGATGGCTAGAAAGGGAATGCAAATTAGTATTGTAAGAAGTGACACGGAGTCCAAAACTGTAGTATCTTTGTGTAAAATATCTGTGAAGGCTTATACCTAAATAAATCCAGAAGTGTGGGCAGCCCCAGGGAAATATGGAAAACTAGATATAGAACCTCTCCAAATTACTTTAAAACAACCAGGACAAGTGGTATCTAAAAAGCAATATCCTCTTTCAAGGGAGGGAAAGAAGGGGTTACAGCTTGTTATTGAGTCCCTGCTAAAAGCCAGGTCTGTTGGAGCCATGTATGTCTCCTTATAATACCCCTATCCTGCCGGTTAAGAAACCAGATGGAACATACAGAATAGTGCAGGATTTAAGAATAATAACTGAAATTGTCAAACCAAGGCATCCCACAGTTCCGGATCCATATACAATCCTAAATCAGATCCCTTCTTCACGTCGGTATTATTCTGTACTGGATTTGAAGGATGCTTTCTGGGGGTGTCCGATTACGGAAGATAGTAAACTGTATTTTGCCTTTGAATGGGAACAGGAGGAAGGAGGGAAGATGATAAAACAACAGTTGACGTGGACAGTCCTTCCCCAGGGGTATACAGAGTCACCGGTTTTGTTTGGACAAGCTTTGCAGAAAATATTAAGAGAGTTTACTCCACCCTCAGGAATTAAGCTGTTGCAATATGTAGATGATTTGCTGTTATCGGGGGAGCAGGAAAAGGTGGTTGATGAGGCTACTGTAAAACTGCTTAATATTTCCTTGCAAAAAAGGGACTTAGAGTGTCCAAAAAGAAAGCTCAGTTAGTAGAAAAAAAGGTCAAATATTTGGGACACATTCTGACTGAGGGGTACGGTGTATTGATCCAGAAAGAATAAAAGGGATTTTGCAAATACCATTACCCCAAACTAAAAAGGAGCTACGGCAATTTTTAGGGTTTGTTGGGTACTGTAGATCCTGGATCGAGGATTTTTCTATCATAGCTAGACCTTTATATAACTCCTTAACTCAAAACAGTCCTAATGTCGTGGTATGGACACCGGAAGGAGAGCAAAGCTTCAGAAAATTAAAAGACAAATTAGTTAATGCCCCAGTCTTAGGTCTTCCAGATGCAGAAAAAGAATTTCAACTACATGTGGATGTTAAACTGGGACATGCTAAAGGAATTTTGGTACAAGAACATGAAGACCTGTCACCTATTTCCCTAAATTGTTAGACCCAGTGTCCAGAGGCTGGTCCCATTGTCTGTAGAACTGTGCAGCCACAGCCCTGATGGTGGCTGAGGCAGGAAAGCTGACAAGGGGAGGGTATCTGATCATAAAGGTTTCACATCAGATTAAAGCTTTGTTAACTGAGAGAGCCTCTAAGTGGATGACGAGCGCTCGATTATTACAGTATGAATCTTGTTTAATGGAACAGAAAGATTTAGAAGTTAAAAATGGGGAGAATTTTAATCCAGCCTCCTGTTTAAATGGCCCCGTAGAAAGGGGGAGACAGGAGGAAAGCCATGATTGTATCCAGGTTGTAGATCTCCAGACTAGAGCTAGGAAAAATTTGAGAGATACTCCCTGGCCTGAGGGAGAGAATGTGTTCATTGATGGGTCGTCAAGAGTGATAAATGGGAAGCATTTTACAGGATACTCTATCGTGAATGGGAAACAATTAAAGGAAGGGGGGAGGTTACTGCCCACCTGGTCAGCCCAGACAGCTGAGCTGTATGCACTGATCAGAGCCTGTGAGTTATACCGGGATAAGACAGTGAATGTTTTTACTGATTCTAAATATGCATATGGGGTGCTACATGCATTTGGGAAACTGTGGGAAGAACGAGGTTTATGAAATTGTAGGGGAAAGACGTTAGCCCATGAGAACTTAGTCTCTTGCCTATTAGAGGTGGTGAATTTACCACAAAGGGTGGCAATAATCCACATTAAGGGGCATCAGGCAGGGTACTCAGAGGAGGCATTAGGAAACCGACTGGCTGATGAAGAAGCCCGGAAAGCTGCATTGTTGCCAGAAATCTCTTAAGATCCTCCCCTTACTCCCAGTAACTGCACCGCTGCCAGAGAAACTGTCTTTCCCACCAGAAGAACTCGAGATAATTAAAAAAAGTGGGGCAGAAGAAAGAGGAAATAATTGGTTTACAAGGGATGGGAGGCAGTGGATCCCAAAAGCTCTGGCCTTGCAATTGTTAAAACAACTTCATGAAGGGAGTCATTGGGGCTCTCGAGGGTTGGCAGAAGCCTTCCTAAAAATGTATGCTGCTGTGGGTCTTTTTAGCTTGGCAAAACGAGCTATTGAGGGTTGTTTGACTTGTGCTAAAACCAATAACAAAGATACAAAGAAACTTGCCAGGGGAGGGAGGCCTTGGGCTGTGCGTCCCTTCCAGAGATGTCAGGTAGATTTTACTGAGATGCCCCGAGTGGCAAGGTTTAAATATCTTCTGGTAATAGTATGTCAATTAACAGGGTGGCCAGAAGCATTCCCTACTGTTTCAGCAACTACAGGATCAGTAGTTAAAGTATTTTTGGAACAAATAATTCCAAGATATGGAATTGTGGAAGCAATAGACTCAGATGGGGGAACTCATTTTACAGGAAAAATTCTTCAAGGAGCTAGGGCTGCTTTAGGGATACAATGGAACCTGCATACCCCCTGGCACCCCCAGAGTTCGGGTCGGGTTGAAAGAATGAATGGAGAAATAAAGAAACACCTTCTGAAGCTGGTGATAGAAACCAAGATGCCGTGGGTACGGCTCCTGCCCCTGGCTTTGGCAAGAATAAGGGCCAGACCCAGGGAAGATATTCAATTATCTCCCTTTGAATTAATGTTTGGAATTCCTTACCCTTGCAACTCTCAGCCTAGTGAGGGGGTAGAGATAAGTGATGTGTATTTGAAACATTATGTGTCTCGGGTACTGTCTCTTGTGAAATCTCTTTGACAGGAGGCTCAGCTAGCACAGACCCTGCCTTTGGACTTTGCTGTTCACAACATCCAGCCAGGAGATTGGATCCTAGTTAAGGAGTATAAAGAAGCACCGCTGGTGGTGAAGTGGCGTGGACCGTTCCAGGTGTTGCTGACCACAGAAACAGCCGTCAAGACAGCTGAACACGGGTGGACCCATCACACTCGGGTCAAGGTCTCTGAGGCCCCAGAGATTTGGACATCTCATCTGGAGATGAGGGACAGGAAGCCACGACTGACACTCCGCAGGGGCGGACTGGAGCAGTATCAAGTGTGTCGACATCGAGGGAAGCCTCGTGTGCCCACCCACGGACTGCCTGCTGAAATAGTTAGTGTGGGCATCCCTGCTCTCGGATCTCCAGTCTGGCTGGGGGGCCAGTCCTTTGCTGTCACTTTTGTCTTTATGTTAAGCTGTTTCTGTGCCTTCACTCACCACAGGTGCAGAAAACAACGTGAAAGTCAAAATTAGTTTGGGGAATTACATAACACCATTAGAATGTTTCTCTTAATGATCTTACCTTTCTACTGTCAGTTAGGGTGGGGCCAGAAATGGGAAAATAAGTTTTTAACTTTAGGAGAAGAAGTAGCAAAAACCTTTAACCTTAGCAATTGCTGGGTCTGTGGGGTGCCAGGGGGATCTGAAAACTGGCCATGGGTGGCCAGCCCAGTCGAACCTAAATGGTGGGTTAGCACCCTGAGTGAGGTCCATAATGGAACAGGATTCTGGGATGAAGAAGGAAGTCCATGGCAGCTTCATTCTTCTGAAAGAGGCACTTATTGTCTAAATAGAACAGGAAGCAAATACATGGGAAAAAATGTTTGTGACTGGACTTTATCTTTGGGTTTAGATTGTTAGACCCCCAACTGCCTTCCTTATGATTGTTCCAGATATCAGGGCAGATGGAATCAACCTCATGTTAAGCTCTCAAATGGTAGCTGGGTAGTGTTCCTACCATAATTACCAGAAAGATTTGGAAGGCTGTAAAGCAGTGGGAAGGGATAAGTTTTTTGACTCCTTATTTTTAAGCTGCCCCCGAGATAATTCCACAAGTAGGACACATGTTGTTCGTGACTATCAGTGGAAGCGGCAACACTGGAATGGAACTCGAACTCTTTTTAGCAGGTTCTGGTCCAAATCTAATAAAACAGATCTGGGATGTAACTGCAGCTGGAAACCTCATGTGGGAGCATGGAAGTGCAAATACTATGATTCCTATGGTGGGGCAACTATTGTTGGGGGACCACTAGGCCCAGGAAGCAAGCTCTATTTTGACCCCCCAGTAGATCATGAAAATTGGGAAGGTCCCTTTGCCAACGGGACCTGGGCTTTAAAGGGGCATTACTGGATTTGTGGCCAACACGCCTATCACAGGTTACCCCCAAACTGGTTGGGGATATGTTATGTGGGGTATATCAGACTTCTGTTCTTTCTGCTACCATAGGTTCAGGGAAACCAGTTAGGAATCAAGGTATATGATGATCTAATCAGGGAAAAGCGGGTCGATTGGGGGAGCACCCAAAAGTGAGTGATAATGAGTGGCCACCTAAACAAACCATACAACACTATGGACCAGCCACTTAAAATCCTAATGAATTAATATCGGGTGCCAGAGAACCCATTTATAATTTAAATCGAATAATTAGGTTACAAGCTCTCTTTGAAATAGTAAGTAACCAGACAGCTACAGCTCTTGACCTTCTTGCTGACCAATCTACTCAGATGAGAAATGCAATATTCCAACACCGGATGGTATTAGACTATTTATTAGCAGAAGAAGGGGGTGTGTGTGGCAAATTAAATGACTCAAATTGCTGTTTGCAAATAGATGACAATGGAAAAGTGGTGAAACAAATAGCAAAAGGAATAAGAAAGTTAGCTCATGTACCTGTCCAAACATAGAAAGGATGGGAATGGGACATGTTTTCGTGGCTACCTGGTGGACTGTGGGTTAAACAACTGCTTTTTTTCCTCTTATGTGCTGTAGCGACTCTAATCTTTTTACCATGCATGATTGATTCCTTGCTTAGTACAACTTATTCAACATGTGATCAAGGGGATGCAGGTTATAGCCATGCCTACTGACACACAGATGGCTACAAAAGGACAAAAATTGATGTCATTGCAAATAATTGCAAAACCAAAAAAGACACAAGAACAAGAAATTTCGACAATGATAGCTAAAGTTTGTAAAGACAATTACTAAAAATAAAAAAAGGAGGGATTGAGAGGAATGTTACATTTGTCTTTACAAATAAGTTGTAGATCTATTGGTAGATAAAGTTAGCACCTAGAGATAAAAGAAACAATGGGAGGGATTACACTGATTGATGAATGGAAAAAGAGATTTGCATTTACAAACTGTTGGTTTGCTGGTAAATGAAATTGGGTAACAGGAGATGAAAGAAGCAACGGGGGGGGGGGGGTGGGGGGGAACTATGAATTCTACAAGAATTAAAAATTAAAAGGGAGGGTTATACATTAGAGGGGAATGTCAGGTGTCAGGCGTTCCGGGAAGTCTGTGCCTCTCAAGTACCTCAGGCAATGGGGAATGAGAGAGGGAAAAGCGGCTGGGAAATTAGGATAAAAGGAGGCTGCGTCCTCCAAAAATTTGAGACATCCCAGGGGAATGCCCCATGGCCTCTCCCTTTATTCGAATAAATAAAAAGGACTCCTCTGTCTCCTTTTTGGACATAAACCTCTGGTGTTTGTGGATTAATTTTCCTTACATCCATCACCAGGAACAGACACAGGCCGAGTGTGTCAGCAGCTAAAGAAAGGACTGGAACTGAGTTATTTGTTCTGTTTTGTTGTTAATTTTAATAACTGCTATTGATATTAGTCAAGAGCTGTTATTCCTACCCCCTTATCTCTGCCTTAGAGTTCTTGATTCAAAGAAATATAACACTTGGGAGGGAGCAGAATTAAATTTTCTATTTCAAAGAGGAGCTTCTGTATTTATTGGCAGACACCTGTCCTTCAAACTAGGACAGATTTTGGTGCCCAATTTGGGGCAGAGGGCATTGAGAGGTGAGTTAAGACAGGAATAACAGCTCTTGAGCTGCAACATGTTGTCCAGTTTAATCTGGCTTGGGCTTCATGTGATCACAGATATCTCTCTCCCATTTGCAAGCCCTTATTTGAATATGGGCCCCCTCACCAAACTTACTGTAGCTTTTATCCATTTCATTGTGGGTTGATTATGTCAGGAATTCATGTTTTTTTAATTTTTTCTGGAAAGTGTCCACATGGATCCAGAGCTATTGTACTCTACCTGTGTGTCTCTGGGGTTATGTCAATAATGGTACTTACTGTGAGGCAATGAATGCAAGGGAATTTTTCTCCCAACCCATCACCCAGTTTTTTGAGGCTACCCCACCAGTTGTCAAGGATTTCAGATCTGCTTTAATTGCCAATGTTATTATACAGTGACTGGTGTTGCTGATAGGCCTGTTCTACTTAGCATTCAGAAACAAGGGAATATTGGCTTGGATAACAACCCTGATGCCTACCCCAGGAAACAGAGGTGCTGCCCCAGAGCCTGACCCAGACCCAGGGACTGTCCCAGAGCCTGACCCTGCCCCAAGAACTAGGGATGCTGCTCCACAACCCACTGCAGAAATGAACCACCCAGAGTGGGTGGGGGTTCTAGTGAAGGAGATAGGCCAGATGTTGAAGGAGCACTTTTCCCCAGCTGGTGAGAAACCCTCCCCCTGCCCTAAAGAGGGAGAGTCTGATGGTGCTGCAATGGAACCCGTACATGTTGTATCTGTCCAGGCTCCAGCTGGATCACAGGGGCAGCCACAGCCAGCAGCAGTTGCCCCTGTGAAAACTAGAAAATCTAAAATGAAAACAAAGTACCTAGATAATGTGGATCAGCAAGGAGGGCCCTCACAACCAGCAGGGGAGCCAGAGGTTGAGATCGTCACTGGGTCCCTCTCGAAAAGTTTCCGTAACCTGCGAAAAGACGTTGTATGGCGGGGCCGTGAGCCTTTTACAACTTGATGACTCCCGCTCTGGGATGTTATGGGAACAGGTATACAACTGGATGGTACTGAAGCCAGGAATTTGAGACCCTTGACCCAGGACTCCGGTGTGGATCAGGTATCTGTAAGGGAGCCAGGTCCCCTTCCCCTCTGGGAATGGCTTTTGATGAGTGTGAGAGAGAGGTTTGTCCACAGAGAGAGAATGCAGGAGCACCACTGTAGAATGTGCTGGAAGACCCTTGAGGAAGGGATCCAGCAGCTGAGAGAAGTGGCAGTATTAGAGGTACTCTTTGGGAGGGGCAGACAGCATGACAATGACCCTGACAAGGTCAGGTGCACAGGGCAGATGCTGTGGAATCTGGCAAACCTGGGGCCATCTCAATATATCACCTTCATTGCAATGATCAATGCTGATAACCACTGAGAGACAGTGGGTTCTGTTGCCAACAAGCTCAAAAATTTTGAGAGTATGATGAATGGCCCAATTCAGGCTCATGTCTCTGCTGTGGTCAAGAGCCTCTAAGAGGAGATGAGGGAGGAGATGAGGAAGATCACTGCGGCACCAGTGCGAGTCACAGGCCCCCAAGTTAGAGCCCAACCCCCCCCCAGCTAGGGAGAGAGGGTACACCCCACGAGCTGATCTGTAGTTCTTTCTGTGTGACCATGGGGAAGATGTGGGAAAATGGGATGGGAAACCCACTTCTGTCCTGGCAGCATGGGTGCATGAACTCAGGGAGGGAAGCACTAACCAAAGAAGTTCTACTAAAGTGATCGTAGCCTCGACCTCCCATAACCAAGGTGCAAGATATTACAGAAGGGATCCACTTGAAGGAACCTCTACTATGTATGCCCAGGAAGGAAATAATAACCAGGGCTAGAAGGGCCCTGCCTCTAGCCAGGGAGAGGCATGGGATGACAGAGTCTATTGGACAGTGTAGATCTGATGGCCTGGCACATCAAAGCCACAGAAACATAGAGTGCTAGTTGATACTGGTTCACAATGCACCCTAATACCATCAGAACATGTGGGGAAGGAACCTGTTTCCATTGTTGGGGTGACAGGGGGATCACAGGAATACACTTTACTGGAAGCTGAGATTAGCCTGACAGGGAAGGGGTGGCCAAAACATCCAATTGTAACAGGCCCAGGGGCACCACGCATTCTAGGCATAGACTTCCTCAGGAACGGCTACTACAAAGACCCAAAGGGACTCAGGTAGGTTTTTGCAATAGATGCTGTAGTGGCAGAGAGCATTAAGCAGTTGAGCACCTTGCCTGGACTGTCAGAAAACCCATCTGCAGAGGGACTCCTGAAAGTGACAGAGCAACAGGTACCAATTGCCACCTTGACAGTGCGCCGCCGGCAGTACCGGACAAATCGAGATGCTGTGATCCCCATCCACAAGATGATCCGTGAGCTGGAGAGCCAAAGGGTGGTCAGCAAAACCCATTCACCCTTCAACAGCCCCATCTGGCCTGTGCACAAATCTGATGGAGAAGGGAGACTGACTGTGGACTATTGTGCACTGAATGAAGTGACTCCACCGCTGAGGGCTGCCGTGCCGGACATGTTGGAACTCCAGTATAAGCTGAAGTCCAAGGCAGCAAGGTGGTATGCCACCATTGACATTGCCAATGCATTTTTCTCCATTCCTCTGGCAGCAGAGTGCAGGCCTCAGTTTGCTTTCACCTGGAGGGGCGTGCAGTACACGTGGAACTGACTGCCCCAGAGGTAGAAACACAGCCCCACCATCTGCCATGGACTGATCCAGGCTGCACTGGAAAAGGGTGAAGCTCCAGAACATTTGCAGTACATCGATGACATCATTGTGTGAGAGAAAACAGCAATGGAGGTATATTGAGAAAGGAAAGAAGATCATCCAGATTCTACTGGGAGCCACCTTGGCCATCAAGAAGAGCAAAGTCAAAGGACCTGCTCAAGAGTTCCAGTTCCTGGGAGTGAAGTGGCAAGATTGACGGCATCAGAATCCCAATGAGGTCATCACTAAGATCACTGTGATGTCTTCATCATCCAATGAGAAGGAAACACAAGCTTTCCTAGGTGCCATAGGCTTTTGGAGAATGCACATCCCTGAGTACAGCCAGACTGTGAACTCTCTCTACCTGGTCACCCAGAAGAAGAATGATTTCCACTGGGGCCCTGAACAGCAACAAGCCTTCACCCAGATCAAGCAGGAGATCGCTCAAGTGGTAGCCCTTGCGCCAGACAGAATGGGACCACAGGTGAGGAATGTGCTTTACTCTGCAGCTGGGAACACGGGCTTGTCCTGGAGCCTTTGGCAGAAGGTGCCTGGAGAGACCCGAGGCCGACCTCTGGGATTCTGGAGCCAAAGTTACAGAGGGTCCAAAGCCAACTACACTCCCACAGAGAAGGAAATCCTGGCTGCCTATGAAGGAGTTCAAGCTGCCTCAGAGGTGATTGGCACAGAAGCACAACTCCTCTTGGCACCCCGACTGCCAGTGCTGGGGTGGATGTTCAAAGGAAAGGTTCCCTCAACCCACCATGCCACCAGTGCTACATGGAGCAAATGGATTGCCCTCATCACATAGCACGCCCGGACTGGAAAACTGAATCACCCTGGGATTTTGGAGATAATAACAAACTGTCCAGAAGGTGAAGTTTTTGGTCTCGCCAATGAAGAGGAACAGAAGCAAGTGACACAGGCTGAAGAATCCCTACCGTGCAACCAACTGCCAGCAGATGAAAAATGCTACGCCCTTTTCACCGACAGTTCCTGTTGCATTGTGGGGATGAACCGGAAGTGGAAAGCAGCCGTATGGAGCCCCACACGACAGGTCGCACAAGCTACCGAAGGAGAAGGTAGATAAAGTCAACTTGCTGAACTGAAAGCTGTTCAGCTGGCTTTGGACATTGCTGAAAGAGAGATGTGGCCAAAACTCTACCTTTACACTGATTCATGGATGGTAGCCAATGCTCTGTAAGGTTGGCTGAAAAGGTGGAAAAAGACTGACTGGCAACCTAGAGGGAAAATAATCTGTGCTGCTGATGAGTGGAAAGACATTGCCACTCGGGTAGAGAAGATACCCATGAAAGTCCGTCATGTGGATGCCCATGTTCCCAAGAGTCGAGCTAAAGAAGAACACTGGCACAACAAGCAGGTAGATCAGGCTGCACAGATAGAGGTGTCAAAGGTAGACTTAGATTAGGAACACGAGGGAGAATTTTTCCTGTCTCGATGGGCCCACGATACCTCAGGTCATCAGGGCAGAGATGCCACCTATAAGTGGGCACGAGACCTAGGGTTGGATTTAACCATGGACATCATCTCTCAAGTTATCCATAACTGTGACACGTGCACTGCCATCAAGCAGGCCAAGCGGGTAAAGCCCCTCTGGTATGGGGGGCGATGGTCCAAGTACAAGTACGGAGAGGCCTGGCAGATTGACTACATCACACTGCCTCAGACCCGCCAAGGCAAGCGCTACGTGCTGACCATGGTGGAAGCCACCACCGGGAAATTGGAGGAGCAGGAGGAGGAGGAGGAGGAGGAGGAGTTGGGGTCTCTGCCCGCACTGTCCCCGCCCATCCCACAGCGCCCCGAGTGCGGGAGGAGCTCCGTTCGCTGCTCCAGCTCCATCCCCGGGTCGTGATCGGCGCTGGATGAACGCCAGGGGCCCCCGGGGAGCAAAGCCGTGGTGATCCCCGTTCGGAAGATTCCTGTCTGGGGGGCTCCATTTCGGCTTTTCATCCTCATCTTGTTCCTGCTCCGGCTCTCATCTCTCCCTCCGCCTCCTCCCGCTACTCCTCCCCCAACTCCTCCATCGCCCCTCCCGCTGCTCCTTCCTCATCCGGCCACATTCTCCTCTTCTTCCCCGCCCTTCTTCAGCTCCTTCCTCACCCGTCTTCTGCCTCCTCCTCCTCCATCCCTTCTCCCCTCCCACCCTTGAATCCTTCCCCATATTCCCAACACCATCGCATTCCGCCCCCCAAATCCCTCCCCAGTTCTCCCCAATAAACGGCACCGGATCTAAATGGGAAGCTTTATTGGGAACACTGGGAGCAGCCGGGCGGGGGCAGAGTGACAGCGACGCGAAGGGTGTAGGGGGGACACACGACCCGCCCCAAAATGAGCGCGGGGACGGAGCGGGGGGTCCCGGGCGGGCCCGAGGCCACAGCGAGGGGCTGCGGCCGCTGGCGGCTCAGGAGCTCTGCGGGCACAGAAAAGGGGGTGACACCGGGTTTGGGGCCCCGGGAGGAGCGCACACGCTCCGGGACAGGGGGGACACGACCCCCGGCACCCCCCCCGAACCTTCTTGCGCAGGTAGAAGCCGAGCCCCAGCGCCAGGAAGACTGAGCCCAACACGAAGCCCCCGATCTCCGTCAGCACCTTTCTGCGGGCGGCGTCCAGCGGCATCTCTGGGGTGCGCGGGGCTCAGCAACCCCAAAACATCGCACTGACACACCGAGCCCCTCTCAGCACCCTCCCGATCGCCCCCAGCCCACACGGGACCCCCGGAATCTCCTCCCGTTCCCTTCCCAGTCTCCCCAGCACCCAACAAAGCCCCTCCTGTCCCTCTCACCATCCCACTGACGCTTCCCAGTTGTGCCCCCTCACGGCCCCAGGACCCCCAAACCCTCTCCCAGTCCCTTCCCAGCCCCACCCGGACTCACCCAGGCCCCTCCCAGTCTCTTCCCAGCACAACCAACCTCATCCCGAGCCCCGCTTTCCCATCCCCAATCTCCTTCCAGCCCCTCCGGGCTCGCTCAGATCCCTCCCAGTTACACCCAGCACCCCCATACTCCCTCCCAGTGCCCACCAGCACCCCCACAACCCCATCCCACCCTCCCCAGCATCCTTCAAACTCCTTCCCAGCCCTTCCACACCCCCCAGCCCCTCTCCTACTTTCACCCGGCCTCTCTCCCTGTCCCTCCCAGTTGCTCCCAGCACATCCCAGTGCCTCTGGCAGCCCCCCCAGTGCCTCCCCCGTACCCCAGCGCTGTCTCAGCGGCTGCTCCAGGCTGACGTGCTCCACCTGGCACGTGTAGGTGACCCCGCTCCGGGGGGGCGTTTCCAGCAGCACCAGCAGCTGGTAGGTCCAGTCGCCATTGGCCACCACGTCGGTGGCCACCACGTGCTCCGAAAGCTCCTGCTGGCCCTGGAACCACCTCACTTGGATCTGGGCAGGGTAGAAATCCAGCACGGAGCAGAGCAGGCGGACGGGGCCGGGCTGGGAGCTCGAGGGCATCAGCGAGATGGACACGCTGGGGGGCACTGGGAGAGAGCGGGGACAGACTGGGATCAGCTGGGGGGAACTGAGAGAGAGAGGGGAGGAGTTGAGTGGGACTGGGAGGGACTGGGATGGACCGAGAGTGACTGAAAATGGACTGGGAAAGACTGGGAATGGACTGGGATGAATTGGAAATGATCTGGGAATGAGCTGAGAAGGAGTGGGAGGGACTGGTTCGGACTGGGAGAAACTGCGGCGGCACTGGGATGAACTGGGAATGAAGCGCGGGGCACTGGGATGCAAAGTCTAGCGCCGGGCACATTCAGTTGTGGATTTGCCAAGCAACTGATGAGTCATGAGAGAATCGCCTTCTGATTGGCTGGGAGGCGTCTGCTCCAACCACGAGTGGAACCAACGAGATGGGGGCAGGCCGATGGACTGGGATGGACTGGGAGAGCCACAGGGGTCACTGGGAAGAACAGGAGACTCCGGGGATGGGCACAGGGAGGGCTGGAGGCTCTGGGGTGATTCCCAGGGAGGGTTTGAGTGGCTCCAGGGTCATTCCCAGGGCTGGGCCCGAGGAGACACGCTCTGCCCCATGCTCACCTCTGCGCTCCACGCTGAACGGGGCGATGATCTTGTAGTTGGGCCGGCAGAACGTGTCCACCAAAGTCCGTTGTACTGCACCCATTTCAGGTCGCTGTTTAATCGCCGGGCATTCATCTCTCCAAAAGGATTGAAATCCAAGAACAGCCCCACGTCGCTGTCGAACCGCAGGAGCTCCTCCCGGTTGTAGAAATGCCTCTCCATGTACCTCACCTTCTTTGTGCCGTTAATGAAGTAGCACTCATGCTTCATCATAAACTGGAGCACCGCTCTTTGTGCAAGATCCAAATCAGGGGGTGACCCCCAGCAAACCCAGAGCTCCGGGGCTACCCCGGATCCCCACCCCGCAGCGCCTGTGCCCCACGGCCGCCATGGGACCCTCCTGCCCGCGATCCAACTTCCTCTTCTCCACCATTCCCCCATTTCCCCTTTCACATCCTCTCCCCACCCACATCCAGCCGTTCCTCAAATAACTTTTAGGGTCCCATTTCCTCCTTATTCCCCTTTCCCACCGTTTTCCTAGAATACCGAGCCCGCTCCCGCTCAGTTTTACGGTTCCACCCGCCCCTTTTCCCCACTTTCCCGCCCTCTCCCACCCCTTTCTCAGCTTCCCCCAAACCTCAACCCTTTCCGCTCTTCCTTTGGGGGTCCCCTCCTCCTATTCCCCCTCAGTTTCGGGCTCCCTCCCGCCCCCTCCGCTCACCTGAGAGCTCCGCGCTCGCCCCAGGGGGCGCTCCCAGCAGCACCAGTGCCACCAGTACGGCCCCAGCTGCCGCCACTCGCCCCATGGCCAGCGCGGGGCAGGAGCCGCAGCCCCAAAGCCGCCGCTGCGGCTGCGCTGGGAGCCCCAGGCCGGAGCGGGTTGGGCTCACGAGCACCGCGCGCTCCTATTGGCTCCGAGCACTTTTGGGGATCCGTTTGGCGCGGGCTCTGCCCGGGAGGTGATGAGGAACAAACGCTCCGCGCTCTCATTGCCCGCAGCGCGCTCCGCCCGCGGCGCCATCGGCTGAGGCAGGGCCGGGACGCTGCGGGCCCGGCGGGGGATTTTTGGGGAAGAGGAGCCTTGGGGTGGTGGGCAAGTGGGAGCGGGGATGGAGAGACACGGATTGCGCTCATCCCGGCACACAAAATACAGTTTACTTCACAAATTTTCCGTATTTACAAGTTATCAAATTTTGTACTCGCAGCTCCGGAATCTCCGGTAATTTTGTGTCCCTAAAAACCCGAAACCACCACGATTCACACCAAAAACCCTCCCGGAAGCTTTTCCTCTCTGATCTCTCCTCTTTGGGGTTATGGGGGTCCCCCTTCCCTGGGCTCCTGGTGTTTCCCTCTTTCCAGAGTCCCGCTCAGCGATGATCCAACGGGATTTGGGGTCCCGGGGGTTCTTTCTCCCCCGATTCTCTGCTCCAGCGTTCCACGCATCCCAGCTGAATCCCCTTTTTCAGCCGCCCCCCCCTCTCCAGGCTTCCGGGGCTCCCCCAGCTCTGCGTTCACCCCTCTCCCCTCACCCCACCCCGGGGCTCCCCCCGTTCCCCATCCCCCAAACCCGATGTCCCCCTCCCACGCAGAGACCCCCAAACATCCCCAGTACGGGGTTATTTCTCAGCTACTCCCAGCGCCATTTGTCAGGTTGCGATTTTCTCCTTTAAAGAGCAGCTAAAAGCTGCTGTAAAGTTCTTTTTTGCAAATACAAATCAATCTCGAAAGGCAAAGAATCACAGGTGTTAAAATCCATGATAAATTTTGGTGCAGAGCCCCAAAAGAAGCAGGAGCCGCTCCCGAGGGTCCCGCAGCCACGATGCTCCATTTCCTGTGGGAGAATCGGTGTTGGATGATCCCCAGTGACCCCCGATGGGCAGAGCCCTGGTGATCCGTGTTGGGAAGACACCTGGCTGGGGGGGCTCTGCGTCGTCCTGTCTCCCTGTGGGCACCTGGATGAACACAGGGGCAGAAACATCCATTGGGACGCAAACTGACATTGGGAATTTCTTGGGTAGAATGGATTTGTTGACTTTCAACCACAGAAAATTTTCTGTCTTCAGTCCTGTCTTCTGGCGGCCTCCAGGTATACTGAATCGTCTTTGAGGTCTTTTCCAACCTCAGTGATTGCACCATTTTGATTTTTTGTTACTAAAGTGTGTCTTCCACAGCAAAATAGTGACAGACTGGGGAAAGACAAAGATTTTGGAGACAGTGAGGTGGAAACCTGTTCAAAAAATCTTCTTCCTTCCCACCCAAGCACGTGAACATCTGGCACAGACACAGAAATCCTTTTCTTCTGGACGTGATTTGATTTTCATTTCTGTTCAGCCCTTTAAAACATCCAACACTGGGGTAAAAATAAAGACACTGAACTAAGACATGAGTGGGGACATGGGGGGACATAGACATGGTGGGACACAAATGGGAGGTGGTTATGGGGACACATGGAGGGGGATGTGGCCATTCATGGGAACATGAAGGACATGGACATGGATGGAGATGTGGGGGACACTGACAGGGATGGAAACATGGTGGGGACACAGCCATGGGTGAGGACATTGTGGGACATGGCCATGGCCCCTGCCATTGGGAGAACTTGCAGGGGCTGTGGGGGATGCTGGGTTTGAGGGATTTGAGGGTTCCTGAGAGGGACTTGGGGCTTGCTGAGGGCTTTGGGGACCCCAGGCCGAGCGGCTCCGGCTGCATTGGGAGACCCGGTGGAAGTTCTGGGGCAGCTGCTCAAGGACCCCCTGCTCTGGAGCCCCAGCCAGGCATTGGGCTTCTGGAAGGGAATTAATGTCCTTGTTGCCAGGAGGGAAATCCCAGCACCCCCAGGGTGTTTGGGGCAGCTGAGAGGCTCCAACAGGGAGGGGAATGACAGGCTTAGCTGTCTCATTCCAAAACTGCACCCCAAAAATCCCAATCCTCAGGCACTCCTCCCAGAAAAAAGTGGCAATGAGGTGCCTGAATTAAGGGACAGGGGGAATGGGACCCCCAGAGTGAGCAGGAGGGGCCTGGAACCCCCAAAACAAAGCATATGGGACAGAGGTCGTGGATTGGTGGGCAATGGGGATGTGGTGGAAGAGCAGGGAAAAAGAGAAGCTGGGACGCCCAAGGAGTGGGGGAGGGGGCTGGGACTCCCAAATTGCATTGTCAGGGGTCCCTCTCCTCCTTTCTAGTCCTGCCTCTTCTTCCTATTCTTTCTGGCCCTTTTCCTGCTCCTTCCTTTGCCCCCCTCCTCGTCCTCCATCCCTTCTCCTGCTCCCCCTGAGTCCAGCACCCACCGTTGTCCGCTCCATTTTACCAACAATGTCTCATCCCATGGAAGGAGTTGGGATGGAGCTGGGGCAGGTTGGGCTGGGGCAGCACTGGGCTCTTGGCCAGGCCTGGGCACCCCCCATGTGCCCTCTCCTCAAATTCACTTGGAGGCTTAGGGGGGTCCTGGCACCATTGGGGTGGGCACAGTGCCGTGTTGGGGTTCAGGTTCCTCCCAAGGCCCCCCAAGAGCGGGGTGAGAATGGGAGTGAATTACCAAAATATGAGTATTGGTCTAATACCGATACTCAACTGACAGACAAAAGACTCTCTAACAGTTTAAAGTTAGAAAGTGTATGTTCATTCAGCGCTGGGCAGCAGTGTGTGGTAATCCTCTAATACGCATGCTAAATCACAGGTGATCACAAAGTTTATTTATTAGCAAAGGATTCAAACAAATACATATTCATAATAACAGCCCCTCCCATCCCCTGCTTCCTATGATGATTAGCTTGAATAGCTATTAAGCATGCATGATTGACTTCTTAAATTAAGTCTGGGGTTGTTTTTGTGGGGAGGGGTCTTAAAAGGAGGAAGTAAGGTGAGTCTTCCTCACCCTAAACTTTTGACCTTTTCTATCACTGACAATACAAATGATTTCTGGGGATAGTCCAATTTTCCAAAGAATGGGTTTCTGGTTGCATTGTCTATCTTCCTTTGGATCTGCTCACTAGTTTCGTCTTTTTCCCTTGTAAGTACAGCTGAGCAAACATGAAATGACAGACAATCAATTATTTAAGTTTCAGATAACTACTCCCTTCTAACTTTTAATTGTTTTCAGCAAGGTAACTAAAATCCTAATTTTCTAAGGTTAGTGTTTCAATCTCTTGGTCACAGTCATCTCATGATCATGGTTGTCTCATTGTTATGGCCATCTCATGGTCCTTGTCATATCACGGCCATGGTCTTTTTGACCCCTTGGGTACAGTTAAGTCATGGTCACCTCATGGTCACCTCATGACCTTGATCACCTCACAGCTGTGTCATGGTCATTAAATGCTCACAGTCATGAAATGGTCATGGTCATCTTGTGGTCAGTTCATGCTCATGGTCATTTCCTGAGCACCATCATCTCATGTTCATGGTCATCGCCTGATCACAATCATCTCATGCTCATGGTTATATCAAGTTCATCTCATGGTCAGCTCAGGATCTTGATCATTGCCTGGCTGTGTCATTGTCATCCTATGGTCACAGTCTTCACATGGTGTAAGAGTCCATCTAAGAGCCTCTCGTTTGTTCTGCCCAACGACCCTCGCCTGAGGCCTAAAGAACTGCAGTTTAAAGGCGCTGGCCAGGGAAGAGAAGAATGCCAAGTGACTGTTCTCAGTTGGTGCCCATCCCAACCAGGGGCGATCTGCTCCCTCAGGTGTGAGAACAATGGATTGGTCACGGTGTGTTGCTCTTACGCAGGCTACTTGCTGCAGGACTGATCACAAGGACTGTTGGTGTGCCTGGAGCTTGCCATGGTGCGCTGCTCCTACGCAGGCCACTTGCCCACCATCCTGTTTCCACCTGCTTCTTTGAGCAACGATCTCCACGTACAATAGTCCATAAATCTTCCCCCCTTTTGGCCAGTCGCCCGACGCCTTGGAAAAGACTATAAAACATACCTTCAAACTGAAGACCCCCGAGATCTCCCCGGATGGCAACGGACCTCGGCTGCTTCTACGAAGATCGTCTGCCCGTCTTGGTAGCTATAATCCCAACCCCTTTTCTCTCTCTCTGTCTCTGTCTCTCTCTCTCTGTCTGTCCCTCTATCGCATTTTGTTGGCACTAAATAAAAGTGCATCTTTTGCAAAAGTAAACTGGTTTTGTCCCCTGTTGTGTCTTTTGCGCTTTGAGATCCCTAAAAGAACCTATCAGGACTCCACATGTGGTGTGGACCCTGACATTTAATTGGCGTAGCTGGCAGGATTCCCTGATACTGGAGGAGTTGGGGGTTTTCTGTGCACTTTGTACCAGGGGAAGACCTGTGCCATTTCAGCCGCACCCAGCCTGTCAGTACCGTAAGGACTGAACAGTGTTGGAAAGCAAGGGAGGTGGTATTGGGTTCTTCCCACAATCTGCACACAGACCCTGGTAGATAGTCAACTCCATTTCAGTTATCAGAGAAATTTTTGTAAAGGATCTCAACTGTGCAAAAGATGGGACTTGTGTTTTTGTTGTATATGTGTTGTTAAGCTGCTTGTTGTAGTTGAGGAGAGAACCTCCCAGGCAGTTTTTGATCCCCTAACCCAGGCAGGGAAGAAAGGGGATTTCCTCAGCGAAAGGCTGGGTGTTTTCTTGTTTTGGACCCCTAACCCAGGCAGGGAAGAAAGGGGATTGTCCTGAGCTAAAGGCTGAGTGTTTGTTGTTTTGTTGTTGACTACTTGGGATTGCGAAGAGACAAGCTGTTTTGTAACTAAGGTACTACCTCCCAAGTAGTGTGGTCTCTTCACCCGCTCCAGGGATGAGAAGGGAAACACATTTTTAGCTGTGCTTATTGTGTAATTTTAAGTGTGCCTCCCTGAGAGTGGTTTTAGTCCCTTTGTAAAAATGTCTGAAGAAGATAAAAATGCTTTTTATGCTTTGCTAGCTAAGTACAAAGCCAGACCCTCCCAAGGGGGAGAAGATTGGGCATACAGTAACTGGATTAATTTAGAAAATGTGATTGATAAGATACATTCTTTGCAACATGAAACAAAATTCAAACTGGGCAAAAATAAGACCATTCTCTGCTCAGTTTTGGGGGCCTGTCTTACGGCAGCTATAGAAACTCGCTTTACGTGAAGAAGTGAAGAAAGGGCAATTATTGACTCCCTACAAAATTTAGTGGAAATTTTGCAAAAACAATTAGATGAAGAAAGGAATGAGAATCATGCTTTGAGAGATGAGATTCATTCTTTAAGAGATGAGAATCATTCTTTAAGAGCTGCCCTAAGACAAGAACACACCAACACTTTAAAACACACTGATTTACCAAAAGAAACAGAAGAGAAAGAAACTCATCAAATATATCCTCAAAAAGAACTGACTCTGATGAAAAATAGTGGGGAATATTGCTGCCCTAGCTTGAGACCTTTGGTTAAAACAGAATACAATTTTATCAATGATGAGAATTTTGACCCACAAATAACCACTACAAAAATCCTGTACACTGCTACTAAATTATCAGAAGAAGCAGCTAGTGGGTACTGGGGACATGGGACTTTCTTAACAACAGAAGTCAAACGTAACTTATGGTCCCCAACTCAGTGTGCAGTTTATTGGGCAGCAGGGCTTAACCCTTTGGAAAGGGGAGACCTTGTAGCTTTAGTTGGTACTCCTGACCAACTCCTAGAAAACATTCAAAAAGCTGCTTGCTTGCAAATTATACATGAAATAAAACTCACTGCTGGCTATAAATCACCTATGCAATTACCTGTAAATGTAAAACAATACCCTCCTCCTTCTGGTGCCAAAGAAGGGCTCAAACTGGTTATACAGGACTTGCAAAACTCCCCTGTATGGCCAAACCAAAAACCCAAACCTGACAATGGGGCTGTTTATCAATATATCGATGATACCCTTGTGGGAAGAAATGAAATACAAGTAGTGGGGGATACCCAACAAAAAATAATCTCCCATTTGGAAAGCCCTAACTTGCAAATTGCCTCAGAGAAAATGCAAACACCTTCTCAGGAAGTGAAGTTTTTGAAGACAGCCACTACTGAGACTGCACCCCCTGAGAGGGTGGCCCAGAAATTCTCAGTAACAGAAGGAACTGTAAAAAATCTGGCAATAACAGAAACTGAGAGCTTGGGTAGCAGCTATGACAAACCTGTCTTGGTAATTAAAATAGCCTCTGCCCTCTCCACCAAACAATCTTTGTTCACTAATTTTTTGTTCACTAATGTTGTTTCTGCTGAACAAATTATTGCTGGGGGACGGGGTGGCTCTTGGGTTGGGTTGCTGATGGTTATTTGGAATGTTTTCCAGCTTGAAGCACAGAGTGCCTCCTTTGTCTGCAACTACACTAATTCTTATCCTGTGTTTAAAGGAGGTACAGAGTGGCTCCCGTTTTCTTGCAGCAAATGATTGGGAAGTTAACAGAATTCCAATCTGCATTACATGCTGAATAGTTCCATCATTTTAACCTCCTGCCTCTTTGTGGCAGATTCTGTTGTGTTTACTTTTCACAGAATAATACCACGGAACATGAAGATTAATTGCTGAATCCCTCATCAAACCTGTATACAGTTACAGCACAGGACCTTACAGCTGTGTTAGATTTTGTGAAGATTCAAAATCAAAATTGAACTGTTGTACAAGTTTCTTGTGAAATTATGTGTGGTAAAAACAATATAAAATACTGAGGGGAACTTGATGTTAATGTTATAACACCTACTACCCAGCCACCGGTAATACTGAGCCTGAAAATCTTTAAAATTGGATCTTAGGTAATTTGGTAAACTAGCCAAAACCAAATATTGTTTAAATCAGAATGGTCTTTTAAACAAGTCAAATTGCCAATGCAAGACCAGGAGGATCCTTTCAAGAAACAAACAAGAGACATAACCGGTGTTGTGGGAACAAGATTGGGAATTTTGAATAGTATTGATTTAGAAGTATTAATGAATAAATTGGTTAACATTTCTTTAGCTCTCTGCTGTATCCAGGTTCAATTGTGGATGCAGTCAGTTGCTGCCTTAATTATATGAGAAGTGGAGGAAACCACTTTTCCTACTGAAATTCGGAGAATAATTTGGAATAATGTTCATGATTTCAAAAAGGAATTCCAATCCTGGTGAAACTACTACCCTAGCATAAGCACAGCCACAGCCTTTGCACGGACCATATGTCATGTTTCATTACATTCAATATTCCCTCTCATTGCATTAAGGCTGAATCATGACGGAGCTATTCTCTATCCTTCTGAGCATAGAGAATTGGCCTGTCAAATCGGTGAAAAGTAACAAACTATTAATTTGGAAACTTACATTGTCTGGAAACAACAAGGGTTTATCTGTAAAAGTAATGCAATCAGAGCTCAAGATATTTGCTTAGACATAGATCAGAATGTCTGTAACTTTGAAAGTTATCCAAAGGAGATTCCTGAAATGCTATTGGGGTGTATGAGCAATGGGTGTGCATGCTTAAGAACTGCTTGTGATTTAGTGTTTGTGGAAAATGTAGCAATGGATTTAAAAAAAACATTAAAATTTTTGTGTTTGTATGATTGGTATTATTAGTTTTAGTAATGTTAAGTTTTTTTTGTTTGAAAATGATTTTAGAAAAACAATTGCTTTAATCAATTTTGTTAAACATGTTATAATCAAAATTGATTTACTTTAATTTTAATTGTTTAAAGTTATTTTATTGATTGATTTGCTTTAATATTGTTTGAATAATTGTTTGAAAGTTATTTTATTGATTTGTATTAATTTTGATGGTTCGAAAGTTTTCAACTAATATGATTATGATTTGTTTGAAAAATTGTTTTTCAATTTGTTATGAAAAATTGCTTTTCAATCAATTTCTTGTGATAATTTTGCTCTATTAATTTTGTGTCTATTTCTTTCCTTTTCCTTACCTCTTTCGCTCTTATCCCTGATTTTTCTGTCCCTGTTTTCCGGGATATGCTACCAATGACGGGTCCTGAAGATGCTACATCGTCACAACATCACACTGCTGGAGTTCCTCAGCGACGCTCGTTGGTCACGGGGTGGTGTAAGAGTCCATCTAAGAGCCTCTCGTTTGTTCTGCCCAACGACCCTCGCCTGAGGCCTAAAGAACTGCAGTTTGAAGGCGCTGGCCAGGGAAGAGAAGAATGCCAAGTGACTGTTCTCAGTTGGTGCCCATCTCAACCAGGGGCGATCTGCTCCCTCAGGTGTGAGAACAATGGACTGGTCACGGTATGTTGCTCCTACGCAGGCTACTTGCTGCAGGACTGATCACAAGGACTGTTGGTGTGCCTGGAGCTTGTCATGGTGCGCTGCTCCCACACAAGCTGTGGTCCTGGAGCTTGCCATGATGCACTGTTCCTACGCAGGCTGTGGGCCTGGAGCTTGCCATGGTGCGCTGCTCCTACACAGGCCACTTGCGCACCGTCCTGTTTCCACCTGCTTCTTTGAGCAACGATCTCCACATACAATAGTCCATAAATCTTCCCCCCTTTTGGCCAGTCGCCCGACGCCTTGGAAAAGACTATAAAACATACCTTCAAACTGAAGACCCCCGAGATCTCCCCGGATGGCAACGGACCTCGGCTGCTTCTACGAAGATCGTCTGCCCGTCTTGGTAGCTATAATCCCAACCCCTTTTCTTTCTCTCTGTCTCTGTCTCTCTCTCTCTGTCTGTCCCTCTATCGCATTTTGTTGGCACTAAATAAAAGTGCATCTTTTGCAAAAGTAAACTGGTTTTGTCCCCTGTTGTGTCTTTTGCGCTTTGAGATCCCTAAAAGAACCTATCAGGACTCCACATGTGGTGTGGACCCTGACACATGGTCACAATCATCTCATGGGCATGGTCACAGTTATGGCCATCTTATGATCATCTCGTGATCAACTCATGGCCACAATAATATCATGGTCATCTCATGATCATGGTGATGTCATGATGGTGGTCATGGTCACTTCATGGTCAACTCACAGCTGCAATCATATCATGGTCATGTCAGGATCATAGCTGAGTCATCGTCATGGCCATTACATGGTCACATATTGCAATAAGGAACAAAGACACACAAACTTGCTTACTTGCTCCCAGGAAGATTGTTTATTGTAACCCAACAAGCCTTTTTATACTCAAAACTTAACACAAACTTAACTGAAGCTTTACTGAAGCAAGCACCCATTGGCTGCCTGTCACTATGGTGTTGCTATTGACATGTCCCTTTACCCAGTCAGCTCTCTGATCCTGTGGTGCCCACGCATCTCCCCAGCCAATCACTGCCTCACACACAAGGTGACCACCAACCCACTCTCCGGCAACCTGACCCACAGCTGAACCCTTCCCAGAGTGCACACAACTGCAGGGAGCACAGGGCTGGATTTGGCCACCAGAGAGTTTGTGACCCTCGTGAGATCCTCAGTGCATTTAGTTCCTACACTTCATTAACGGCACCATCCGCGTGAGGTCAGTGGAGAGGAACATCTCCAACCGGGAGCAGTTCCTGCACTTCGGCAGCGATGTGGGGCTGTACGTGGGGACACCTCCTTTGGGGACAAGGTTGTCAGGTACTGGAACAGCGACCCGGAATGGATGGAGCACAGACAGGCTGCGGTGAACAGGCACTGCCAGCACAACTACGAGTTGTCCTGCCCGTTCCTCGTGGAGCACAGAGCTGAGTGTGGGGCAGAGTATGTCCCCTCAGCCCCTGCCCTGGGAATGACCCTGGAGCCCCTCAGAACCTCCCTGGGAATCACCTGAGACACGTCAGCCCTTCTTGTTCACATTGCTGGGGCCTCCTATACCATCAGCCCAAGTGAGTCCTGTGGCTCTCCCAGTCCATCCCAGCCTCCCCAGGGCCTGCCAGTGTCCTCACAGTCCCCCCAATGTCAGCAGAGTCCCTCCCAATTCCTCTCAGTCCACAGCAATTCCATTCCCTGTGCACTCCCAGTCCTTCTAATTCCAATCCCAGACCTTCGCTCTCTCTCCCATTGCCCCAATCCACTCCACTCACTCCCCACTCTCTCCAATTTCTTTCCCAGTCCCTCTCAGTGCCACACCAGCCCACTCCCATCTCTCCCAGTTCTCCCCAGCTGATCCCAGTGTGTTCCCACTCTCTCCCAGTTTCCCCCCCATTGTGTCCATCTCACTGTGGCCCTCAAGCTCCCAGCCCAGCCCCAGCTCCCTGCTCTTCTCTATGATGTATTTATACCTGTCGCTGCCTGGGGTGTCCCGTTAGGCTTGGAATCCCCTCCAGCAGGACATGCAGATCATCTAAAATCCAGGTTTTTCCCAAAGCTGCCGATGAGAGACTGCAGGAGACGGTTTTTCAGAGGCTTCAAGGATTGTTTATTATTTCTTATCTCAGGAATTCTTTGCATGGCTAACAGCGGTCTGTTCAGCTGGGCATCCAGGGCAGAATGAACCCTGGCAGGGCAGGACTTACCTTTTATACTCTCAATTACACACTAGATATTTATAATAACTTTCCAATACAATACAACTTTTTTAAAGCAGTCCAGCTTTGTCTCCATCCAATCTGAAAGTGCCAGCATGTTACCCAGCATGGATGACACGGAGAAGAAGGAGGAAGAGGTATATCACGCCCCAAATCCTCCATATTGGCCACACGTCCCTTATCACAAACATTCCCAAAAGTCTATTTATCTGCATTCTAACAGTCTAATTTACACTTTACTATTTTTTGTGGCTTGCTTCTCTGCCCTCTGTGTTGGTAATTTCCCCCATGGGTTTGAATTCAGCACCTGAGACACTGGGTCTCATTCAGGGGTCTTTGAGACCCTCGCCAGGAGGGTTTTGAGACCCCCCCAAGGAAGCCAGGGGAACGCCCTGGACTCCCACAAGGGTGTTGGTAGCAGTCCGATTAATTGGCAGCTGCAGTTCTCCTGAAGTGACAAATGTGGTTCAGCTGAAGCAGTGGTCCTGTAGAAGGGTGCAGTTTTCCTCTGAAGCTCCAGTGATGATGTGGAATGGTCCGGTTTTCTCTGGAATCCAGGGGAAAAACAGCAGCTTTGGTGTTCCAAATCTTAGTTTTTATCTAGGTAGGAAAGGATTGGCTCCTTCCCCTGGCTGGAGCATCTCCCAAGGGGATGATGTAATTTTATCAGTCATGCAGTTGGACTCAATGGCCCATTAGCAGATGATATATCCCTGGAGGAAGGAAGGTTGTGGAAAAGATGACTGCCCCACCTGTTTTTTAACAGATGGCTCATTAGCTGATAATCTCTCCTACACAGATAAGGAACACTGCTCCACCTGGATTCAACAGATGCGGATAAAATGCATACTTCTGGTCACATCCTGTATTGAGACCTAAGACAAAGTTTTATTTTGAATTTTAATATTCCTTTAGGTTATTAATAAAAGTTTCCTTTACACTCCATAAGTTTTAAGCCTGCCTTGCTTTTGCTCCTAATCCTATCTCACAGCAGGAAAAGAGTGTATTGAAATTGGCAAATCAAAATCACTACACCACCTTACTTCTGCTACTTACTCCATTTTAGAAACTTTGTTATATTTCTTCTGCCTCGACTCAATAGTGTTCTGTCTTCTCTTATTCCAAATCCTCTTCGTTTTCTTTTCCCCATAGTTATCACCGTAACCTGCTCTTCCTGAGCATGCAGATTGGCCAGGAAAATCCAGAAAGCAAAAGTGGAGGCCAAGGCATTGCAGAAGGGGTTTCCTGCAGCCAGACACACAGCAGCCATTGCCAGGAGCTGTCATTTCCTAGCCCACGGTTTTAAGGATGCTTTGGTGGTACCAAAGCAGAAGACCCTTGGTGCTGTGCTGGAACAATTCCTCTAGAAGAAAAGGTGGTGTCCCTATGTGCAGGAACTCTGTGGTATCAGCAGTGGAAGAGCAGGATGAGGGAGATCTCCAGCCTTGGGATATTTCTGCAAAAGCCTTCACCCCTGCCAGAGCCTTGGTGGGAGCTGCCAGAGTGCAGAGGGAGGCAGCCCTTTGGACAGGCGTTCCTGCTCCCTCAGAGCCACGGCTATGAGATAAACAGCCTCATCCCTGAGGAGGCAGATGGGCAGGAAAAGCCTGGAAGTAAAAAGGGGAGCCCAGCCATATCCAAAGAGCTGTTCCCAGAGGCAAGTGTCCCTGCAGGAAGTGTCCTGGAGCCACATGTGCTCTTCCAGCAAGGAGGTGACAAAAGCCTGGAGGGAGCGTGTCCAGGACACCTGAACAGATTGAGGAGAGGGATATTCTAAGTGCTGGGAGCACCTGGATGTTGGATCAGCCAGCTCCTGCTGCCTCTTGGTGGAGCCTGAGCAGGGCTGTGACGATGCCAGGGACATCCTGCAGTGACATCTACCCTGTCCGTCTGGGCGTGCGCTCGGTCCCAAAGCTCACCCTGATCCTGATCTCAATCTCACTCCATGGTGAGACACACTCACGCTCCCGGATTTAATCTCATCCCAGTGCCAGACTGGTGCAGCCCCAGAGCCAACCTCAAGGCCAGGCCTAAGGCAAATTGCAGATTTAGCCTTAACCCCAATTCCAGCTCTAATCTAAAACCCAGCGCTAACTGCCAAGTCCACCTCAATTCCAGCCCCAATTGCAAATGCTCAGCCCCAAACCAAATGCCACATTTGGCCCTAGACCAAAACCAACCCCAATTGCAACTCTAAGCCCAACCTCCATGGTACTCTCAAGCCCTAAGTTCAGCATTGAGCGCCAGCCCACACTCCAATGCCAGCTTTAGCTTGAACTCTCAAACTCAGCACCAATTCCTGCCCCAAGGCCAACACCCTTCTTGGACCTAAGCCCAATGGCAGCCCCAGTCACACTCCCTAGCCCAAGCCTGGCTCTAAGCTCCATAAATATATTACAGTGTTGGCTTTAGCAATTGTTAGAACCAATACTATGTGTTTTATAAGGCTGAATTTTGTAAAAGAAGTTTTAGCAAAGTAACAAATGATCAGGACTGGGACAACTGTACACGGTCGAAAAAGGTGGGATGGGGGAGGAACTGTGTTAAAATGTTTGAATATGTCTCTAAAATACCGCCTTCTTTTTGTCCTCATTGTCCCATCTGCTCCTGCCTCTCCCTTTGCCCTGGCTGAGGTACTTGGAATGTTGAGACTTCCCGATCCACCTACTGCATGTCCCTGTTAATGTGCACCCCTACTACGATATTAGTATTACTGCTTTCACTCTCTCCTCTTCTCATTTTCTCGAGAATTGTGTTTACAATATTTTAATTACTATGAACTCAGTCTCTTTTCCTGGGTCCTCTTTGGTTTTGGGATTTTTCTTGAAAGGAATGTTGGATTTGTCTTTGCAAACGAGCTGTGGATCTGCTGGTAGATAAGACCAGCACTGGGAGATAAAAGAAACAATGGGATGAATTTCACTGATAGATGAATGGAAAAAGATAATTGCCTTTACAAATAAACTGTATGTTTGCTGATAACTGAAACTGGATATTGAAAGATGAAAAAAAAAATGGGGAAAATTATGACTTGTAGAAGAATTAAAAATCAAAACGGAGAGTTACATATTAGAGGGGAATCTCAGCTATTAGGCATTCCAGGATGTCTGTACCTCTCAAGTACCTCAGTGAATAGAAAACGAGATAGGGAAATACAGCTGGGAAAATAGGGTAAAAAGGAGCCTTCGTCCTCCAAAAATCTGAGAGATCACAGAGGAATGGCCCATGGCCTCTCCCTTTATTCCAATAAAGCAAAGGAGGACTCCTCTGTCTCCCTTTTGGACATAAACTTCTGGTGTTTGTGGATTAATTTTCCTGACATTCTCAGTGACCTCACTGCCTGTCCTTTTAACCTAATTCTGCAATTTCAATGATAAATGGGTACCCCGCCGCAGAAGTGTTAATTTGTATTTCTAAAGCTCCTCTCCTGGCTGCCTGGAACCTATGCTTCTTTTCCAGAGCAGCCGTTGCATGACTCACACATGGCCCCCCCACAATCTGCTTTTTAGTTGACATCTTCAGTGTTAGAGAGTCAAGGCATTATTTGATTCCTGCGAAGATGTGCAACAGAAATAATTTTTTCCACATATAGACCGGGTGTGCAGAGAAAATCATTCCATGACACGTGAATTGTACCGGAGTTTTCCTAAATTACATACAGTCTGAATACATTGAAATCCATTGGTTTGATGTTCATTGCTTCCAAGTTGTGTAGTTCTCACTATTTGGTTTACTATTGGACCCGGATTTTTTTTCTCTCTGATTCTGTCCTTCTGATGTTAATTAGGTCCCACTCCTGGATTTCCTTCTCAGCCTTTTCTAGAACAGGTGTCTCCAGCTCTGCCAGGGGCAGCATCTAAGGTGGGTGCTCCTTGATGCTTGCTGATGGTCCTTAATGTTTTGTTATTGGTCGTTATCTTTGTGGGGATCTTTTGGGCCATTCCCAGTCTTTTGAGATGCTAAATTAATCTCTGTTGAATGGCTAACATTCCTAAAAAACCCCTTTAAAATTCCTCAAGGCAAAGGCAAACCAAGTCCGAGTTCAGTAATAAGATTTTTTAAAAATTTAAATTTTGTATATTTTCCAACAGTCGAATCCCAGGCAGCCCAATGTGTGTGATTGAGAGCCAGAGTGGAATTGTGCAGTTGTGTTCCCCAGCAGCTGTGGCAGTGCAGGCACAGAAAGCAGCGAAGCTGCAGCAGTGGCAGCAAGGATTGGCCCCAGTGGCTGGAGATGCCAAAGAAAGGTGCCCAGGCAGAGGATTTGAGCAGAGGATGTGTGGGCAGGCCCAGGGGCTTCCCCCGCTGTGGAACCCTGGCTGCTGATGCGTTGCCTTCAGTGCAGGCTCAGTGGGGCCTCCCATGCTGGTGCTGCAGCCGGGAAGTGCAAATCTGCAGGGCTTGAGAGCCCCTGAGCCCAGGGTGAGGGGTCCCCCTGTGCTGAGCTGTGCTGGGGCTGTTTCTGTGCTCAGGGACACTTCGGATGTGCCACGGCATTTGATCACCAATGGTGCTTCTTTGCACTCCTTAGGCAGAGTGTACGTCTTGGTCTAATTCCCTTTCCTTAATCAGAGTGTGTCTTGCAACTCTTTTCTCTTCTCCTCCCCTTGCAGACCCACCCATAAACACATTTTGTCCCTCAGGCCAGGCAATGTCTCCTCAGTCTCTCCCAGCCTGGCTCTGGAGCTCTGTCACTTGAATGCAGCCATGGGTTTGTTCCCAGCCCCTGTGCAAGCTATTCAAACAGGAGGCTGGGTTAAACCCTTCTCCTGTCCTCAATTCTAAATCCTCCTGTGCCACTGAACAAGTTTCATTCTGTAATCACGGAGCACTGTTCATCCATGTAGAGGCTCCTTTGGTTATCACAGCTTTAACTTGGTGCCAGACTTGAACAATAGGAGATCCTCCTGCCATCAGTTTTTGGGCCTCTGGTACCATTAAAGCTGTGGCTACACAATTGTGCAGACAATGAGGCCACTCTTGCCACTGGGTTAAACATTTTAGCACAAGAATTCCTTTGACATGACTTTCTGTAGCATCCACATTTTAAAAAACGAGGTTCACTTTCCTTGTAAATATTTAAAATTATTTAAAATACTTAATAAAAGACAATAGGAGACAACCAATAAAGCCAAAGGTTATAACAGCTGGGTGCTTGTTCTTCAGCCAAGAGCACAACCTAACTCGGAAAACACTTCTTTAAATGCATCAACCTGTTGCATATTCTTAAGTCATCATGCATTATTCAAAAACCTTCCCCCCCACCGCCTGTAAATGAACCCTTTTTCCTTCCCTGTGAGTCTGGACGTCCATAATGCAAGAATGTGAAGAAATTCCTGATTATCTTTTCTACCATTCTCTGACTTAGTTACATGAACAAAAGCTTTTTACATCACCATGTTACAGTCCAAGAAAAATTTATTTATCACCCTACTATTTTTAAGTTTTGTTATCAGCAATGCTAAAAGAAACTATATTCATACAGCAAAGATTTTCCACATTATACAGGTAGCATTCATTTTAATATTTGCAAAAGCCAAAAATGCAATATATACTACAATATGCATGCAATTCTAACTTTTTTTCTGAGTCGTGTCTGGGACACCAATCATTTTGGTTTTATTTCATTTTCCTAAGTTTTGCAGTTTTTCATATCCATACCACAACATTGAGGCTATTTGGGTTTAAAAAGTCATATCGTGTTCTGGCTTGAAGAGGGACTCCTCAATCCTGGTCCTGTAATTCCCTAATAATCCTCAGAATTGCCACAGCTCCATTTTAGTGCTGAGTAACGTTAATTCTGAGATTCCCTGGTCCTGCTCTGGGTCAATACACCACAAAATTCAGTTAAAGTATGCCCCAAATATTTAATCTTTTTTTCAGCATTGTGCTTTTTTTTTTTTTTCAAATACTCCTAGATGCTTTTACCCTGGACATTCAGCCATTTCACAGAGGCTTCTTCTACCCTTTCTTCCTGTCCTCCTGATTGGAGCAAGTCATCCACATCCTGCATTAACCCAGTCCCTGGGATGGGGTGAATTCTTGTGATATTTTCTGCAAGGCTTGCCCCAGTAAGACTGGTGCTTTCTTGCATCCCTGCAAAACGACTGTCCAAGTCTTTACCATTTTCCCTTCTACCACTTGTTTCCACTCAAAGGCAAAATACAGTTTACCATCCTGTATGAGAAAGCATCTTTGACATCAAGTGCTGAATGGTGCCAGTGTGAGGATGGAACCTGGTTCAAGATGGTAAAAGGATGTGAGACTATGGGGTGCCTGGGTTTAATAATCTCATTTATTATTCTGAGGTCCTACAGCATTTTATCGATTCCATCTGATTTCTTGACTGGCAGGATAGGAGCATTATAGGGAGAGATCCCTGGCTCCAAAAGCCCTGCCTTTAGCAGGGACTCAAAAACAGGCTGTGAGCCCTTCTTTCTCTCCCTTGGAATAGGGTATTGCTTTTAGAGACCACTCGTCCTTGTTGCTTCAACAGACATTGAACAGGCTCCATATCTAATATTCCCTATTTTCCTACAGCTGCCCAACCTTCTGGGTTCACTTCAGCATAGGCCTTGCCAGACATTTACCAGACAAAGACACAACTCCTTATCACCTTTACAATACTCATGTGTATTCCCAAATTAGCCAAGAAATCCCTTTACAGTAAATTACAATCAGAATAAGGAACAAATAAAAGCTCATGCATTTCAAACCCATCCCCCACATCTTCTAATAGTGGGTGAATAAAACACATTAGCTCATCTTTCCCACTTATCCCTTGAATACTCTTGCCTAAAACCCTTCTGGATTTCCCTTATGTTGCGTAGCGACCTGGTTCAAGCCCAGCACTGCGGCTGTTGCCCGATGCCCCAAAAAGAACACAAACTAACAGAGTTAGTTTATGCGGTGCTTTATTCAGGGCCCGGGGAACCTGCGGACTAGCGTCCAAAGTCAGGATCCCACAGTTCCCTTTTTCCGTCAGGTTTTTATACCTTTTTACAAAATGGTCTACTTGCCAAAGTACACATTCTTCAAGACAATACAGATACATAAATCTTGTAGATATTATTCCTAAAAGTTATAAATTCTGTATGCTTGTCTACTCAGAACTATAGGCTACCCCCCTTAATTCCCCTTGCATGTTTTCTCATCACCAGAACCCTTTATTTATTATTATACTTTAGCCTTATCTTGTAAGTTTCTAAATGTTCTATATGCCCTACTGATTCCTTATTGTTTTCACAGTTCTACATGTTCTATACGCCCTACTAATTTCTTTAACTATTGTTTCACAATGTTGGTTTCCAGGGCCTGTCCGAAAACTGCAGTTTTCTAAGCCTTAGCATGACTATTACTATATCTACATTAGTCCTTTTTCTCATTATTTCGGTATCATGGCCCTAACCCCGAGCCACTCGGTCCATATGCTCCTGGACACCAACGTGGTGGACAGCAAATGGCATTTATTGAAGGGTCACAAGGGTCTTTATAGCTTGGGCAGTCAGTGTCATTTCCTTTAGCTCACGTCCGGCTGGGTGCGGCCTGGTACGGAGCAAAGGTCTGACTGCGAGGGGAGGGGATCCTTTCTGGCCGTACATCCCGGTATCTTCCGCACGCATATCCCTATCTCTCCACATTTCCCCCCTCCCTCATGATTAGTAAAAATCTTATAAAATTATAAAATGTAGACATTATAAAATTTCATGGGTTAGTAAAATTAGTATAAAATTGTAAATGTGTTAGTAACAGGCACATCTTAAAGTAATTGTTGGCGTTCGACGAACATAATGTTAACCGTTTCTAAACGCTTTTTAATGAATAGCACTAATTTGTTTAGTATGCAAGGCCCGAACATTAGTGTTAGTAAGATTATAGTGAGTGGGCCTATTAGGGTAGAAATTAGGGTGGTGAGCCATGGGGACCGGTTGAACCATGATTCAAACCAGCCCTTTTGAGCTTCTTTGTCCATTTTTCTGAGGTTTAGTCGGTCTCTCAGTTCAGCCATGGAGTCTCTAACGACTCCGGTGTGGTCTGCATAAAAGCAGCATTCCTCTTTTAAGGCGACACACAGGCCTCCTTGCTGCATGAACAAAAGGTCCAGTCCTCACCTGTTTTGGAGGACGACATCTGAGAGTGAGGAAGGGGATTTTTCTAGGGAAGAAATGCATTTCTCGATCCTCTGCAAGTACCTCCTTGACAGTCATCTGCAGTTGGGCCAGTCCTTGATGTTGTGTTGTGAGGGTCGAGACGCCTGTGGCAGCACCGGTAGCTCCTAAACCGAGGAGCGTTGCGATGGTGATGCCTGTTATCACTTCTCGCTTGTGGAGCCGGTCGGGTTCCTCGAACAAGCGGTACACTTCTTCTTCTTGGCGATATTGGACTCTGGGGACAATTAAAACTTGGACACAAAAGTCAGTAGAATGATCGAATTTGTCAAGAAGTACACATGGGCTAACCCTGGATCGTTGACAGACCCACATTCCTGATGCAGCTGGGATCACCCACTGGAACTTCCCCCCTTTAAGTCTGACGAATTCCCGGCAGTCATTGCCCATCTGCATTGCCAGGGTTGCATTGCCAAAGCATTTGCCTTGGCCTGTAACCTGGCTTAGGGTAATGCCTCTCCAAGGGGTATCCCATCTGCATTGGTGTGGACTGTCTGACTTCGAAAAGATGAATGGGAGATCGAAGGCAACACTTTCATAAAAAGGGGGTTGTGCATCATAGCATAACCAGCATGATTCTGTGAGGTTCGGGTTGGATTGGTTTAAAGATAAAAAGGTAGCATTTAACACGCGTAAAAATGGATTGGAGAGGGTTGGTTTGGCTAAGAGACGGGATGGGGAGGAGGTAGATTTTAGCATCTGTGTTTTATGGCTAGAGCTGTGGTTAGCTGCAATATTGGTGGCAGTGATCTTAAAATGTCCTTGGTGGCTGAATTGCATTGCTGGCGTAGACAGTCTACTAGCACAGGACCCTTCACCTCTGGAGGTAATGCAGAAGAATCTATTGCTGCCTGAAGGCGGTCCACAAACTGAGTGAAGCTCTCACTCTCACTCTGCTTTATAGTGGACCATGGCGATGGTCTGGCTATTGCTTTAGAAGCAGCATGGATGGCTTCTCGGGCGGCATGGATTGTTGTAATGACCTCATGGGCCCGCAGGCCCTCTGCCTGTGCTTGTGGGGTGATCATAGCTGGGTCTCTGCCCATTAGCCTCTGTATGCTGGAGCCGTGCAGTGGATGGTCTGCCCCCGTTACTAAGGCTAGCTGCTTTGCACAATTGTCCTCCCATTCTTGTTTAAAAACGATCATCCCCGCCCCATCAAAGATGAGCCTGCAAGTCTGTTTGATATCAAAGGGAAGGCTATCATCGCCTCCAAAAATGCTATCAATGAGTGTGGAAACCGTGGCAGAATTAATCCCCTTGTCTGCAACTGCTTTAACAATTGTCTGCACGTCTTTCAGATTTACGGCGAGTAGGTTCTTTGATTTCTGTCTGCCCCCCCCAGCTTGAACCGGGAACACCAGTGTGGCTGACGGGGCCCACTCCGCGCATGCTATTTTTATTTTCTGCCAATCTGTAAGCAGGGTTCGATCTTTCTCTGATATCCCCTTAAACCACGCAGGAGTGTTGCAGCTAGTGATCTTATATGCCGCTGCTTCCTTTTTGTTAAAGCCGCAGTCGGTGTCAGATTCATCCTCTGACTACCCCTCCAGCCGGCAATCCCAGCTTGAGTCAGAGTCAGAACTGGAAGTCGACTGACTGGATGTTTCTGGGCTGCTCAGCCTTTTTCTCGGGCTCTTACTCTGCCAATTCTTCCGGGGGCCGGGCCGTTCCCTCCCCCTGGGCTCCCCCCGCCTGCTGCTGGGGGAGGTTCTTGCCCTATAAGGACCTGATTTAAAATGAGCTCTTTGATTGGTCTTAAGCTCTGTCCCGGGACTGCCCCTCCTCCCTGCTCGCCTGCGTTTGCACCGTTCAGCGAGCCGTCTGCATTTCCGCCCCCCGCGTCATTGTTCCACCCTCCACAACGCGGTCCGGCACCGTTTTTGAACGCATATGGCAGGGGTGCCTTTTTATCAGTCGCTTGGAGCTCTGATATTATAGCAGCATTCCGCGCATCCTCCGTCAGCCCCTGCCACAGCGCCCACGCGCGCTCCCCACCTCCGATGGTGGTGAGTCCAGACTCAGGGGTCGCTGAGGGGGTTCCGGGGTCCGCGCGTCCACGCGCTCAACCGGTTCAAATTCCTTCACAGTTTGTGTAGCAGCCCCGATCCCCAGCTGCAGCGTAGCTAATAAACAAGTTCGCACGGCTTTTCAAGTTTCCTGCTCCTGCCAGGCATTTTGCAGAGCCTGGATAACTTTACCCCACGCTTTGAGGGTTTTCCCTGAGCCAGAGGACATGGTTTCCTCGGCCAGAACCCTTGTGCATTTATCCCATATCTCCAGATGGAGAATTTCCATCGGGCTTTCTATAGCCCCTATCTTTATCAGTCTGGGCACCGCGAGAATAAAGTCTTTAAGCTTATAGTCAATACCCCACTGCGTGTGGATCTCACTTACAACCTTCGCGATAGCGTCCATGCTCCTCGCGGGTCCGGGGACGTCTCCCCTGCTGCACAAATCCAGCTGTGCAGCTGCAGGCACTTGCTCAGGCGACTCCCCGATTCCCTGACGTTTCCCGCGTTTCGGCACCAGATGTTGCGTGGAGGCCTCGTCCAAGACCAGCACGGTGGCCCTAACCCAGGGTCACTTGGTCCATCAGCTCCAGGACACCAATGTGGTGGACAGCAAATGGCATTTATTGAGGGGTTACAAGGGTCTTTATAGGCTAGGTAGTAGGGGTCATTTCCTCTAGCTCACGTCCGGCTGTGAGCTCAGATCCAGAGCAGAGGGTTTGTGAGGGGGAGGGGGTTCTATCTAACTGTACATCCCGGTGCCTTCCGCACGCATTTCCCTAACTCTCCACACTGAACTCACAAGGAAAAAAAAATTAAACATGCACAAGAAATACCAAAACTATTAGATGCAGATAAGTTACCTGAAAATATAGCTATTATGCACATCAAGGCACACCAAAAAGTGAGCTAAGAATTAGAAGAAGGAAATATGCTGGCAGACAGAGAGGCAAAAGACGCAGCCAAAGGTGAGGTACTCTATGAAACAGTCGGGGCGGCATTAATTCCAGATGGAAAGACTTCTATTAAAGGTAAGCCAGTATATAATAGAAAAATAAGAAACTTATTATTAAGAAAGAAGAAGTAGCTTACAATCAGGAGGGGTGGGCTATAATAAAAGAAGGAAAAATTGTGGTACCTTCCTTCTTGTTGTGGTCATTAGTGCTAAAAGAACATGAGAAAATACATTGGGGAAGAGACGCCTTATACAATTATTTAAAAGACAGAATTTTAGCTAGAAAATTATAAGGCACAGTAACACAAGTAACTCGTCAGTGTGGTCTTTGCCTCTGAATAAATATTAAAAACATTCCAAAGCTTAAAGTTGGACAAATTGGGAAAGGTTGTGGACCTGGGCAGCAATGGCAAATTGATTTTATGGAATTACCCAGGAAAGGGGGGTATCGTTGCCTATTGGTATTAACAGGTACCTCTCCGGGTGGCCAGAAGCCTTCCCTACCCAGACAGCTAAGGCAAGAGAGGTGACCAAGGCATTGTTACAAGAGATAATACCACATTTTGGAGTCCCAGCCATCATATCCTCAAATAGACGGTCACACTTTATTTCAAAATTGTACAGAAAATTAACCACCTCCTGGGGATAAATAGGGAATTGCATACCCCATATCAACCTCAATCCAGTCGCCAAGTGGAAAAGATGAACCATTTCATCAAACAACAAATTGTAAGATTAGGGCAGGAAGCGAATTTGCTCTGGCCTCAGGCTCTTCCATTGGCATTAGTGCGAATTTGGACAAAACCAAGAGCAAAACAGAACTTAAGCCCTTTTGAAATATTGTATGGGAGATCATATGTGGTTCAAGAAGTGCCAACGCCCATTCAAGTAGGAGAAGAAATCCTACACAGATATATGGTGGCCCTAAATAAAAAACTTAGGGAAATTAAAAAATACGTGGCTGGGGCCCAAAGCAGAGAATTAGATGGGCCAGTACACGATGTACAACCTGGGGATTATGTATATGCTAAGTCTTTTGCAGAGGAGACTTTGGAACCACAGTGGGAAGAACCATTCCCAGTGCTCCTCACCACTTTGACCGCAGTCAAGATCAAAGAACAGAAGGCTTGGATCCATCACTCCCGAGTGAAGAAGGCCCCCAAAGAAATTTGGAAGGTCACACCAGGTGACGCAGAGCTGAAGATGAAATTCACCTGGAATGGTGAGTAATGGACTTGTAGGTGTCGTGGACGTAATACAAAAGTTTGCGACTTTTGTGATCATTGCCACTACTAACAGCAGTCAAAGCAACACCAAACCAATACAACGTAACCAATTTATCAATGCCAAGGGAAAGCCTACTATCCCTACTCTCCTAGGGCTTTGAGTAAAATGCTGAGTCACAAATACAAGTATGTGGGAAGGGAAAAATGTTTGGGATGTGAATATATGCATTCATACAGGATGGGTTCCATGAGGCTCACCATCCACCTATGGAATCCATCCAAGCTGGTTCTGGATGCTGTGACAAATGCTTAATCACATGTCCCAAATTCAGACTCAGAACTTGCCAGGGGTTGGGGTTTGTTCCCTTACTTTTTCACCTCTTTTGGGAGAATTTTTCCCATTATCATGCTAAGGAACCCTGACGGGCACTCCCAGCTCCTGATAGCTCAAGACAAAGGGATGTGGTGGGGGCTGTCTCTCTCTTTCTCCCATGCCAGCGGGGTTTGAGGGAGTCCAGGGGACTGCTTGTTTCCAGCCCACGCTAACCGAACGCCGGGAAATGAGGTTCTCTTTGGTTGGACACTGACTGGCCATCTGCTCCGCTCCAGCCTCCTACCTCAGCTGACCATCAGGACCCATACGGTGAGCAGGGAGCCTTTCCTCCACCCTCCCACCTGGGACACAGCGTGGCTGCTGCCCCCTCCCCCCCGCTCCCGTCTGCTACCTCTGCAGCTGCATGGGCCCTGCCTTGCCTTTCACCACTGGGACTGGATGCAGGCAGAGTGTGTCTGTGGCTGAAAAAGAACTGGAACTGAGTTATGTGTTCTGTTTTGCTGTTAATTTTCACAGCTACTGTTGTTTCTGTTTTGTACTGTTAGATATATTAGCGGTTATTCCTACCCCTTACCTCTGCCTGAGAGTCCCTGATTCAAAAATCATAATAATAGGGAGGGAGAGGGCTTACATTCTCCATTTCAGAGAGGAGCTTCTGCCTTTATTGGCAGATACTTGTCCTTCAAAGCAGGACAGGGGTGCTGAAAAACAACAGGCCTAATTGGTTTTCCCCCCAATAATGGTAAGGTAAATGTTACTTGAGGGGTTCCGGTTGACCCAAAACCTCCATCCCCCCTTTTTGAATGTTCCGTGGATTAGGAATCTTAGCTTCAAAAGGAATCAACTTTGCCAATCTAGTGCCTTCTGGAATGTGAATAGGAGGTGTTAGAGTTTGTACCGTAATTCCAGTACTGCCAGTATAATCTGCATCCATTAGTCCAAGCAAAACAAAAATCCCTTTCTTTGAAGTGGATGATCTCGCTATCAGCAGAGCACTGAGTCCATAACCTTAAGTTCTATTAGCTGTTGATGGAACTTGCACATCTGTGTTCTGCAGGGCTACTTCTACTGTGGTTGCCAGGCCCACTCTGGTGCTCCCTGCTGTTGCTGGCTTGAGGACGGCTGCAGGAGAACACTTGTGTTTTCATGCGATTCCCCCCGGCACTCGGCTTCTTGTTTCCCAGTGGGGTTCCGTCCTTCTTACGTCGAGACATTCGCTGGCTCTGCCTGTACTTGTCACATCTCAGGCAAACTCCTGGGAATCCAGTAGGTGACGCTGACGCTTTACTTTTCTTTACGATCTTGAGTTGGCACTGTGCCTGAACGTAACCTAGGCGGCCACACTTAAAGCATCTTTGGCCAGCATTACCCTTTTTCTGTAACCAACAGTTTTAAGGCAATTGCCATCGCCTCTGCCAAGGTAAATAGCCTTTTCTTCGGAAGTCCTGACTCTGGAACAGGCGTCTATCATGTCTACTAAGGTGGCTGCTAGCAGCAAGATTTGCAAAATTCTTTTACAAGCAGGACTAGCATTTTCTGCAGCCAATTGCATTCCCAATGCACCCTTAATTTCTGGGCACATCCTTGGAACTCGATTAAGGGCATTTCTGGGACGATCTAAGTAATTCATAAAAGGTTCTTTGGCGTCTTGTCTAATAGTTGTATAGGATGATATCGGAAACCCCATATTTGGAACAATGTGAAATGCCTCCTGCACTGACTTTTGGGACTGCTGCAAAATAGCTGTATGCAAACGCGCCTGAGCCTGTGGGTTTGTGAAAGCCCCTTTCCCCAGCATCATATCTGGGGTGGCAAACTGTCGAGGATCCCCCTGAGGGAGTGCAAGATTCTCAGTCACGGCAGCTTCCACCTGTTTTTCCCATTCCACCTGCCACAACATCCACTGGTGGGTTTTAGAAAAGTTTCCACCAGCTTTTTGCAATCGAACAGGACCATCAAGCCACTACTAAAGATGTGATCGAGCAAAGTTTGCATGTAAGGATTAGTTAGACCGTATTGCATCACTGCTTTCTGCCCCTCACGAATAAGTCTCCAGTCCAATCCTACCCGCTGATGCTGATTCGGGTTACCAGGGGCTGTTATTACCGGCAAAGCTTGAGGGATGAACTCAACCTCTACCAATGCATCATGTATTATGCCACGCCATTGCCGGGCTTGATTTGACCCATCATCAACTGCAGAGCGACTAGGTGATTTACGATTGAGGTTGTCCTGGCTCCGCTCTGAACTTCAATCGTCATCTCGCTGCTGCGCATGCCTCACACTACTAGAGTGAATTGGTGGATCAGAGAGCCTGCACATACCTGGGTATCCATCCGCGCTAACAGCCCTTCTTTCGGGACTACTTTCTCTTGAGAATCTAACTCGGTGGTCTTCGCTGGTGCTGTGCTCCACAGTATCAGTACCGCGATGTGCAATTCTTGCGGCAGAGCCGCTGCTCCTCCTCGCCTCTGCCATTAAAAGCAGTCGGGTTTTCTCCCTTTCTCTAATCTACTGATCAACTAAGGCTCTTAATTCGGTTGTCTCTCCCGTTTCTGGTCCTGCTCCTCCTTGCGCGACTGCCCCGCCTGTGAGCACCCATTATCAATCTTGGAATGCCCCTGCTTGAGTTCTGGAGACTCGGACGGTGAAGGCGGCAATGGGGGTAAAACTTGTCCCCCCAGAGCTATTGTTAACTCCTCTGGGGACACCATGGGACAACCGGTAGACACGCCCGAAGCTGCTGGGGACAAAGCAGCATCTATCTCCATTTTCTCTGATTCCAACTGTGCTGCCTTCACTCACAATCTCCCGCAGAACTTGCGATCCTGACACAGGGGCTGCCGATGGTAAGGACGGAATAACTGTTTCTTCCCTCCCAAAAAACTCTCGCGTGAATGACTCTAATTCTGCTTCCGCACCCACAGCGGCTGTTCTCTCCGTGTTTAATTGCTTCAATGCCGTAATAACTATTTTCAAAACTGTGCTAAGCCCTCTGGAGTCTCTCGTATCATCGCTCACGGCATCCCAGAGATTCTCACCCAGCCTTTCCCACTCAAGGATATCAAAAACTCTTCTAGGAGTAGCAAAAAACCCTTTCTCCTGTCCCCACTTCAATAACTTTTTCAGACCTTCTAGGTCATATTTAACTGCTCTTGTGGAGAGGACACGCTAAAGGACGTTTAATGTTACCTCCTCTTCTTTAGATAATGCCTTCCCCATCCCTCCAGCTTCAACCGCTAACCTGTTATCGTAGTTTTTTGCTGTGCAGCACACGCTTTTCTCTCGGAGCTCTTCTCAGAATCTTCTTCATCCTGTGCTCCTGCCGGCTTTATTTCGATCCGCTCTTCAGCGTCTCCTCTCTCTCTCATATTCTTCGGGTTCTTTTCGGACTCGCACTCCAACCTCTGCTGCCGCGGTCTGGCCACAGCAGCCTGCGGCTGGGCTTCCTGCTTTTTCACTCCGCAGACCCCTTTCAGAGACTAAGTCTAAAAAGTTTCGGTTTACTTCACGCGCAAGGTGCACAATCTATTACGTCGCCAGGTCACCAAATGCGGGAACAAACTGGACTTCCAAACAGCAAATCAAATGATTTTGCAGAAGCCAATTTATTGTTTACAATTCACTCCAATTATACATTTCTAGAACCATCACCCACGTGGGAACACACTTTACACTTGGTAATTTTACGATATTGATCGTAATCCCCCAAAAGTTTGTAATTGGTGGTCTTCAAAATCTTCACTGCCCCCTGCTATCTTGAATCTTCTAATCTTGGTATTCGATGTTGTCAACTTCTTCTCTCCAAATTTAGCATAGTTGATGTTCCAGTGCCCTTGGGGGGCTTCAAACAAGTTATCAAAAAACTGTAATTTTCTCATGCTGTGCACCTGTTATAAACACTGGTCTAAACCAAGAAATACACAAAAACAGCTAGCGTGTGAAAGAGGCATGAGAATGAAAAGCAAAATGTGCACAGATAACTGAATAGCAAAAAATAGCAACTAAATACAGTTTTTGGCTGGTGTACACACAACACCCAGATTTGTACAGACATATCCACCGGGATTCAAATCCCATTCAGCCTTACAACAGGTGCCCGTGGCCTGGGTGAGGTTGGCCTGATGCCAGGCACCCACCAAAGCAACTCTGGCCCTGCCCCTCTCAACTGCAATAGTGGAGAGAAAATTAAACCGAGAGTTCCTGGGTCAGGTGAAGATGGAGAGAGATCCTCACCAAACAGCAAAACGGGCATCACAGACCCAGCCTGGGCACAGGAAGGGAATTTACTACCAACCAAATCACAGGAGGACAAGGAGAGGGGAAAGAAATCTCTCCAACCCCTCCCCCCAACCAATGGAGATCACCAGGACCACGGCTCACCAGGGCTCTGCCCAACGGGGGTCACTGGGGATCATCCAACACCAATCCTCCCATGGGGGATGGAGCTGGAGCAGCGCATGAAGCTCTTCCCACACTCGGGGCACTCACAGGGCTTAGTGGCGCCTCCACTGGTGTCGGGTCAAGTGAGAGCTGTCTGAGAAGCTCTTCCCACACTCAGGACACTTGTATGGCCTCTCCCCGGTGTGGATGCGCTGGTGCACGATTAGCTGAGAGTTGCGCTTGAAGCCCTTCCCGCAGTCAGGGCAGCGGAAGGGCCTCTCATCTGTGTGAATCCGCTCATGTTTGAGGCAATCAGAGCTGGTCTGAAACCTCTTCCCACACTTGGGACACTCATAGGGCCTCTCCCCAGTGTGGATGCGCTGGTGGTTTTTCAGGTAGGACATCCACCCAAAGCTCTTCCCACATTCCAAGCAGGTGTAGGGCCGTTCTCCAGTGTGGATCACCTGGTGCTGCATCAGAACAGAAACACTCATGAAGCTCTTCCCACATTTCCCACACGTGTAGGGCTTTTCCCCAGTGTGGATCCTGCGGTGTTGCTTTAGTTGGCTTTTCCGGCTGAAGCTTTTCCAACATTCCCCACACTCATGGGGCTTTTCATGAGTGTGGATCCTCTGGTGCCGGATCAGGTTGGAGCTCCGGCTGAAACCCCTTCCACACTCCAAGCACTTGTGGGGCTTCTCCCCTCCATGAGGCTTCTCCACCAGCTCTGAGCTCTGCCTGGATTTCTGGCTGCCTTCCCGGCTCAGGGAGGGTCTTTCCTCCTCGCAGCTCCCTGGGCTGGGTTTGCAGCCCCTTCTAAGGGATCTCTGGGGCTTTTCCTCCTCCTCCATCTGCCTATGCCTTGGGAATGAAAAAGCCTGGTTTGGGGAAAAAACAAGAAGAAAATGCCTTGGAATGGGGGTTCCTCCTTGCCCAAGTTCATATCAGGAAGCCAGTGAGCATCTTGTGTCTGTAAAAACCTCACAAACACCTAGACTCAGCCCAAAAACCCTTCAAACATCACGACACAGATCAAAAACTCCCCAAAAAGCAAGATTCCAACAAAACCTTGTACAAAATGTAAATATTCAGCCCCTGCAAACAAAAAGACACCAATTTAATTTATCTTAATAAAGCTCAGAACCACCAAGATTCACCACTGAAAATCAGGGATAGCCCTCTCTGGTCACCTGCTGCATGTGGGGATTGCTTCAATCCAGGGGTGGTGGGGTAGGCTGCAGATACAGGGAGGGGTGGAACACTGTGGTATTTCCCATTTCTCCTCCTCCTCCTCCTCCTCCTCCTCCTGTGTCCCCACTTTTTCTCACACTCCTCTTTCTCCTACTATTCCTCCTTCTCCCGCACAATCCCACCTTCTCCTCCCATGTGCATCATTTGACCATTTTCTTCTTCAACCCTGCTTCTCCTTCCCTTCTCCTGCTGCCCCCAGGCCCAGCACCCACTGCCAGCTCCCTCTTCCCCCCAAACCCACAGCATCCCAGCGCAGGTGCAGGGATGGAGCTGGGGCAGCTCGGGCTGGGGCAGAGCTGGGCTCTCGGCCGCTCCCGCCCGCACTCGGTCCCCACTGCAGCTACTCCCGCCACGACAGCGCGGGGGAGCCCGGTCATGGCGCTGCCCCTCTCCCATCTCCCCAAATTCCCTTCCCGGGGGTGCTGGAGCCCAAGGGAGCGCAGGTGGGGTCCTGGAGGGGAACGCTGGGAGCTGCAGCTCTGCCTGGACTCTGCTGAGTCATTAGCACCACGCGCTCTCTATGAATGAGGGCTGCCCGAGGAGCGGGGTTGCACCAAGGGGGGACACCCTGCTCCAGGGGAGAAGGCCCAAAAACGGGAAACCCCCAAAGAAGGAAGAACAGGAAAGTGTCTTTACAAACAGATGCTGGGAATCTGCTTGGAGATAGGGCCAGGGATGTTAACATAAGGAAGTGACAGCACAAGCCATCAGGTTCAGAAAATGTAATTGACCACACAGACTGCTGCTCAACCAAGGTCCTGCTAAATTAATGAACTCCCAGAAGAAAAAGGAAGACTTTTAAGAGCCATGAATATCGTTTGCTATACAGAAGTGGGCTGCATATTAAGGAGGAGATGCAGTAGACGAATTGGAAAATTTGTACCTCTTAGGTACTTCAGCCAATGGGGAAAGAGAAATGCAGATGTGTGTTGGGAATGATGAAACAAGAAAACCTTATAAGTGCTTAGCAAAAGATTTTGAAACCATAAGCGAAATAGAAATCATAGCAGTTTTCGACTGTGGGGCTGAGAGCAACAATGTGAATGTTTGAGGCCTCCTTCCTTTGTTTAGACAAACCCAAACACCACTAATACCAAAGAAGCAAGCAGACACTCTCTTCCAAGTATGGCTAGAAAGCTTTAAAGCTAAGGTTTAGAGATAAGAAAGCAGCAAAACATGGTAATATAGCAATTCCTGTAGGTTGCATGCAAATATTAGAAGTTTGTATCTTGTAATAGATTGGTTAGTGGAAATTCGAATATTCAACATAGAAGAAGATTTATTGTGTTGTAAACAGGAAAATTGCTCTCTTACTTCTCTTACCTCTCTTACTGCTCTTACTCCTTACCTCTCCAACCACTCTCTTACCCCTCACTCTTTTACCTCTTACATCGTTCCCTTCTCTTACCTCTGAGAACTCCTGCCCCCTCTCTCTCTCATAGTCCTACTCTGAGCTGTGGCTGGCAGCTCTCAGCAGGGCACTGTATCCCCATGCCTGTTACAATAAACTACGAATTTCAAGACCAGAATATAGAGAGCTCCCGAGTTTGTCCTGATGACCGTCCCACCTACAGTGACTCTCATAGATGAGGCTGGGAAAATAAGGATGAAAAGGAGGCTGTCTCCTCCAGCAATTGCAGAGATAGCATGGGAAATGTCCCACGGCCTCTCTGTTCATTCAAGAATAAAATTACTTTTACAGGACTCCTCTGTATTCTTTGCGGACAGAAACCTCTGGTGACGTAAATTTTTCCATACACCTTGGGGCTTGGCCAGAATTCCTTCCCCCGTCTGGGGCAGGGGCAGTGAGTGGAGCTGAAGGTGCCTCACCCAGTTTGGGTGATTGGCTCCCTTGGGGGACGGCGGCATCGGGCATAGGCTGGATACTTGAGAGTGACCAGAATACAGACAAGAGACAGATCGGGGAGCTGCGAAAACAGCCAGAGAGCACTGAAAATCTCATCAGTGAGTGCAGTGGGATCTCTGGGGACTAAACATGGCAGGGCACCCAGGGAGGGGAAAGAGGGAAAGCCAGGAAGGGCTCCTGGCAAATGGGATGATGATTCCAAAATACCTCTGAAGGGGCCCTTGGGAGCACGTTGAGGGAGTTTGCACATTCTCCCAGAGGTAATCGAGGACAGGGACACCCAGGGGGGCAATAAGGGAAGTCCAGAAGGGATTTAGAAACCAGGGAATAGATGCTGTTCGTGTGCTGGAAAGGGACTGAGTGAAGGGGAGTGTGCAGGAATATGGTTCAGGAAAGAAGCAGCAAGAAGAATCTATGTGGTAAGAAAAAGAATGACGGAAAAGAGAAGGAAGAGAAAAATACTGAGGATTGGGATATTTTCAGCAGGCTCTTATCCTCAGAAGTTGCCAACTGCTCCAGATCCTTTGTATCCCCAGTTCCCAGGACAGGCAGACAAGGAGGTCAGGATTTCAGGGGGTTTTTCTGTGCTGGGGAGCGGCAGGAGCGGGTGCAGAGGGGCGGCACCGGGAGCATGGGCCAGGGGCCTGTGGGGAGCTGCAGGGCCGGGCCGGGCCTGTGGGGTAGCCGGGGCTCAGTGTCGGGCGCTGCCTGAGCCCAGCACCCCCCAGGCAGGGCCGGCAGTGGCCCCCAACCCCCAGGAGGCTGCGGGACGCCCCGGCCGCTGCCCGGCCCCGTGGAGCTGCCGGTCCTGCCTGCTGGGGGGGCCACGTTTGGACACTGTGGCAGGACTGGGATACGGGCTGGGGAGGGCAGGGGAGCACAGGAACAAGGAGCAAGGAATAGCTGGGAAATGTGGATTGGACGTGGAAGGATCGAGATTAGCTTTTAAGCATTTTGTTTGGGTAAACTGCAGAAATGAATGATTTTGCAGAAAGCTCAGCAGCTGTCAAAGGATGAGCACCCCAGGCACTGAGGAGGGCTGGAGGAGGGGCAGAAGATGCACCTGGAGCAGTTGTCATAAAGGCACAGCAGGCGAATGCAAGAAGGGTTGAGGAAAAGGACAAGGTCAAGGAAAAGGCCATGGCAGTGTTTCTACAGCGCCTGAGGGACGAACACCAGGGCCCAAGGAGGCTCCAGCACACAGGGGACAAGTTTAAAATGCAGGAATTTTTATTTGCTCATAGTTGCAATTGTAATTTACAAGGAAGTCATTTAATGCGTAATTTGGGAATGCAAATTAATTTCCTAAAATGTGATATAGTGGCAATTTTTGATGTGTCTTTGTGTCAAATGTCTGGCGAGGCGTATGCTGAACAGATCCTGGAAAATGTGGAAAACGAGATATGGAGCCTCTCCAAAGTACTTTGACGCAAACAGGACAAGTGGTTTCTAAAAGCAATACCCTATTCCAAGGGAGGGAAGGATGGGGTCACAGCCTTTTATTGAGTGTCTCCTAAAGGCTGGGCTTCTGGAGCCAGGGATCTCTCCCTATAATGCTCCTATACTGCCAGTCAAGAAATCTGATGGAATTGATAGAATGGTTCAGGACTTAAAAACAATAAATAAGATTATTAAACTGAGGCACCCCACAGTCTCAGATCCTTCCACCATCCTGAAACAGGTTCCCTCCTCACACTGCCACCATTCAGTACTTGATGTAAAGCTGGTTTCTGGGGATGCCCACTCACACAGGATGGTAAACTGTATTTTGCCTTTGAATGGGAACAACAGGTAGAAGGGAAAATGGGAAAGAAATGGATGGTTCTTCTGCAGGGACGCACAAAAGCACCAGCCTTATTCGGGCAAGCCTTGCAGAAAATACTGCAAGAATTTACCCCTCCCCAGGGACTGGGTTAATGTAGGATGTGGGTGACTTGCTCCAATCAGGAGAACAAGCAGTGGTAGAAGAAGCCCCAGTGAAATGGATGAATGTACAGGCTAAAAAGTATCTTGGAGTATTTTGAAAATAAAACGCAAATGGTGGAGAAAAAGGTTAAATATTAGAAATATCTTTTGTCTGAATTTTGTGGTGTATTGACCCACAGGAGGACCAGGAAATCTCAGAAGTGATGTTACCCAGCACTAAAATGGAGCTGTGACAATTATGAGGATTAACAGGCAATAGCTTGACCTGGATTGAGGACTCTGTTTTAGCCAGAACACTGTATGACTTTTTAAACCCACATAGACTCAACGTTGTGCTATGGACACGCCGAACAGCAAAACTTCAGACAATAAAATAAAACCAAAATGATTGGTTCCCCAGTCATGGCTCTTCCAGACTCAGAAAAGAAATTTGAAGTGTTTGTGGATGTTAAACAGTGCCATGAGAAAGGAATCCATCCAAAAGTTTAACCCACTGTTCAGAGTGGCCTCACTGTCAGCAGAATTATATAGCCACAGCTTTAATGGCACCTGAGGCCCAAGAGATGAAGGCAAGAGGATCTCCTGTTGCTCAAGTCTGGAACCAAGTTAAAGCTTTGATAAACAAATAAGATGCTACATGCATGAGCAGTGCTCGGTTATTACACAATGAAACTTGTTCAGTAGCACAGGAGGATTTAGAATTGAGGACAGGGGAGGAGTTTAAGCCAGCCTCCTGTTTAAACAGCCTGCACAGGGGGCTAGGAACAAACCCATGGCTGCATTCAAGTGACAGAGCCAGGCTGGGAGAGATTGATGAGACATTGCCTGGCCTGAGGGACAAAATGTGTTTATGGATGGGTCTGCAAGGCCAGGAGAAGAGAGAAGAGTTCCAAGACATGCTCTGATTAGGGAAAAGGAATTATACCAAGCACAGGTTACCGCCCGCATGGTCAGCTCAACCGGCAGTGCTGTGTGTGCTTGAAAGAGCCTGGCACTGAAATGCCCTGAGCAGGAAGGCTAAAATATTTTCAGCTGACAGCATTGCAGCTAACAGGGTGGTATAAGGAATTCTGACCTCTTCTGCAATCACTGATCACTTTTTAAGGTATTTCTAAAACAAGTAACTACAAGATAAGGGAGTGTAGAAGAAATAGACTCAGATGGCGAACTCATGTTACAGGAAAGATCCTTCAGGCGGTTATGGCTGCTTTAGTAACACAATGGGACCAACACAAGCCCTGGCAACCCCAGAGCTCAAATCAGGTAGAAAGAATGAATGTGGAAATAAAGAAACTCATTCAGAAGCTGGTGATAGGATCCAAGATGCCATGGGTACAGCTTTTGCCATTGACAAGAATAAGAGCTAGACACAGGGCAGATATTCAATTATGCCCCTTGGAATTGGTGTTTGGAATTCCTTACCCTGCCAATTTTCCACCGAGTTGGAAGTGCAGATAAGGGATGTATATTTCAAACAGTTTGTGCCCACAATCCTGTCTCCCGTGAAGTCTCTCCCTTAGGAAGCTGGGCTGGCACAGAGCCTGCCTTGGCACTTTGCTCTTCCCAACATCCAACCAGGACATCGGGTCCTGCCTGAGGAGGGCAAAGCACCACTGGTGGCCAAGTGCTGTAGTCCATCCCAAGTGTCTCTGAGTACAGAAACAGCCCCAGCACAGCTCAGCACGGGGGGACCCCTCACCCTGTGCTAAGGGGCTCTTAAGCAACGCATCAGCAGCCAGGGCTCCACAGCTGGGGAAGCCCCTGGGCCTGCCCACACATCCTCTGCTCAAATCCTCTGCCTGGGCACCCTCCTTTGGCATCTCGAGCCACTGAGGCCAATCCTTGCTGCCACTGCTGCAGCTTCGCTGCTTTCTGTGCCTGCACTGCCACAGCTGCTGGGGAACACAACGGCACAATTCCACTCTGGCTCTCAATCACACTCACACACTGCGCTGGGGGTGATTAGAAAATCACAGGAAAAAACAAAACAGGGATGGTTTTGGAAAATATATCTAGTTTAAATTTTCAAAAAACCTTATTTCTCTACTCAGGCATGGTTTGCCTTGTTCTTGAGAAAGAAATCATAAAAGGTTTTTTCAAGGGATGCTACACCGCTCAACAGAAATGAGTTCAACATCTCAAGAGACTGGGAATGGCCCAAAAGACACCCACAAAATAACGACCATTAACAAAACACCAAGGACCATCAGCAAACGTCAAGGAACACCCACCCCAGACACTGTTGCCAGGAAAACTGGCGGGAGACACCTGGTCTGTAAAATTCTGGGAAGGAAATCCAGGAGTGGTACCTAATTAAGAGCAGATGAGGAGAAATCCGGGTCCAATAGGAAACCAAATATTAAGAACTACACAACTTGGAAGTAATGAACAATAAAGTAAGAGATTTCAATGGGTTGAGACTTTTTAAAGTTAAGGAAAAATCTAGTAAAACTCACATGCCATGGAATGATTGTCTCTGTACAAGGGGACGATGTGTGGATGAAATTATTTCTGTTACACATCTTGGTCCGAATCAAATAATGCCTTGACTCTCTGACACTAAAGATATCATGTTAAAATCAGATTATGAAGGGCCATGAGTGAGTAATGCAATGGCTGCTCTGGAAGTGAAGCCTCTCTTCCAGGCAGCCAGGAAAGAAACTACAGAAATGTAAATTAACAGTGCTGGGGCAAAGTACCCATTTATCATTTGATTTCCAGGATTAGATTACAAGAAGTCCTCCAAATATTAACCAACCAGACAAATCCAGCTCCTGACCTTCCTGCCGAGCAAACCACACCAAACAAGAAGGCAAGAGCTGTGGAAAATTAAATTATTCTAGGCGCTGTATGCAAAGAGACGATGACTCAAAAGTGGTGAAACAGATAAAGAAGAAAGTAAGAAATCTGCTCATATTCCAATTCAAATGTAGAAAGGATAGGAATGGGGTTTTTGGGGTTCCCTGCAGACCACGTCTTAAACGAATACTGTTCCGCCCCGGATGTGCTGCAGCAACTCTCATCTTTTTCCCACGCACAACACCTTGCTAGTGCAGCTCATTCAGCAGGTGAGCAAGGGGATGCAGGCAGCAGCCAGGCCTCCTGATCCAGAAACGGCTATAGAAGGACAGGGAGTGAGGGCACTAAGAATAATGCCAAAATCAAAGACGAACCAGGAGGAAAAAACAGGGTCGATGACTGAATCTGCCTGGAGATAGGGCCAGGGACTTGTACATGAGAAAGCAATGAGAGAAATCCTCAGTTTCAGAAAATGGTACTAATTGATACAGACTGCTGCTCAGCCAAGATCCTGCTCAATTCTTGAACTTGGAGCAGAAACACTTAACAGAGCCGTGACAAGCGGATGTTATACTAAAGGAGAGGTGCATATTAAGGAGGACATGCAGCAGGAGGATCGGGAAATCTGAACATTCCAAGTGCCTTTCCTTTTTTTCGGGAAAGAGAGAGGGAGATGCAGCCGGGAAAATGAGGATAAAAAGGAGGCTGTGCTCAGAGACCGCACGTGAAATGCCCATAGCCTCTCCGTTTCTTCACGAATAAAGTCAGCTTTACAGGACTCCTCTGTCTCCTTTTGCGCACGCAAACCTCTCGCCACGTGAATTTTCCCGCACAGCCCCGGGGCCTATCTCAAACCTCCCTTGCCCGGATCGGGCTCCTGCCGGGGCTCCAGGTGGGTCCCGGCTCCATCCCGGATTCACTCCGAGCTCCCACCGCCCGCAGCTTCCGCTCACCCCGAGCTCCCGGCGGTTCAGGGCAGCAGCGTTACCTTGGCCCGATGCCCGGGCCGGGCCCAGCACGGGAGCCGCTCCTCAGGCGAGGTTTCCGAGAAATGGCGGAGCCCGGGAAAAGGGAGGGCATTCTGGAAAACGTGTGCACAGCCCGCCCCTCTCTGCGATTGCCTGACTCTGCCGTCAGTCGTCGACCTCGAGCGCTGATTGGACAGAGCGGGGACAAGCCCGGCCCCGGCGCCAAAGGCACCATTGTGGGAGCATCTGTGCGGCCCAGTATTGGCGCTAGCTCTCGGAGTCCGGTGAGGCGGCGGCGGAGCTCGGAGGCGGGCCCAGCGCAGGTGGGAGCCGCGCTCGGTTCTGCGGGGGCTCGGGGCTCGTTTCGGGCGGAGGGAACGGCAGGGGGCTCTGGCGGGTTCGTTGCGCCGTGCCCGGCCCGTGCTCCCCCTGGGCTGAGGGCGCTGCGGGAGCGGCTGCTCGCGGTCTCCTTCCTGCTAGGCCCTTGGCAGGAGCCGCTGCCGGAGCAGCGCCGGCTCGTCCCGTTCCTGTGGGTAGCACTGAGCGGGCTGTACTGTCCCAGGAATGCTGCGCTGTGGCCGCCTCCGAGTTCCGCCGCCGCTCCCGGGCCAGCAGAGAATCTACAACAATGGCGCCTTTGCTGAGCCAGGTGTGGTCTGGCGGTGTCCCCGGGGCGGCCTTTTCCCGGTTTTGCCCAATCAGCGCGGACAACTAGGAGTGACAGCACAATCAGCCAATCGCAGCGAGGAGCGAGCTCTGCATACGGCATGATTTTTCTCCCCTTCCCCTCGCTGCGCCATTTCTCGGAAACCTCGCCTGAGTAGCGGCTCCATCGCTGGGCCCAGCCCGGGCATCGGGCCAAGGAACCGCTGCTGCCCTGAACCGCCGGGAGCTCGGGGTGTGCGGAAGCTGCGGGCGGTGGGGGATCGGAGTGAATCCAGGATGGAGCCGGGACCCACCTGGAGCCCCGGCAGGAGCCCGATCCGGGCAAGGGAGGTTTGAGATAGGCCCCGGGGCTGTGCGGGAAAATTCACGTGGCGAGAGGTTTGTGTGCCCAAAGGAGACAGAGGAGTCCTGTAAAGCTGACTTTATTCGTGAAGAAACGGAGAGGCTATGGGCATTTCACGTGCGGTCTCTGAGCACAGCCTCCTTTTTATCCTCATTTTCCCGGCTGCATCTCCCTCTCTCTTTCCCGAAAAAAAGGAAAGGCACTTGGAATGTTCAGATTTCCCGATCCTCCTGCTGCATGTCCTCCTTAATATGCACCTCTCCTTTAGTATAACATCGATTTTCACGGCTCTGTTAAGTGCATCTCCTTCTCCAAGTCCAGGAATTGAGCAGGATCTTGGCTGAGCAGCAGTCTGTGTCAATTAGTACCATTTTCTGAAACTGAGGATTTCTCTCATTGCTTTCTCAAGTCCCTGGCCTTTTCTCTAAGCAGATTCACTCACTGACTCTGTGTTTTCTTCCTGTGTTCTCTTAGGTTCTGGGATTATTCTCAGTGCACTCACTCCCTTTCCTTTTGTAGCCGTTTCTGGATCAGGCCTGGCTGCCACCTGCATTCCCTTGCTCACCTGCTGAATGAGCAGCACTCAGCAAGGTGTTGTGCGTGGGAAAAGGATGAGAGTTGCTGCAGCACATCAGAGGAGGAACAGCATTCGTTTAACCCATGGTCTGCCAGGGAACCACGAAAACGTGTCCCATTCCCATCCTTTCTACTTTTGGATCAGAATATGAGCAAGTTTCATATTTTCTTTTTTAACTGTTTCACCACTTTTCAGTCATCATCTCTTTGCATACAGCACCTAGAGTCATTAAATTTTACACAAACTTCTCTTCCTTCTGTTAATTGATAATCTGATTCTATCCCATGGTGAAATGTCTTGTTCTTTGTTTTCCTGGATTGCTCGGCAGGAAGGTCAGGAGCTGGAGCTGTCGAGTCAATTATTATTTTAAGGACTGCTAGTATTCTTTAGTACTTAAATATAATAATAATAGCATTAATAATAATAAGAATGATAACAGTAACATGAATATTAATCACAGCAGTAATAATTATAATAATATTTAGTTTTGTACCTAATTATGCCACTCAAATTATCGGTGAATTTTTTGTCTCCTGATATGCATTTCTTAGGGTCCCCAGGGACTTGTCCATGGTGTTGTAGGATTTGTTGTGGTGTCTGTTCATCTTTTCCCCATTTTTGGGAGCTCCCTCCAGCCAAGGCTGCATCATTTTACCACTTTTCTGTAATTAAATCATCGGTTACTTGGATTCCCAACTGATTTCTCTGGACTATCAAAAACACCTCAGTGCTCTAATGCACCTTATGTAACAGACAGTGACAGTATATGTTGAAGTGGGGAGAGGGATATCTCCCCCCACATTTTTAGTGAAGTTTTCACAACATTCTCCATTTACTCTTTTCCTTTGCATCTGAACCATTTTTTGTTGCACTCAGATATCCTCATTATCAGATATCCTCACTTTAGCTGTGCAAATTCCATCTGTGCAAGCAGGCAGAGCTTGGCATGAGGGCCAGAGGGGATCAGCCCAATTCCTCCCCCAGTCAAGAAAACCTTGGTACCTTGCCCACACTTTGCCCCAGCAGTGTTAATTTGCATTTCTAAAGCTCCTCTCCAGGCTGCCTGGAACTGATGCTTCTCTTCCAGAGCAGACATTGGATGACTCATATGTGGCCCCCCTACAATCTGCTTTTTTTTTCTTATTAACAATATTCTGTTAACATTTTATCCTTTAAAGTGTCACCTTTAAAGCTCTTCTAGTTTTGCAAAGTCCATCCTAAAGGTGAACATTGAAAAACCCATTCTGAAATTTTGCCATCACTTAGAATCACTCACGTATATACAGGAAAAATTGCAATGGAAATGGTCAAACACTGCACGTGGGAGGAGAAGGTGGGATTGTGCAGGAGAAGGAGGAATAGGAGGAGGAAGAGGAGTTTGAGGAAGAGTAGAGACACAGGAGGAGCAGAAACAGGAAGGAGCACAAGGTTCCACTCCTCCCTGTATCTGTAGCCTCTCCCCAGCCCCAGCAGCATTGTCCCCATCAAATGCAGCAGCTGACCAGAGATAGGGATCCACGATTTTCACAGCTGTCAATGTTGGTGTTTCTGAGCTTTACTGGGCTAAATGTTGGTGGCTTTGTTTTTTGCAGGGGCTGAATCTCTGTATTTTGGAGGGGATCTTGGCGAATCTTGCTGTTTTGTGGATTTTTCATCTGTGTCGTGATTTTGGAAGTTTTTTTGGGCGAAATCTTGGTGTCTTGGAGATTCTTAGGGACACAAGATGCCCAATGTGTTCTTGAGTTGCTCTTTGGCAAAGAAAAGCCCCCAGCCCAAGGCAATCTCCTCTTGCTTTTTCTCCCAAATCAGGATTTCCCATTCCCTAGGTGTGGGTGCAAGGAGGAGGAGGAAAAGCCTGAGAGTTCCCTCATGAGGAGAGGCTGCAAACCCAGGCCAGGATGCTGCAAGGAGAAAAGACCCTCCCTGAGCCGCAAAGGCGGCAGGAGATCCAGGCAGAGCTCAGAGCTGGTGGAGAAGCCCCACAAGTGCTTGGAATGTGGGAAGGGTTTCAGGTGGAGCTCTGAGCTGATCCGGCACCAGAGGATACACACTGGGGAACGGCCCTACGTGTGTGGAGTATGTGGGAAGAGCTTCAGCCAGAGCTGCAACCTGACCCAGCACCAGAGGATCCACACTGGGGAGAGGCCCTACAAGTGTGGGGAATGTGGGAAGGGATTCAGAGACAGCTCCACCCTGACCCACCACCAGAGGACCCACAGTAGGGAACGGCCCTATGAGTGCGAGGAATGTGGGAAGAGCTTCACCCAGAGCACCAACCTGATCCAACACCAGATGATCCACACTGGGGAGCGGCCTTTTGAGTGTGGTAAATGCAAGAAGAGTTTCTGCACAATATCTGATCTGATGCGGCACCAGGTGATCCACACAGGGGAACGGCCCTACACCTGCTTGGAATGTGGGAAGAGCTTTGGGTGGATGTGCTACCTGAGCAAACATCAGCTCATCCACACCAGGGAGAGGCCCTACGAGTGTCCTGAGTGTGGGAAGAGGTTTCAGACCACCTCCAATCTCCTCAGACATGAGCGGATTCACACAGACGAGAGGCCTTTCCGCTGCTCTGACTGCGGGAAGGGATTCAAGCGAAATGGGCAACTCACTGTCCACCGGCGCATCCACACTGGGGAGAGGCCCTATAAGTGTCCTGAGTGTGGGAGGGGCTTCTCCTGGAGCTCTAACTTGACCCGACACCAACGGAGGCACCACTAAGAAAAGCCCTGTGAGTGCCCCGAGTGTGGGAAGAGCTTCATGCTCTGCTCCAGCTCCATCCCCCATGGGAGGATCAGTGTTGGATGATCCCCAGTGACCCCCATTGGGCAGAGCCGTGGTGATCCGTGGTCCTGGTGAATCGTGTTGGGAAGACATCTGGGTGGGGGGGCTCTGCATCATCCTGTCTCCCTGTGGGCACCTGGATGAATGCAGGGGCAGGAACATCCATTGGGACACAAACCAACATTGGGAATTCCTTGGGGGAAGTGGATTTGTTGGCTTTCAACCCCAGAAAGTTTTCTGTGTTCAGTCCTGTCTTCTGGTGGTCTTCAGGAATACTGAATGGTATTGGAGGTATTTTCCAACCTCTTTGATCACACAATTTTGATTTTCTATTACTAAAGGGTGTCTTCCGAAGCAAAATGGTGACGGACTGGGGCAATGACCAAAATTTTGGAGACAGTGAGGTGGAAATGCTTCCAAAACGGTTCTTCCCTCCCACCCGAGCACATGGATCCTCACCTGGCATGGACAAGGAAATGCTTTTCTTCTCGACTTGATTTGCTTTTCATTTCTTTTCATCCCTTTAAAACATTGAACACTAAACATAAAGACACTGAACTGAGACATGAGTGGGGACATGGGGGCACATAGACATGGTTTGGACACAGGGACCGGGTCATGGGGACACATGGACATGGCCGTGGCTATTTGTAGGCACATGGTGGGGGACAACGACAGGGATGGAAACATGGTGGGGACACAGCCATGGGTGAGGACATGGTGGGACATGGCCAGTGACATGTGGGGACATGGCCATGGCCCCTGCCATTGGGAGAACTTGCAGGGGCTGTGGGGGATGCTGGGTTTGAGGGAGTTGAGGGTTCCTGGGAGAGACTTGGGGCTTGCTGAGGGCTTTGGGGACCCCAGGCCGAGCGGCTCCAGCTGCGCTGGGAGACTCTGGTGGAGGTTCTGGGGCAGCTGCTCAAGGACCCCCTGCCCTGGAGCCCCAGCTGGGCATTGGGCTCCTGGAAGGGAATGAATATCCTTGTCCCCAGGAGGGAAATCCCAGCACCCCCAGGGTGTCAGGGGCAGCTGAGAGGCCATAACAGGGAGTGAAAAGCCAAACAGAACTTTCTCCCTCCAAAACTGCGCCTCAAAAGTTCCAAACCTCAGGCATTCCTCCTAGGAAAAAGTGGCAATGAAGTGCCTGAATTGAGAGATACGGAGTATGGGACCTTCAGAGTAAATAGGAGGGGTCTGGATCTCCCAAAACCAGGCATATCGGACAGAGGTGGTGGGTTGGGAGGCGGTGGAGAAGGATGGAAGAGCATGGGAGAAGCTAACCTGTGACCCCCAAACTTCATTGGCAGGACGCCTCCTCCTTTCAAGTCTTACCTCCTCTTCCTATTCTTTCTGGCCCCTCTTCTGCTCCTTCCTCGGCCCTCTTCTTCCATCTTCTGCCCCTGGCCTCAACACCCACCCTCGGCCTTCCCATTTTCCCAACACCATCACATCCAGCTGGAAGAGCTGGGATGGAGCCAGGGCAGGTCAGGCTCAAGCAGTGCTGGGCTCTTGGCCCAGCCTGGGCGCCCCCTCCCCAAATTCCCCTGGCATTTTAGGGGGTTTTCAGCAACTTTGGGGTTGGCACTGTGCTGTGTTGGGGTTCAGGTTCCTCCCAAGACCCCCTAGAGCAGGGTGAGAAGGGGCTGACCCGACTTTCCTGGGGGTCCCTATTCCCGATCCATGCCAGGGCCCGTTCTACCACCTTCGAATCATGCCTTCCCCCATAGAGTCCCTCCAACTCCTTCCCCACTGGCCTGCAATAAACAGGACCAGGCGAACTGGGAAGCTTTTTTGGGAATACTGGGTGCAGCTGTTTGAGGGCAGAGTGACACCGGGCTGGGGGTCCCCAGGGGGAGCACACACGTTCCCCCGAGTCCTGCTGGCTCCCAGACAGGGGAGCTTCCAGCACCACCAGTACCACCAGTACGGCCCCAGCTCCCTGACACGCCCATCCCCAGCGCTGGGCAGTGCTGCCAGCCCCAAAGCAGCCACGCTGTGCTGTAGGGAGTCCCCATGGTTCCACCCCATGCAGCACTGGGAGCACCAGTGTGGACCAGTTCAAAGCGTGGGCGGGGGGCATCAGAATCCCCAGAAGTGAATCCACCACAAGCTATTTAGAGCCCCCAAAGTTGGCAGAAAGCATCAGGATTCTCCCTAAAAAAGGGTCACGTCCACCCATAAACTAATTTGGAAATCCCCAAAAGCCATTTATAACCCCCTCAAACTGGCTGAAAGCAGCACGATCTTCCCTAATGTGGGCTCCCCACGTCCTTCCCTGTGGGGCCCCACTCCAGTGTCAGTGCCTGTTAGACTGTGTAAAATAGAAGCCTCTCTGAGACCCTCAGAGAGGGAGGAATGCAGGAATTGAATTAAGACCTTGAGAGAAATTAAAATATATTAAGTCACACAGACATGAAGGAGAAGTGTAAGTTTTAGTTTTAAGTAAGTAGGAATACTATTACATCACATAGATATGAAGTAGAAGTTTTAGTATTCAGTTAGAATATACTGTAAGTGCCTTAAGAGAGTTAAAAGCCCTAAAATCTAGTTAATAGTTCAGAAACTTAGCCCCTGACTGCCCTAGGTTACAATGTAAAGATGTGCCCAAAAGCATGTATTCTATCACCATCTTCATGAACCGTTGAAACCAGGTGGGGCAGTGTTCCTTATCTCCATGGGAGATATCCTCTGCAAATGGCACATCTGTTAAAAATCAGGTGGGACAGTGTTCTTTATCTTTTCCACAACCCATTATTCCTCCTGGAAGATGTAATCTGTTAATTGGCCATTGAGTCCCATTGCATGACTGATAAAATTACAGCATCCCATTGTGAGATGTTCCACCCAAGGGGAGGAGCCAAGCATTTCCTAGATATAATCTGCAATCTCAGGAACACCAAGGTGGCCTTTTTCCACAGGAAAATGAATCTTTCCTCTGGATTCCAGAGGAAAACCAGACCTTTCCACATCATCTCTGGACCTTTGGAGGAAAACTGCACCCTTCTACAAGACCACTGCTTCAACAGAACCACATCTGTCACTGCAGGAGGCATTTAATGGGACTGCTACCAGCACCCTGACTGACAGGATGTCAGGTTCTATTTCTGACTCTCTCAGTGTTTTGGGTTTAGTTTTTTGTTTTTTGTTTTTTTTTTTTTTTTTTTTTTTTGTAGTACTGTATTTTTATTTTAATTTTCCTAGTAAAAGAACTATTATTCCTATTCCCATTTCTTTGTCTGAGACCTGCTTAATTTCAAAATTATAATAATTTGGAGGGAGGGGGTTTACATTGTCCACTTCAAGAGAGGCTTCTGCTTTTACTAGCAGACACGTCTTTCAATCCAAGAGAATTTTTGGCGCTCTATGTATGGCACAAGGGCATCGAGTGTAAAAAGAGTAACAGTTCTTGAGTAACCTAATTTTTATTTGCTGGATATAAAACGTCATTAGGCAGCACATGTGATCTAGCTTGCCCTGGTTCAGGTGGCACATGGTTGTGGCTGAATTTCTCCCATTTGCAGGCCCTTATCTAAACAGAGGCCCCTTAACTAAGGCTACTGTGGCTATGTTGGGGGTTGGGGTTTGTTCCCTTGTTTTTCTTTCTGTGGAATTTCCCCATTATGATGCTAAAGAAGCTTGTTGGGCTGTACCCTAGCTCATGATGGCTAGTGACAAAAGAGATGGGGGGTAGCTGGGTGGGGTCTGGCCCTCTCGACTCGCTGATGGAGTCAGAGGAAGATTCTGGGGGCTGCTCGCTTCCATCCCTGGTTATCCCAGCACCAGGAGCCAGGTTCTCTGCTGTGGGACACTGCACTGCTGCCTTCCCTGCTCCAGCCTGATAGCTCTGAGCACGCAGCTGAGCGCCGCGACCCCTATGGTGAGCAGGGAGTCCTTCCTTCATCCCTTCTTCCACCTGGGACGCTGCTGACATGTGGAGGGTCCCAGCCCTTCACAACTGCACAGGACTTGCCCTGCACCCACCACCAGTACTGGGCGCAGGAAAAGGGTGTCTGTGGCCGAAAAGGACAGGAGCTGAGTTACTGTTCTGTTTGTTGTTAATTTTCATAGCTGTTGTTTGTCTGGTAAGATGCATTAGCAAAGGGGTTTTATTCCTGCCCCCATATCTCTGCCTGAGAGTCCCTGATTGCAAAATTCTAATAATTAGGAGGGAGGGGGTTTACATTCTCCATCTTGGAAGTACCTCCTGCCTTTCTTGGCAAATACCTGTCCTCCAAACCGGTACAGGTTTGGTGCCCAGACAGTGGGGCCTGAGGGCATTGAGAGCAGGGTGAAATAAGGAATATCAGTTCTTGACTAACTTAAGGTTTTGCGTTAGGTGGCACTGTGTTGTCCGGGTTAATCTGGCTTGGGCTCCATGTGATCACAGATATATCTCTCCCATTTGCAAGCCCTTATTTGAACATGGGTCCCCTCACCAAAATTACTGTAGCTATTACCTGATTCATTTGGTGGGTTGATCAGGTGAGGCACTCATGGATTTTTAACTTCCTCTGGAACACAAGCCACATGGATCCAGAGTTATCACACTCTAACTGTGTGTTTTTGAAATTACTTCAATAATGGTACTTAGTGTGAGGAAGTGACGGCAGGGGAAATCTTCTCCCAACCCATCACCCAGTTTTCTGAGTCCACCCCACCAGTTTTCAAGGAGTTCAGATCCACTTTAAATGCTAATGATATCATACAGTGGCTGGTGTTGCTGATAGGCCTGTTGTATCTAGCATTCAAAGATAAGGGGGGATTGACTGGGATAACAACCCTGATACCTAACCCAGGAAATAGGGATGCTATACCAAACCCTGCCCCAGAGACTAGGGATGCTGCTTCAGAGCCTGACCCTGCCCTAAAGACTAGGGATGGTTATGCAGAGCCTGACCATGCCCCACAGCCCACCGCAGAAAGGAACCACTCGGTGTGGATGGGGATTCTAGTGCAGGAGATAGGCGAGATGCTGAAGGAGCACATTTCCCCAGCTCGTGAGAAACCCTTAACCCTCACCCTGCCTTAAAGAGGGAGAGTTTGATGGTGCTGCAGTGCCGTGTTCCCCCCCACTCTCAGAGCTTCTGGCTAGTTCTGGGTCAGAGATGAAAGGAATTTGGCGTAGAGAAAGCAAAAGATCAAGGAAGTTCTTCTTCCCGGGATAATCCAAGCTTTATTCCTGAAGGGGTCCAGGGGAAAAAGAGGGTGAACAAAGGAGTGGTGGGGAATTTCAAATCTTGGGTCAGGGAAGGGGAAACAGAGTGGGGTTGCACTGGCAGGGAGGGTCTAAGGGAGGGCTGAATCAACTTCACAGAACATCAGGGGAGTACAGTACAAACCATTTTTCTCCGTGCAAAACATAAACCAAATCAGTGAAATACAACATCTCTCTATTTTTTGTTTAACGAAGTTCAAAGATATGCATCAGGTTTTCTCTAAAAGGAAAAACAAACATTTTTAAAGCATGGTAAAAGTCTGTGTGTCTGCCGGAATGTAGCCACATCTTAGAAAGATTTTCTCTCCTCTTTCTGGTGGAGTCTTCATTTTGAAGCAACAGCTACTTGCTTCTCATCCACTTCTGCTGGAGCTGGATGCTTGGGGACAAAAGGTTTCACCCACTTCTGGGGAATCCACCGAGGGCCTGAGGGGGTGGCTACACATGCATAGCCACGGCCCCAGGTAACAAGCTCATAGGGACCTTTGGTTTCCCAAGTTTCTGGGTCCCTAATCAAGACTGGTGGACGCTATGAACTGATTACCACTGTTAAAGTGACATACCACAGGTGGATTCATGTTTTCAAATGAATAATTCAGAAAATTGATAGTAAACATGGCTTTGCAGAGCTTGTGCTGTGGAGACATCCACACAGATGAACTGCTCTGTCTAGCCAGGACCTGCTTGAGCAAGCTCGATCACACATTGGCCTGTGGGGGAGTGGGGGATGTCAGTTTTATGTTCCACTGCCCACTGCTGGACAAATTCCAGGAACTCCTTGGAAGCATACACTGGGCCATTATCAGTTTTGATTTCCCTAGGGATCCCCAACACTGAAAAGGCTTGCACTAGGTGTTTTTTGGCATGCACAGCCTTTTCTCCTGCGTGGACAGAGGCATAAATGCACCTGAATATGTGTCAATGCTTACATAAATATATTTGAGGCGACCAAAATGGAATGTGTTTTGTGTCTGTCTGCCACACCTCACAGCTGCCAAGGCCCCGGGGGTTAACCCCCATACCCAGTGATGGCATGGCCTGGAGCTGGCAGCTGGGACAGGTGGCCACAATGGCTCGAGCCTGACTCCATGTTAGTTGGAACTGACAGATCAGACCTGGCACATTTTGATGGTATTGCTGGTGGTTCAGCTTTGCCCGTTGGAAGATGTCTGGCAGCCTTGCCCTTTCAGCTGGGGCAGCAAGGGAGTCTGCTTTACGATTCCCTTCTGCAATCTGGCCTGGCAAATCGGTGTGTGACCTTATATGCGTGTCCCGGGTTGGTGTTATGTCTATTCCTGTCCCTGACCCCCCGTGCTGTTTGTACAGAGCTGCCTACCGCTGGTTCCGCTCCTCCCCTGTGCCGGCTTGTGGCTTGCCGCTGCTGCTGCTGCTGCTGCTGCTCTGCTGCTTCTGCTCTGCTGCTGCTGCTGCTGCTGCTTTGCTGCTGGTTTTCCCCTCCCCACTGCTGCTACCCCTGCTGCTGCTGCATTTTTTTTCTTTTCTCCCCCTCCCTTCTTCCTCTCATCTCAAAGATCTGTAGCGGCTATGGACGGGGACTTGAACATCAGAGACTGCCCCTGGGGTCTGCCAAAGAGGCTTTTCACCCTTCCCAGCAGCGACTGTCTGAGCTCGTCCATCCTTGCTCACTTTGGTGAAAACATTTTTTGTCATCTGGGATCATTCTTCCCTGGTGCTGGGAAGTGTTTTTCTTCTGCTCATTAATAAATAGGTTTTTTCCACTTTTCCCCCTGAGGAAAATTCTTTCAGAGCCTGGTGGGCGGAGGAATCATGGGCAGTTTATTCTCTGGGGGGCTCCTTTGGAGGTTTTCCCCCAATTTTGTCCTAAACCTGGACAAATAAATTTGGTGGCCCGTATGGGGAAACCAGAGAAAGTGGAAAAAACTTTAATAATATTTTGTTTTCAATTGTTTGTGTTGGTATTGGTATGTTTTTCAAACCCGTCATGTCTTTTGGAATGGAAGCCTGCCTATGTGTTTGGTCTTTAGGGTTTTTGGAAGTGTTAATACCCCTGTGGTCCTTGGATTTGTTCTCTTATCTGGAGATAGCTCCAGTTTTGTCCCTAATACGTAGTTTTTGCATTAAATGGGTATTAACCAAAATATTTATTAGGCTAGGCTTGGTTGTGATGATGTGCAGGAGGTTTATAAGAATCTGCTTCAGGGATATATAATTCGTGGTTTTTGTTGTGCACTCAATTTATTAGAGGAGAAGCAGGCAAAGAGGATTTCTTGCCTTTATTTTCCTTCTTCTCCTCTGAATCATTTATATCTCTATTAGAAAATATTCAGTTCTCCCTGAATGTTAAGGAAACCATCTTTCTCGTATTTAATTTAGTAAGCTTTTTCTATACTGTCTGCAGCTTATATAGAATGAAGGCTGAGATTTCTAGAGGGGCTGGTGAGACTCCTGATTTAGGAGTAAAGCCAAGCAAGAGGAATCCTGAGTGGAGTGGGAAATGGGAGAACATGGGCCAAATTCTAAATAAATTGTTTGACCCTATAGTCTGGGACTTCCCATCTGAACAGATTCAGGATCCAGTCAAGCTAGCAAAGTACTTGAAAGAGAAGTGTCAGGATGACCCAAAGGAAAAAAAGATTACTGCAGTGAGCTGGGCTCTGGCATATGCTTACTGTACCCTGTTACATACTGTAGAACAATAAACAAAGGAAAGGGAACAGGAAGATAAAGTAGCTACTATCCCAGTCACCCAGGCTGCAGCCGACACCCCAGGCTTGAGGACAGGGGCGAAATTAGACAGTAAGCTTCAACCAATGGCTGTGGCTACCAGCACAAGGAGTGGAAAGTGTAAGGAAAATTAATCCACAAACACCAGAGGTTTATGTCCAAAAAGGAGACAGAGGAGTCCTTTTTGCTTTATTCGAATAAAGGGAGAGGCCATGGGGCATTCCCCTGGGATCTCTCCAATTTTTGGAGGACGCAGCCTCCTTTTATCCTAATTTCCCAGCCGCTTTTCCCTCTCTCTTTCCCCATTGGCTGAGGTACTCGAGAGGTACAGACTTCCCGGAACCCCTGACACCTGACATTCCCCTCTAATGTATAACCCTTCCTTTTAATTTTTAATTCTTATAGAATTCATAGTTTCCCCCCCGTTGCTTCTTTCATCTTCTGTTACCCAATTTCATTTACCAGCAAACCAACAGTTTGTTTGTAAAGGCAAATCTCTTTTTCCATTCATCAATCAGTGAAATCCCTCCCATTGTTTCTTTTATCTCTAGGTGCTAACTTTATCTACCAATAGATCTACAATTTATTTGTAAAGACAAATGTAACATTCCTGTCAATCCCTCCTCTTTTATTTTTAGTAATTGTCTTTACAAACTTTAGCTATCATTGTCTTAATTTCTTGTTCTTGTGTCTTTTTTGGTTTTGCAATTATTTGCAATGACATCAATTTTTGTCCTTTTGTAACCATCTGTGTGTCAGTAGGCATGGCTATAACCTGCATCCCCTTGATCACATGTTGAATAAGTTGTATTAAGCAAGGGATCATGCATAGTAAAAAGATTAGAGTCGCTACAGCACATAAGAGGAAAAAAAAGCAGTTGTTTAACCCACAGTCCACCAGGTAGCCACGAAAACTTGTCCCATTCCCATCCTTTTCATGTTTGGACAGGTACATGAGCTAACTTTCTTATTCCTTTTGCTATTTGTTTCACCACTTTTCCATTGTCATCTATTTGCAAACAGCAGTTTGAGTCATTTATTTTGCCACACACTCCCCCTTCTTCTGCTAATAAATAGTCTAATACCATCCGGTGTTGAAATATTGCATTTCTCATCTGAGTAGATTGGTCAGCAAGAAGGTCAAGAGCTGTAGCTGTCTGGTTATTTACTATTTCAAAGACAGCTTGTAACCTAACTATTTGATTTAAATTATAAATGGGTTCTCTGGCACCTGATATTAATTCATTAGGATTCTAAGTGGCTGGTCCATAGTGTTGTATGGTTTGTTTAGGTGGCCACTCATTATCACTCACTTTTGGGTGCTCTCCCCAGCCAGGGATACATCAATTGACCACTTTTCCCTAATTAGATCATCATATACCTTGATTTCTAACTGGTTTCCCTGAACTTGTGGTAGCAGAGAGAACAGTGGTCTGATATACCCCACATAACACATCCCCAACCAGTTTGGGGGTAACCTGCGATAGGCGTGTTGGCCACAAATCCAGTAATGCCCCTTTAAAGCTCAGGTCCTGTTGGCAAAGGGACTTTCACAATTTTTATGATCTACTGGGGGGTCAAAATAGAGCTTGCTTCCTGGGCCTAGTGGTCCCCCAACAATAGTTGCCCCACCATAGGAATCACAGTATTTGCACTTCCATGCTCCCACATGAGGTTTCCAGCTGCAGTTACATCCCAGATCTGTTTTATTAGATTTGGACCAGAACCTGCTAAAAAGAGTTCGAGTTCCATTCCAGTGTTGCCGCTTCCACTGATAGTCACGAACAACATGTGTCCTACTTGTGGAATTATCTCGGGGGCAGCTTAAAAATAAGGAGTCAAAAAACTTATCCCTTCCCACTGCTTTACAGCCTTCCAAATCTTTCTGGTAATTATGGTAGGAACACTACCCAGCTACCATTTGAGAGCTTAACATGAGGTTGATTCCATCTGCCCTGATATCTGGAACAATCATAAGGAAGGCAGTTGGGGGTCTAACAATCTAAACCCAAAGATAAAGTCCAGTCACAAACACTTTTTCCCATGTATTTGCTTCCTGTTCTATTTAGACAATAAGTGCCTCTTTCAGAAGAATGAAGCTGCCATGGACTTCCTTCTTCATCCCAGAATCCTGTTCCATTATGGACCTCACTCAGGGTGCTAACCCACCATTTAGGTTCGACTGGGCTGGCCACCCAAGGCCAGTTTTCAGATCCCCCTGGCCCCCCACAGACCCAGCAATTGCTGACTGGAGATCCGAGAGCAGGGATGCCCACACAAACTGTTTCAGCAGGCAGTCCATGGGTGGGCACACGAGGCTTCCCTCGATGTCGACACACTTGATACTGCTCCAGTCCGCCCCTGCGGAGTGTCAGTCGTGGCTTCCCGTCCCTCTTCTCCAGATGAGATGTTCAAATCTCCGGGGCCTTAGAGACCTTGACCTGAGTGTGATGGGTCCACCCGTGTTCAGCTGTCTTGACGGCTGTTTCTGTGGTCAGCAACACCTGGAACGGTCCACGCCACTTCACCACCAGCGGTGCTTCTTTATACTCCTTAACTAGGATCCAATCTCCTGGCTGGATGTTGTGAACAGCAAAGTCCAAAGGCAGGGTCTGTGCTAGCTGAGCCTCCTGTCAAAGAGATTTCACAAGAGACAGTATCCAAACCACACAATGTCTCAAATACATATCACTTATCTCTATCCCCACACTAGGCTGAGAGTTGCAAGGGTAAGGAATTCCAAACATTAACTCAAAGGGAGATAATTGAATATTTTTCCTGGGTCTGGCCCTTATTCTTGCCAAAGCCAGGGGCAGGAGCCGTACCCACGGCATCTTGGTTTCTATCACCAGCTTCAGAAGGTGTTTATTTCTCCATTCATTCTTTTAACCCGACCCGAACTCTGGGGGTGCCAGGGGGTATGCAGGTTCCATTGTGTCTCTAAAGCACTCATAGCTTCCTGAAGAATTTTTTTTGTAAAATGAGTTCCCCTGAGTCTATTGCTTCCACTATTCCATATTTTGGAATTATTTGTTCCAAAAATACTTTAACAACTGATCCTGTAGTTGCTGAAACAGTAGGGAATGTTTCTGGCCACCCTGTTAATTGACATACTATTACCAGAAGATATTTAAACCTTGCCACTCGGGGCATCTCAGTAAAATCTACCTGACATCTCTGGAAGGGACGCACAGCCCAAGGCCTCCCTCCCCTGGCAAGTTTCTTTGTATCTTTGTTATTGGTTTTAGCACAAGTCAAACAACCCTCAATAGCTCGTTTTGCCAAGCTAAAAAGACCCACAGCAGCATACATTTTTAGGAAGGCTTCTGCCAACCCTCGAGAGCCCCAATGACTCCCTTCATGAAGTTGTTTTAACAATTGTAAGGCCAGAGCTTTTGGGATCCACTGCCTCCCATCTCTTTTAAACAAATTATTTCCTTTTTCTTCTGCCCCACTTTTTAAATTATCTTAAGTTCCTCTGGTGGGAAAGACAGTTTCTCTGGCAGCGGTGTAGGAGTAAGGGAGTAAGGGGAGGATTTTAGAGATTTCTGGCAACAATGCAGCTTTCCAAGCTTCTTTATCAGCCAGTCGATTTCCTATTGCCTCCTCTGAGTACCCTGCCTGATGCCCCTTAATGTGGATTATTGCCACCCTTTGTGGTAAATTCACCACCTCTAATAGGCAAGAGACTAAGTTCTCATGGGCTAATGTCTTTCCCCTACAATTTCATAAACCTCGTTCTTCCCACAGTTTCCCAAATGCATGTAGCACCCCATAATGCATATTTAGAATCAGTAAAAACATTCACCGTCTTATCCCGGTATAACTCACAGGCTCTGATCAGCGCATACAGCTCAGCTGTCTGGGCTGACCAGGTGGGCAGTAACCTCCCCTCTTCCTTTAATTGTTTCCCACTCACGATAGAGTATATTGTAAAACGCTTCCCGTTTATCACCCTTGATGACCCATCAATGAACACATTCTCTCCCTCAGGCCAGGGAGTATCTCTCAAATTTTTCCTAGCTCTAGTCTGGAGATCTACAACCTGGATACAATCATGGCTTTCCTCCTGTCTCCCCATTTCTTCGGGGCTATTCAAACAGGAGGCTGGATTAAAACTTTCCTCATTTTTAAATTTTAAATCCTCCTGTTCCATTAAACAAGATTCATACTGCAATAATCAAGCGGTCGTCATCCACTTAGAGGCTCTCTCAGTTAACAAAGCTTTAATCTGATGTGAAACCTTTACGATCAGATGCCCTCCCCTTGTCAGCCTTCGTGCATCAGCCACCATCAGGGCTGTGGCTGCACAGTTCTGCAGACAATGGGACCAGCCTCTGGACACTGGGTTTAACAATGTAGAAAAACAGGCGACAGGCCTCCTGTCCCTTATTCTCTTACACCAAAATTCCTCTAGCATGACCCAGCTCAACACCCACATGTAGTTGAAATTCCCTTTCTGTGTCTGGAAGAGCCAAGACCGAGGCACCGACCAATTCATCCCTTAATTTTCCAAAGCACTGCTCCACCTCTGGTGTCCACATCACAACACCAGGACCTCTCTGGGTTAAAAAGTTACACAAAGGTCTAGCCACAACAGAAAAATCCTCGATCCAAGCTCTGAAGTACCCTACCAACCCCAAAATTGCCGTAGCTCCTTTTTAGCCGGGGCAATGGTATTTGCAAAATCCCTTTTATTCTTTCTGGATCAATACACCCTAACCCCTCAGTCAGAATGTGTCCCAAATATTTTGACCTTTTTTTTCTACTAACTGAGCTTTCTTTTTGGACACCTAAGTCCTTTTTTTTTTTTTTTTTTTTTTTTTTTTCAAGGAAATTAAGCAGTTTTACAGTAGCCTCTTCAACCACCTTTTCTTGCTTTCCTGATAACAGCAAATCATCTACATTCTGTAACAGCTTAACTCCTGAGGGTGGAGTAAACTCTCTTAACATTTTCTGCAAAGCTTGTCCAAACAAAACCGGTGACTCTATATATCCTTGGGGAAGTACTGTCCTTGTCAACTGTTGTTTTATCATTTTCCCTACTTCCTCCTGTTTCCATTTAAAGGCAAAATACTGTTTTCTATCTTCTGTAAGCAGACACCCCCAGAAAGCATCCTTCAAATCCAGTACAGAATAATATCAATGTGAAGAAGGGATCTGATTTAGGATTGTATATGGATCCGGAACTGTGGGATGCCTTGGTTTGACAATTTCAGTTATTATTCTTAAATTCTGCACCATTCTATATGTTCCATCTGGTTTCTTAACTGGCAGGATAGGGGTATTATAAGGAGATATACATGGCTCTAAAAGACCTGCTTTTAGAAGGGACTCAATAACAGGCTGTAACCCCTTCTTTCTCTCCCTTGAAATAGGATATTGCTTTTTAGACACCACTTGTCCCGGTTGCTTTAAATTAACTTGGAAAGGTTCTATATCTAGTTTTCCATATTTCCCTGGGGCTGCCCACACTTCCGGATTTATTTCAGTATAAGCTTTCACAGATATTTTACACAAAGATACTACAGTTTTGGACTCCGTGTCACTTCTTACAATACTAATTTGCATTCCCTTTCTAGCCATCAAATCTCTTTCCAGTAAATTACAATCACAATTAGGAACAAACAGGAATTCATGCAGTTCAAACCTGTCCCCTACATCGATTAACAGTGGTTGAATAAAATACACTCGCTCATCCTTTCTGCTCAGTTCTTGAATAACCACAGATTTTTTTTTTTTACAATTTCCCCCCCTAGGTATAAAATTTAAGGTGGATCAGGAGACCCGTGTCTACCAAAAAAACACACCTCCTCTTTATCCGGACTCACCTTAAAAGTTATCAAGGGCTCCTGAATGGTGGATCCTTGATATAATAGGAGCCCCTGACACCCCTAACAATCCATTTCCATTATCCTCTGGACTTCCGTCTCCTGAGGGTCTAGCTGTTTCTGTGGACACTCATTTTTCCAATGCCCTTCTGCCCTGCAGATTGCACACTGGTTCCTCCCCAGCTGCGGTTTGGGTTGGCTATCCCCTGCCGAAGAGGGAATGCCTCTGCCACTTTGCTGTGGCCAACCCTGTCCCCTCTGTCCCGGGGGACTCCTTGGACCCTGCAGTTTATTCCTCCGGGGCTGCAAAAACTCTACCATTATTTTGCCTTAGCCTTTGCCTTTTCGTCATTCCTTCTTACATATATCTGCTGTGCTTTTCTAACCAATTCTTCCAGAGGCTTATTTTGCCACTCTTCATCTTTTTGCACTCCATTCTTTATATCAGGCCAAGCCTTAGTAACAAACTGCGTTTTTAGCAATGTGTCAAAGGCTGGCGCCTCAGGATCCATCCCCCCATGTTTCCTGAAGGCATCCGTAATCCTTTCCAACCAATGAGAGGAACTTTCCTGTTTCTCCTGTTTTAACAACATAATCTTAGCTACGTTTCTAGCTTTGGGAGCCGCTGACTTGATTGCTCTAATCAGATAAGCACGGTAATCACGGAGGTGAGTCAGACTAGCCTGGTTATTTGGGTCCCACTGGAGGTCCGCCTGCGGGACGGCACCATCCAACGTAGGTGTGTTGGGTCCAGCCCCACCCCTGCCCACGGACGTCCATCCCCTCACAGCTGCCGAGCCCCCCGCAAAACCATTCGTCTTTCCGACGTCCCAAACAAAACTCCTAAAAGAAAATCCCAATCCTTCCATGTATAATCCGCATTTCCCAAATATTCCTTTATTTTTGTTCTCCTTTTCTTTATCACACACCGTATACCAGAGCCTGTACCTGTCCTGTCACCGTCCAAACACTTCTCCTCCACTGCTGCTCCCAGCGAGCACGGCCCGCAGCATCACAGGCAGCTGGGCGTCCCGCAGCCTCACGGGGGCCAGCGGACACTGCCAGCCCTGCCCGGGAGTGGCAGGGTCAGGCACAGCCCGGCGCTGAGCCCCGGCTGCCCCACAGGCCCCAGCCTGTGCTCCCGGTGCCGCATATCCATGCCCGGCCCTGCCGCTCATTGCCTCACCCATATCTATCACACACTCCTCTTCAACTCTGTTCCAATGCACAAACACTCTCCATCCACCCGCTGCTGTCGAGACCCTCTCTCAACTCCCATTTTTGCCCCTCAGGGCATGGACTATCAAGATCCCTTCTCGATTTCCCTTATTGCCCCCCCAGGGCATCTATATAACATGGCCTTAATAAGCCCCTTTGACAACTTATACTCTGGCCACACAAAATAACAATATTTTACCATAATTTTCATAGTTACCTCTGAGTGAATATACAATCTGTCCCAAGACCCAAGCACTCTCCCCAAGGGACTCTCCAAGGGCCCTTTCCCGGCTCTACTCTACCAACCCTTCATGGGTGTCCTGTTTCACCTGTGCAACCAACCCTCCATGGCTGCCCTCCCAGGTGTACCTGTGCTGCCGTCCATGGCTGCCCTCCCAGGTGTACCTGTGCTGCCCTCCATGGGTTCCCCGTTTCACCTGTGCTGCCCTCCATGGGCGCCCTCCCAGGTTTGCTCTCCGAGGATCCGAGAATCTCACTGGTGAAATTTTCAGTGGTCCTTCCCTGCGGACTCTTCACGGACCCCTGGTCTGCCACTCCTCTGTCTCCTGGACAGTCTCGGGAACCCAATCAATCGCCCGGTGCTAGCCGGCATCCAGGGGAGCTGATCACCGAAACTGGGTGAGGCGCGCCTTCAGCTCCACCGCTGCCTGCCACCCCGGATGATGGAAATATCCCGGACACGAGCCCCCAAATTGTAAGGAAAATTAATCCACAAACACCAGAGGTTTATGTCCAAAAAGGAGACAGAGGAGTCCTTTTTATTTATTCGAATAAAGGGAGAGGCCATGGGGCATTCCCCTGGGATCTCTCCAATTTTTGGAGGACGCAGCCTCCTTTTATCCTAATTTCCCAGCCGCTTTTCCCTCTCTCTTTCCCCATTGGCTGAGGTACTCGAGAGGCACAGATTTCCCGTAATGCCTAACACCTGACATTCCCCTCTAATGTATAACCCTTCCTTTTAATTTTTAATTCTTATAGAATTCATAGTTTCCCCCCCGTTGCTTCTTTCATCTTCTGTTACCCAATTTCATTTACCAGCAAACCAACAGTTTGTTTGTAAAGGCAAATCTCTTTTTCCATTCATCAATCAGTGTAATCCCTCCCATTGTTTCTTTTATCTCTAGGTGCTAACTTTATCTACCAACAGATCTACAATTTATTTGTAAAGACAAATGTAACATTCCTCTCAAAAGTGCACAAAGAAGACCGATTGGCCAGTGGATGATGATGATGATGATGCAGGAGAAGGACCTTCAACGCCTCCTGATATAAAATCAAGAGTCAAAGCAACTGGTGTGAGATCAGAGACCAATAATGAGTCCCTTTCCCTAAAGGATCTTCATGGTCTAAGGAAGGATTATATGAGACATTCTGATGAAACCATCATTAGTTGGCTGGTCCGGCTTTTGGATGCGGCAGGTGAGGCTACCATTCTGGACGGCACTGAAGCGAGACATTTGGGATCCTTGTCACATGACCTGGTCATCGACCAAGGTATGATGAGGGGGGCTAACCCTCAAAGCCCCTGGGCATGGGTCCTGGACAGCATGGCACAAATATATTTGTGTGCAGATGACCTTTATATGCAGCAGACCCAGTGGAAAACTATACAGCAAGGGATCCAACACCTAAGGGAAATGGCAGTGGCAGAGATTAATTTTTCAGATGACATAGCTACTAGGAATCCAGACCTAGTACCATGCACAGTGGTGATGTGAAGGACATTTGTGCGACTTCGGCCATCTGAATACGCCTCTGCCTTAGCAATAATGAAGCGGGAAGAGATATATGAGACAGTTCTCAATATGGCTAAGAAGCTTCGAGCCTATGTGAATGCTGTGCATGGCCCAACCCATGCCAGAATTGCAGCTGTGGAAACGCTTGCAAAACTTAGAAGATACGATAGAGAAGAATCATCAGAGACTCAGGGAGGAGATTAAGGAGGACCTCCTCCAAATTTCAGCTGTACAGATCAGAAACCCTGATACCCAACGTAGACGTTCCCCTGACAGGGAAAGGAGGTATACTCCTCGAGCTGAGTTGTGGTTTTTCTTGCGGGATTCTGGAGAGAACATGAGGAGATGGGATGGGAAGCCTACGGCTGCTCTGGCACAACGGGTGAGGGACTTGAAGGAAGGCAAGATTGAAAGAGGAAGTTCCACCAAAAGGAGAGCCGCTCCTGTTGCCCGCAGCCAAAGTGCCAAATATGATAGTGATAATGACATGTCTGATCCTCTTGAAGGAACCTCTAAAACGTATGCCCCAGGAAAGAAGGATAAACAGGCTTAGAGGGGCCTTGTCTCTAGCCAGGGTGAGGCGAGGGAGAATCGTGTCTTTTTGACTGTGTGGATTTGGTGGCCTGGCACATCGAAACCACAAAGGTATAAAGCTTTAGTTGATATAGGTGCACAATGTACAATAATTCCATCAGGATAAGTGGGGGCAGAATCTGTTTCTGTTGCCGGTGTGACAGGTGGATCACAGGACTTTACCCTGGTAGAAGCTGAAGTGATTTTAACTGGAAAGGAATGGAAGAAACATTTTATTGTGACTGGTCCAGAGGCCCCATGCATTTTGGGCATAGATTACCTTTGAAGTGGGCATTTTAAGGACCCAAAAGGACTCAGGTGGGCATTTGGGATAGCAGCTGTAATGACAGAGAGAATCCGGCAATTGAACACCCTGCCTGGACTGCAGGACTCTTGAAGGTAGAAGAGCAACGAATACCAATTGCCACTTCAATAGTGCATCGCCGGCAATATAGGACAACCTGAGATGCTGTGGTTCCTATCCACAAGATGATCTGGGAGCTGGAGATCCAAGAGGTGGTCAGCAAAACCCACTCACCCTTCAATAGCCCCATCTGGCCTGTGCGTGAATCTGATGGAGAATGGAGATTGACCGTGGACTATTGTGCATTGAATGAAGTGACTCCACCGCTGAGCGCTGCCATGCCGGACATGCTGGAGCTGCAGTATGAGTTGGAGTCCAAGGTGGCAAAGTGGTACACCACTATTGATATCGCCAATGCATTTTTCTCCATTCCTCTAGCAGCAGAATGCAGGCCTCAGTTTGCCTTTACATGGAGGGGTGTGCAATATACTTGGAACCGACTGCCCCACGGGTGGAAGCACAGTCCTACCATCTGTCATGGACAGATCCAGATGACACTAGAAAAGGGTGAGGCTCCAGAACATTTACAATATATTGATGACATCATTGTGTGGGGAAACACAGCAGCAGAAGTGTTTGAGAAAGGAGAGAAAATTATCCAAATCCTCCTGGAAGTTGGCTTCGCTATTAAGAAGGGTAAAGTTAAGGGACCTGCTCGGGATACTCAGTTTTTAGGAGTGAAGTGGCAAGATGGATGGCGTCAGATTCCTACTGATGTCATCAACAAAATTTCAGCTATGTCCCCACCAACCAACAAGAAGGAGACACAAGCTTTCCTAGGTGCCATAGGCTTTTGGAGAATGCACATCCCTGAGTACAGCCAGATTGTGAGCCCTCTCTACCTGGTCACCTGCAAGAAGAACGATTTCCACTGGGGCCCTGAGCAGCAACAAGCTTTTGCCCAGATAAAGCAGGAAATTGCTCATGCCATGGCCCTTGGCCCAGTCAGAACGGGACCAGATGTGAAGAACGTGCTTTACTCTGCAGCCGGGAGCCATGGTTTGTCTTGGAGTCTTTGGCAGAAGGTGCCTGGCAAGACCTCAGGCCGACCACTGGAATTCTGGAGTCGGAGCTACAGAGTCTGAAGGTAACTACACCCCAATGGAGAAGGAAATCTTGGCCGCCTATGAAGGAGTCCAAGCTGCTTCAGAGGTGATTGGTACAGAAGCACAACTCCTCCTGGCACCCCGACTGCCAGTGCTGGGGTGGATGTTCAAAGGAAAGGTTCCCTCAACCCACCATGCCACCAGTGCAACAGGGAGCAAGTGGATTGCTCTCATTACACAGTGTGCCCGAATTGGAAAACTAAATCGCCCTGGAATTTTGGAAATAATTACAAACTGGCCAGAAGGTGAAAGTTTTGGTATGACTGACAAGGAACAAGAACCAATGACCCAGGCTGAAGAAGCCCCGCCCTACAACCAGCTGCCAGCAGAGGAAACACACTGTGCTCTATTCACCGATGGTTCCTGTTGTCATAGGGATGAATTGGAGATGGAAAGCAGCTGTATGGAGCCCCACACGACGGGTTGCAGAGGCTACTGAAGGAGAAGGGGGATCTAGTCAATTCGCTGAACTCAAAGCCGTCCAACTTAACATTGGTCCTTAACATTGATGAAAGAGAGAAATGTCCAAAGCTCTCTTTGTACACTGATTCCTGGATGATATCCAGTGCTCTGTGGGGATGGCTGAAGAGATGGAAAGAGGCGAACTGGCAGCATAGAGAAAAAGCCATCTGGGCTGCTGCCAAGTGGAAAGACATCACTACTTGGTTAGAAAAACTACCTGTGAAGGTTCACCATGTAGATGCCCATGTCCCCAGAAGTAGAGCTAATGAAGAGCAGCGAAATAATCAGCAAGTAGATCAGGCTGCAAAGATAGGGGAATTGAAAATCAGCTTGGATTGGGAACATAAGGGAGAGTTGTTCCTGGCTCGATGGGCCCATGATGCCTCAGGCCATCAGGGCAGAGATGCCACCTATAAGTGGGCACACAACCGAGGGATTTAACCATAGACAGTATTACCCAAGTTATTCATGATTGTGAGACCTGCGCTGCCATCAAGCAGGCCAAGCGGGTGAAGCCCCTTTGGTATGGAGGACGGTGGGCAAAGTATAAGTACAGGGAGGCCTGGCAGATTGATTACATCGCACTGCCTCAGACCTGCCAGGCTAAACGTTATGTACTGACCATGGTGGAAGCCACCACCAGGTGGTTGGAGACTTACCCTGTGTCTCATGCTACTGCCTGCAACACCATCCTGGGCCTGGAAAAGCAGGTCCTTTGGAGGCATGGTACCCCTGAGAGGATCGAGTCAGACAGTGGGACTCATTTTAAGAATAACCTCATCAACACCTGGGCTAGGGAACACGGTATTGAGTGGGTGTACCACATCCCTTACCATGCACCAGCTGCAGGTAAAGTGGAGAGGTACAATGGATTGTTAAAGACCACCTTAAAGGCATTGGGTGGGGGATCTCTCAAGAACTGGGAGCAGCATGTGGGAAAGGCCACTTGGTTAGTCAACACTCGAGGTTCCATCAACCGAGCAGGTCTCACCCAGTCTGAGTGCCTTAATATAGTAGAGGGAGACAAAGTCCCAGTGGCCCATGCCAGAGGTTTGCTAGGGAAGACAGTATGGATTAATCTTCCTCGAGTACAGGCAAACCCATTCATGGGATTGCCTTTGCTCAAGGACCTGGATGTACTTGGTGGATAATGCAGAAAGATGGAACAGCCCGCTGTGTACCTCAGGGAGATCTGATTATAGGGTGAAATTATATACAAATATCATTGTTGAGTGTACCACCACTGTCTGTATGTTAGATCTTATGGACATGAGGCAGAAGGAAATGTATAAGTGGCAAAGGTCCGAGCAAGTGAGATGGAGAAAACGTGTAAGTGTTGAAGGTTTGAGCAAGTCGGATAAAAGCTTTTACATTGTATTTAGTGGGTATATATCCAAATCGTGTGTCAACATTCACGATATGGGATAAGGGGTGGAATGTCCCGGGTTGGTATTATGTCTACTCCTGTCCCTGCCCACCCCACGCTGTCTGCACAGAGCTGCCTGCTGCCGTTGCCGCTCCTCCCCCGCGCCGGCTTGTGGCTTGCTGCTGCTGCTGCCGCTCCGCTGCTGTTTTCCCCCCTCCCCGCTGCTGCTGCTGCATTTTTTTTTTTTTCTGTCCTTTTCTCCCCCTCCCTTCTTCCCCTCATCTCGAAGATCTGTAGCGGCTCCGGACGGGGACCTGAACATCAGAGACTGCCTCTGAAGTCTGCCAAAGAGGCTTTTCACCCTTCCCAGCAGCGACTGTCTGAGCTCGTCCATCCTTGCTCACTTTGGTGAAAACATTTTTTGTCATCTGGGATCATTCTTCCCTGGTGCTGGGAAGTGTTTTTCTTCTGCTCATTAATAAATAGGTTTTTTCCACTTTTCCCCCTGAGGAAAATTCTTTCAGAGCCTGGTGGGCGGAGGAATCATGGGCAGTTTATTCTCTGGGGGGCTCCTTTGGAGGTTTTCCCCCAATTTTGTCCTAAACTAAAATGCAGGCACACATAATGGCGGCTTTGGTGCTTCCACCGCGGCACTGCTGCTGCGCAGGTCACCACCGCCTCCAGCTCAGCGCGCTGCATCACCGCCTTTCGCAGCTCAACAGTACACTGCAGGCTGGGGCTGCCTACAACGCTCGGCACATCCAGCTGTGAGCACGCACTGCCGCTTGTCCGAGTGGAGCACTGCCATGTCCCCGCGCCTCTGCCTGCGACCACGTGTAGCCCACCCTGCGGTGCTGCTGCACATGGCCGCTGCGTGGTCCGGCTGGTTTACCCTGCTGCCACACTGTCGCAACAGCAACTCGCACACAACCCCTGGTAACTGGGAGCTTTTTTGGGGTTCCCTCCTGCAGCAAGGGTTACTCACCCCTTTTCTGGGGGTCTTGGCCATGTGGAAATACTGTGAAAAAAGCTTTTGCCCAGAACCGAACTGCTTTGGGCTAGGCAGGCTGCCAATTCGTCCTTCTCAGCAGGAGCTGTGAAAAAAACAGCTCCCTGCTGGCAGCATTCCAAAAGGCTTTTTTATCCAGCCAATGCATCGGAGGCCTTCACGATGGGCACCACCTGTCAAGACTCCCCCACTCTCCAACCTTTCTTCTGGCTAGCTCTAGGTCAGAGATGGAGGCGGTTCAATATGGACAAAGCAAAAGACCAAAGGAGGCTCCTTTTCCTGGGTAATCCAAGGTTTATCCCTAAACGGGGTCCATGGAAAAGAGAGGGAAAGCATGGAATGGCGGGGATTTTTCAAACCTTGGGTGAGGGGAGGGGAAACCAAGCTGCAGCCAATGGGGTTGCACCAGTGGGGAGGAGCTAGGGGAGGGCTGAACCAATTTCACAGAACTTCAGGGGAGTACAGAACAAACCATTTTTCTCAGTGCAATATGAACCAAATTAGTGAAATACAACATCATAGAGTCCCGGATGGAAGCAGCAGCAGCCTGGCATTTCTCCTTCCAGGTGGTGATGAGAATGGTGGTCTCTCACCCCAGTACAGCGGTTTTTTATTTGTAAATCATTCAATGAGCTATAAACACAAACCTAAAACATTCCTTCTAAATCTACCAGAATCTTAATTCCAGACTACAAAACTAGTGTCATAATTTACGCATACAGTGCTATCTATTCCTGTAAATGGTTCTATCTCTTCTATCTAGAAAATGTAAGATATATTCTCAGTATGTTTTCATATGTCCGTGTACTGGTTTGAAAACAAAATGAGTGGGAGACTCCCAAGTCAGAAAAACAATTTAATAGGAAAAAGAAAAAAAAAATAAAATACAGAAGTGGCCTTGTTGAAGTAGTGATCCTGTAGAAAGGTCTGGTAGCTCTTGAACTCTGGAAACCAGTGGGTAAGGGCCTCCTTAGTGTTCCAAATCTTAGTTTTTATCTAGGTAGAAATAACTTGGCTCCTCCCCATGGGTGGAGCATCTCACAATGGGATGATGGAATTTTATCAGTCATACAGTGGGACTCAATGGCCCATTAACAGAAGACACCTTCCTGGAGGAAGGATGGGTCATGGAAAGAATAAAGAACATTGTCTCACCTGGTTTTTAAGAGACGGCCCATTAACAGAGGATATCTCCCACCTAGATAAGGAACACTGCCCCATTTGGTTTCCACAGCTCATGAAGATGGTGATAGAATACACACTTTTGGGCACATTTTTACATTGTAACCTAGGACAGTCTGGGGCCAAGTTTCTGAACTTTTAACTAGATTTTAGGGGTTTTAACTTTCTTAAGGCACATAGAGTATATTCTTACTTAAAACTAAACTTCATATCTATGTGACATAATAATATTTCTACTTACTTAAAATTAAAACTTACACTTCTCCTTCATGTCTGTGTGGCTTAATATATTTTAATTTCTCTAAAGGCTTTAATTCAATCCCTGCATTCTTCTCTCTCCCTGAGGGACTCAGAGAGGCTTCTATTTAACAAACTCCAACAGCCTCTGACATTTGAGTGGGGTCCCAGAGTGAAACACATGGGGAACCCATATTAGGGAAGATCCTGTTGCTTTCTGACAGTTTGAGGGGGTTATAAATGGCTTTGGGGAATTTCCTGGTTAGTTTATGAGCGGAGGTGACCCGTTTTTTGGGAGGATCCTGATTCTTTCTGCCAGTTTTGGGGGTTCTAAACGGCTTGTGGTGGACTCACTTCCATGGGTTCTGATGACCCCTGCCCACACTTTGAACTGGTCCAGACTGGTGCTCCCAGTGCTGCATGGGGTGGGGCCCTGGGGACCCCCCCACAGCACAGCATGGCTGCTTTGGGGCTGGCAGCACCGCCCAGCGCTGGGGATGGGGCATGTCAGGGGAGCTGGGGCCCTACTGGTGGTACTGGTGGTGCTGGGAGCTCACCTGTCTGAGGGCCAGAAGGACTCGGGTGAACGTGTGTGCTCCCCCTGGGGACCCCCAGCCCGGTGTCACTCTGCCCTCAAACAGCTGCACCCAGTATTCCCAATAAAGCTTCCCAGTTCGGCTGGTCCTGTTTATTGGGGAACCCATGAGGGGTGCCATGACTTGGGGGGAAGAACATGCCCTGGCATGGTGTGGGAATGGGAACCCCCAGGAAATGTTGTGTCCCGCCTTCTCACCCTGCTCTGAGGGGACGTGGCAGGAACCTGAACCCCAACATGGCACTGCACCAATTCCAAAGATGTTAGAACCCCACTAAGCCACAAAGGGAATTTGGGGAGGAGGCACATGGAGGACACTCAGGGTGGGCCAAGAGCCCAGCGTTGACCCAGCCTGACCTGTCCTGGCTCCATCGCAGCGCCTCCAGCAGGATGCGATGGTGTTGGGAAAATGGGGAGGGCAAGGATGGGCACTGGGCCCAGGGAAAGCAAGAGAACGGATGGAGGAGGAGGAGGAGGAGGGCCAAGGAAGAATCAGAAGGGCCAGAAAGACTAGGAAGAGGAGGCAAGATTGGAAAAACGGAGGACTGGGACCCCTACCAATGCAATTTGGGGGATCCAGTTCACTCCCCCACTCATTCTGGGTCTCAGCTCCTCTTTTCCCCTGCTCTTCCACCCTTCCTCACTGTCCGCCAACCCACCACCTCTGTCCGATATGCCTGGTTTTGGGAGATCCAGACCCCTCCTATTTACTCTGAAGGTCCCATACTCCGTATCTCTCAATTCAGGCACTTCATTGCCACTTTTTCCTAGGAGGAATGCCTGAGGTTTGGAACTTTTGAGGCGCAGTTTTGGAGGGAGAAAGTTCTGTTTGGCTTTTCACTCCCTGTTATGGCCTCTCAGCTGCCCCTGACACCCTGGGGGTGCTGGGATTTCCCTCCTGGGGACAAGGATATTCATTCCCTTCCAGGAGCCCAATGCCCAGCTGGGGCTCCAGGGCAGGGGGTCCTTGAGCAGCTGCCCCAGAACCTCCACCAGAGTCTCCCAGCGCAGCTGGAGCCGCTCGGCCTGGGGTCCCCAAAGCCCTCAGCAAGCCCCAAGTCTCTCCCAGGAACCCTCAACTCCCTCAAACCCAGCATCCCCCACAGCCCCTGCAAGTTCTCCCAATGGCAGGGGCCATGGCCATGTCCCACCATGTCCTCACCCATGGCTGTGTCCCCACCATGTTTCCATCCCTGTCGTTGTCCCCCACACCTCCATCCCTGCCCATGTCCCCCACCATGTGCCTACAAATAGCCACGGCCATGTCCATGTGTCCCCATGACCCGGTCCCTGTGTCCAAACCATGTCTATGTGCCCCCATGTCCCCACTCATGTCTCAGTTCAGTGTCTTTATGTTTAGTGTTCAATGTTTTAAAGGGATGAAAAGAAATGAAAAGCAAATCAAGTCGAGAAGAAAAGCATTTCCTTGTCCATGCCAGGTGAGGATCCATGTGCTCGGGTGGGAGGGAAGAACCGTTTTGGAAGCATTTCCACCTCACTGTCTCCAAAATTTTGGTCATTGCCCCAGTCCGTCACCATTTTGCTTCGGAAGACACCCTTTAGTAATAGAAAATCAAAATTGTGTGATCAAAGAGGTTGGAAAATACCTCCAATACCATTCAGTATTCCTGAAGACCACCAGAAGACAGGACTGAACACAGAAAACTTTCTGGGGTTGAAAGCCAACAAATCCACTTCCCCCAAGGAATTCCCAATGTTGGTTTGTGTCCCAATGGATGTTCCTGCCCCTGCATTCATCCAGGTGCCCACAGGGAGACAGGATGATGCAGAGCCCCCCCACCCAGATGTCTTCCCAACACGATTCACCAGGACCACGGATCACCACGGCTCTGCCCAATGGGGGTCACTGGGGATCATCCAACACTGATCCTCCCATGGGGGATGGAGCTGGAGCAGAGCATGAAGCTCTTCCCACACTCGGGGCACTTACAGGGCTTTTCTTAGTGGTGCCTCCGTTGGTGTCGGGTCAAGTTAGAGCTCCAGGAGAAGCCCCTCCCACACTCAGGACACTTATAGGGCCTCTCCCCAGTGTGGATGCGCCGGTGGACAGTGAGTTGCCCATTTCGCTTGAATCCCTTCCCGCAGTCAGAGCAGCGGAAAGGCCTCTCGTCTGTGTGAATCCGCTCATGTCTGAGGAGATTGGAGGTGGTCTGAAACCTCTTCCCACACTCAGGACACTCGTAGGGCCTCTCCCTGGTGTGGATGAGCTGATGTTTGCTCAGGTAGCACATCCACCCAAAGCTCTTCCCACATTCCAAGCAGGTGTAGGGCCGTTCCCCTGTGTGGATCACCTGGTGCCGCATCAGATCAGATATTGTGCAGAAACTCTTCTTGCATTTACCACACTCAAAAGGCCGCTCCCCAGTGTGGATCATCTGGTGTTGGATCAGGTTGGTGCTCTGGGTGAAGCTCTTCCCACATTCCTCGCACTCATAGGGCCGTTCCCTACTGTGGGTCCTCTGGTGGTGGGTCAGGGTGGAGCTGTCTCTGAATCCCTTCCCACATTCCCCACACTTGTAGGGCCTCTCCCCAGTGTGGATCCTCTGGTGCTGGGTCAGGTTGCAGCTCTGGCTGAAGCTCTTCCCACATACTCCACACACGTAGGGCCGTTCCCCAGTGTGTATCCTCTGGTGCCGGATCAGCTCAGAGCTCCACCTGAAACCCTTCCCACATTCCAAGCACTTGTGGGGCTTCTCCACCAGCTCTGAGCTCTGCCTGGATCTCCTGCCGCCTTTGCGGCTCAGGGAGGGTCTTTTCTCCTTGCAGCATCCTGGCCTGGGTTTGCAGCCTCTCCTCATGAGGGAACTCTCGGGCTTTTCCTCCTCCTCCTTGCACCCACACCTAGGGAATGGGAAATCCTGATTTGGGAGAAAAAGCAAGAGGAGATTGCCTTGGGCTGGGGGCTTTTCTTTGCCAAAGAGCAACTCAAGAACACATTGGGCATCTTGTGTCCCTAAGAATCTCCAAGACACCAAGATTTCGCCCAAAAAACTTCCAAAAATCACGACACAGATGAAAAATCCACAAAACAGCAAGATTCGCCAAGATCCCCTCCAAAATACAGAGATTCAGCCCCTGCAAAAAACAAAGCCACCAACATTTAGCCCAGTAAAGCTCAGAAACACCAACATTGACAGCTGTGAAAATCGTGGATCCCTATCTCTGGTCAGCTGCTGCATTTGATGGGGACAATGCTGCTGGGGCTGGGGAGAGGCTACAGATACAGGGAGGAGTGGAACCTTGTGCTCCTTCCTGTTTCTGCTCCTCCTGTGTCTCTACTCTTCCTCAAACTCCTCTTCCTCCTCCTATTCCTCCTTCTCCTGCACAATCCCACCTTCTCCTCCCACGTGCAGTGTTTGACCATTTCCATTGCAATTTTTCCTGTATATACGTGAGTGATTCTAAGTGATGGCAAAATTTCAGAATGGGTTTTTCAATGTTCACCTTTAGGATGGACTTTGCAAAACTAGAAGAGCTTTAAAGGTGACACTTTAAAGGATAAAATGTTAACAGAAAATTGTTAATAAGAAAAAAAAAGCAGATTGTAGGGGGGCCACATATGAGTCATCCAATGTCTGCTCTGGAAGAGAAGCATCAGTTCCAGGCAGCCTGGAGAGGAGCTTTAGAAATGCAAATTAACACTGCTGGGGCAAAGTGTGGGCAAGGTACCAAGGTTTTCTTGACTGGGGGAGGAATTGGGCTGATCCCCTCTGGCCCTCATGCCAAGCTCTGCCTGCTTGCACAGATGGAATTTGCACAGCTAAAGTGAGGATATCTGATAATGAGGATATCTGAGTGCAACAAAAAATGGTTCAGATGCAAAGGAAAAGAGTAAATGGAGAATGTTGTGAAAACTTCACTAAAAATGTGGGGGGAGATATCCCTCTCCCCACTTCAACATATACTGTCACTGTCTGTTACATAAGGTGCATTAGAGCACTGAGGTGTTTTTGATAGTCCAGAGAAATCAGTTGGGAATCCAAGTAACCGATGATTTAATTACAGAAAAGTGGTAAAATGATGCAGCCTTGGCTGGAGGGAGCTCCCAAAAATGGGGAAAAGATGAACAGACACCACAACAAATCCTACAACACCATGGACAAGTCCCTGGGGACCCTAAGAAATGCATATCAGGAGACAAAAAATTCACCGATAATTTGAGTGGCATAATTAGGTACAAAACTAAATATTATTATAATTATTACTGCTGTGATTAATATTCATGTTACTGTTATCATTCTTATTATTATTAATGCTATTATTATTATATTTACGTACTAAAGAATACTAGCAGTCCTTAAAATAATAATTGACTCGACAGCTCCAGCTCCTGACCTTCCTGCCGAGCAATCCAGGAAAACAAAGAACAAGACATTTCACCATGGGATAGAATCAGATTATCAATTAACAGAAGGAAGAGAAGTTTGTGTAAAATTTAATGACTCTAGGTGCTGTATGCAAAGAGATGATGACTGAAAAGTGGTGAAACAGTTAAAAAAGAAAATATGAAACTTGCTCATATTCTGATCCAAAAGTAGAAAGGATGGGAATGGGACACGTTTTCGTGGTTCAATGGCAGACCATGGGTTAAACGAATGCTGTTCCTCCTCTGATGTGCTGCAGCAACTCTCATCCTTTTCCCACGCACAACACCTTGCTGAGTGCTGCTCATTCAGCAGGTGAGCAAGGGAATGCAGGTGGCAGCCAGGCCTGATCCAGAAACGGCTACAAAAGGACAGGGAGTGAGTGCACTGAGAATAATCCCAGAACCTAAGAAGATCCAGAAGAAAAAACAGAGTCAATGAGTGAATCTGCTTAGAGAAAAGGCCAGGGACTTGTACATGAGAAAGCAATGGGAGAAATCTTCAGTTTCAGAAAATGGTACTAATTGACACAGACTGCTGCTCAGCCAAGATCCTGCTCAATTCCTGGACTTGGAGAAGGAGAAACACTTAACAGAGCCGTGAAAATTGGATGTTATACTAAAGGAGCGGTGCATATTAAGGAGGACATGCAGCAGGCGGAACGGGAAATCTGAACCTTCCAAGTGTCTTTCCCTTTTTTTCAGAAGAGGGAGATGCAGCCGGGAAAATGAGGATAAAAAGGAGGCTGCGTTTTAGAGACCGAATGGCAAATGCCGCACGGCCTCTCCCTTTATTCATCAATAAAATCACTTTTACAGGACTCCTCTGTCTCCTTTGGGCACACAAAACTCTGGCCACGTGAATTTTCCCGCACAGCCCCGGGGGCTCTCTCAAACATCCCTTGCCCGCCTCGGGCTTCTGCCGGGGCTCCACGTGGGTCCCGGCTCCATCCCGGACTCACTCCCAGCTCCCACCGCCCGCAGCTCCCGCTCACCCCGAGCTCCCGGCGGTTCAGGGCAGCAGCGGTTCCTTGGCCCGATGCCCGGGCTGGGCCCAGCGATGGAGCCGCTACTCAGGCGAGGTTTCCGAGAAATGGCGCAGCGAGGGGAAAAGGCAAGGAGATTTACATCCTGGTGCAGAGCCCGCTCCTCGCTGCGATTGGCTGATTGTGCTGTCACTCCTAGTTGTCCGCGCTGATTGGGCAAAACCGGGAAAAGGCCGCGCCGTTGCTGCTCCCAGAGCACCCCTGGCTCAGCAAAGGCGCGTCTGTGCTGGCCCGGGAGCTGCGGCGGAACTCGGAGGCGGCCACAGCGCAGCATCCCGGGGACGATATAGCCAGCTCAGTGCTACCCACAGGAACGGGACAAGCCGGCGCTTCCCCGGCTGCGGCTCCTGCCAAGGGCTCAGCAGGAAGGGGACCGCGAGCAGCCGCTCCCGCAGCGCCCTCAGCCCAGGGGGAACACGGGCCGGGCACGGCGCAACGAACCCGCCAGAGCCCCCTGCCGTCCCCTCCGATCGAAACGAGTCTCGAGCGGCTCCCACCTGCGCTGGGGCCACCTCCGAGCTCCGCCGCCACCTCACAGGGCTCCGAGCGCTAGCGCCAATACTGGGCCGCACAGATGCTCCCACAATGGTGCCTTTGGCGCCGGGGCCGGGCTTGTCCCCGCTCTGTCCAATCAGCGCGCGAGTGTGAGGAGTGACGGCAGAGTCAGGCAATCGCAGCGAAAGGCGGGCTCTGAACACGGCACGGGCTCCTTTCCCCTTCCCTGAGCTCCGCCATTTCTCGGAAACCTCGCCTGAGGAGCGGCTCCCGCACTGGTCCCGGCCTGGGCATCAGGCCAAGGCCCCGCTGCTGCCCTGAACCGCCGGGAGCTCGGGGTGAGCGGGAGCTGCGGGCGGTGGGAGCTCGGAGTGAGTTCGGGATGGAGCCGGGACCCACGTGGAGCCCCGGCAGGAGCCCGAGGCGGGCAAGGGATGTTTGAGAGAGCCCCCGGGGCTGTGCGGGAAAATTCACGTGGCCAGAGGTTTGTGTGCCCAAAGGAGATAGAGGAGTCCTGTAAAAGTGACTTTATTGATGAATAAAGCCGGTGGCCATGCGGCATTTGCCATTCGGTCTCTAAAACGCAGCCTCCTTTTTATCCTCATTTTCCCGGCTGCATCTCCCTCTCTCTTTCCCCACTGGCTGAGGTACTTCGAAGGTTCAGATTTCCCGATCCGCCTGCTGCATGTCCTCCTTAATATGCACCGCTCCTTTAGTATAACATCCAATTTTCACGGCTCTGTTAAGTGTTTCTCCTTCTCCAAGTCCAGGAATTGAGCAGGATCTTGGCTGAGCAGCAGTCTGTGTCAATTAGTACCATTTTCTGAAACTGAAGATTTCTCCCATTGCTTTCTCATGTACAAGTCCCTGGCCTTTTCTCTAAGCAGATTCACTCATTGACTCTGTTTTTTCTTCTGGATCTTCTTAGGTTCTGGGATTATTCTCAGTGCACTCACTCCCTGTCCTTCTGTAGCCGTTTCTAGATCAGGCCTGGCTGCCACCTGCATTCCCTTGCTCACCTGCTGAATGAGCTGCACATAGGAAGATGTCATGCTTGGGAAAAGGATGAGAGTTGCTGCAGCACATCAGAGGAGGAACAGCATTCGTTTAACCCATGGTCTGCCAAGGAACCACGAAAACGTGTCCCATTCCTATCCTTTCTACTTTTGGATCAGAATATGAGCAAGTTTCATATTTTCTTTTTTAACCACTTTTCAGTCATCATCTCTTTGCATACAGCACCTAGAGTCATTAAATTTCCCCAGCTCTCGCCTTCTTGCTTGGTGAAGTTGGGTCGGCAGGAAGGTCAGGAGCTAGATTTTTTTAGTTGGTTATTATTTGGAGGACAGCTTGTAATCTAATCCTCTAATTCAAATGATAAATGGGTACTTTGCCCCCGCAGTGTTAATTTCCATTTCTGTAGTTTCTCTCCTGGCTGCCTGGAACAGATGCTTCACTTTCAGAGCAGTCATTGCATTACTCACTCATGGCCCTCCACAATCTGCTTTTAACTTGATATCTTTAGTGTCAGAGAATCAAGGCATTATTTGATTCTGGCCAGGATGTGTGACAGAAATAATTTCATGCACACATCGTCCCCTTCTACAGAGAGAATCATTCCATGGCACGTGAGTTTTACTAGATTTTTCCTTAAGTTTAAAAAGTCTCAACCCATTGAAATCCCTTACTTTATTGTTCATTATTTCCAAGTTGTGTAGTTCTTAATATTTGGTTTCCTATTGGACCCGGATTTCTCCTCATCTGCTCTTAATTAGGTACCACTCCTGGATTTCCTTCCCAGAATTTTACAGACCAGGTGTCTCCCGCCAGTTTTCCTGGCAACAGTGTCTGGGGTGGGTGTTCCTTGACGTTTGCTGATGGTCCTTGGTGTTTTGTTAATGGTCGTTATTTTGTGGGTGTCTTTTGGGCCATTCCCAGTCTCTTGAGATGTTGAACTCATTTCTGTTGAGCGGTGTAGCATCCCTTGAAAAAACCTTTTATGATTTCTTTCTCAAGAACAAGGCAAACCATGCCTGAGTAGAGAAATAAGGTTTTTTGAAAATTTAAACTAGATATATTTTCCAAAACCATCCCTGTTTTGTTTTTTCCTGTGATTTTCTAATCACCCCCAGCGCAGTGTGTGAGTGTGATTGAGAGCCAGAGTGGAATTGTGCCGTTGTGTTCCCCAGCAGCTGTGGCAGTGCAGGCACAGAAAGCAGCGAAGCTGCAGCAGTGGCAGCAAGGATTGGCCCCAGTGGCTGGAGATGCCAAAGGAGGGTGCCCAGGCAGAGGATTTGAGCAGAGGATGTGTGGGCAGGCCCAGAGGCTTCCCCAGCTGTGGAGCCCTGGCTGCTGATGCGTTGCCTTCAGTGCAGGCTCAGTGGGGCCTCCCATGCTGGTGCTGCAGCCGGGAAGTGCAAATCTGCAGGGCTTGAGAGCCCCTGAGCCCAGGGTGAGGGGTCCCCCTGTGCTGAGCTGTGCTGGGGCTGTTTCTGTGCTCAGGGACACTTGGGATGGACATGGCATTTGGCCACCAGTGGTGCTTTGCCCTCCTCAGGCAGGACCCGATGACCTGGTCGGATGTTGGGAAGAGCAAAGTGCCAAGGCAGGCTCTGTGCCAGCCCAGCTTCCTAAGGGTGAGACTTCACAGGAGACAGGATTGTGGGCACAAACTGTTTGAAATATACATCCCTTATCTGCACTTCCAACTCGGTGGAAAATTGGCAGGGTAAGGAATTCCAAACACCAATTCCAAGGGGCATAATTGAATATCTGCCCTGCGTCTAGCTCTTATTCTTGTCAATGGCAAAAGCTGTACCCATGGCATCTTGGATCCTATCACCAGCTTCTGAATGAGTTTCTTTATTTCCACATTCATTCTTTCTACCTGATTTGAGCTCTGGGGTTGCCAGGGCTTGTGTTGGTCCCATTGTGTTACTAAAGCAGCCATAACCGCCTGAAGGATCTTTCCTGTAACATGAGTTCCCCATCTGTTCCACACTCCCTTATCTTGGAGTTACTTGTTTTAGAAATACTTAATAAGTGATCCAGTGATTGCTGAAGAAGTCAGAATTGCTTTTACCACCCTGCTAGCTGCCATGCTGTCAGCAGAAGATATTTTAGCCTTCCTGCTCAGGGCATTTCAGTGCCAGGCTCTTTCCAGCACACACAGCTCTGCCGGTTGAGCTGACCATGCGGGCGGTAACCTGTGCTTAGTATAATTCCCTTTCCTTAATCAGAGTGTGTATTGGAACTCTTTTCCCTTCTCCTGCCCTTGCAGACCCATCTATAAACACATTTTGTCCCTCAGGCCAGGCAATGTCTCATCAATCTCTCCCAGCCTGGCTCTGTCACTTGAATGCAGCCATGGGTTTGTTCCTAGCCCCCTGTGCAGGCTGTTTAAACAGGAGGCTGGCTTAAACCCTTCCCCTGTCCTCAATTCTAAATCCTCCTGTGCTACTGAACAAGTTTCATTCTGTAATAACTGAGCACTGCTCATGCATGTAGCATCTCTTTTGGTTATCAAAGCTTTAACTTGGTTCCAGACTTGAGCAACAGGAAATCCTCCTGCCTTCATTTCTTGGGCCTCAGGTGCCATTAAAGCTGTGGCTATATAATTCTACTGACAGTGAGGCCACTCTGAACAGTGGGTTAAACTTTTGGATTCCTTTCTCATGGCACTGTTTAACATCCACAAACACTTCAAATTTCTTTTCTGAGTCTGGAAGAGCCATGACTGGGGAACCAATCATTTTGGTTTTATTTTATTGTCTGAAGTTTTGCTGTTCGGCGTGTCCATAGCACAACGTTGAGTCTATGTGGGTTTAAAAAGTCATACAGTGTTCTGGCTAAAACAGAGAGTCCTCAATCCAGGTCAAGCTATTGCCTGTTAATCCTCATAATTGTCACAGCTCCATTTTAGTGCTGGGTAACGTCACTTCTGAGATTTCCTGGTCCTCCTGTGGGTCAATACACCACAAAATTCAGACAAAAGATGTCCCTAATATTTAACCTTTTTCTCCATCATTTGCGCTTTTTTTTCAAATATTCGAAGATACTTTTTAGCCTGTACATTCAGCCATTTCACTGGGGCTTCTTCTACCACTGCTTGTTCTCCTAATTGGAGCAAGTCACCCACATCCTACATTAACCCAGTCCCTGGGGAGGGGTAAATTCTTGTGATATTTTCTGCAAGGCTTGCCCCAATAAGGGTGGTGCTTCTGTGCATCCCTGCAGAAGGACCGTCTGTATCTTTCCCATTTTCCCTTCTACCTGTTGTTCCCATTCAAAGGCAAAATACAGTTTACCATCCTGTGTGAGTGGGCATCCCCAGAAAGCAGCTTTACATCAAGTACTGAATGGTGGCAGTGTGAGGAGGGAACCTGGTTCAAGATGGTGTAAGGGTTTGAGACTGTGGCATGCCTGGGTTTTATAATCTCATTTATTGTTTCTAGGTTCTGAACCGTTCTATCAATTCCATCAGATTTCTTGACTGGCAGTATAGGAGCATTATAGGGAGAGATCCCTGGCTCCAGAAGCCCAGCCTTTAGGAGACACTCAATAAAAGGCTGTGACCCCATCCTTCCCTCCCTTGGAATAGGGTATTGCTTTTAGAAACCACTTGTCCTGTTTGCGTCAAAGTACTTTGGAGAGGCTCCATATCTCGTTTTCCACATTTTCCAGGATCTGTTCAGCATACGCCTTGCCAGACATTTGACACAAAGACACAACAAAAATTGCCACTATATCACATTTTAGGAAATTAATTTGCATTCCCAAATTAAATGACTTCCTCGTAAATTACAATTGCAACTATGAGCAAATAAAAATTCCTGCATTTTAAACTTGTCCCCTGTGTGCTGGAGCCCCTTTGGGCCCTGGTGTTCATCCTTCAGGGGCTGTAGAAACACTACCCTGGCCTTTTTTTTTAACCTTGGCCTTTTCCTCAACCCTTCTTGCATTCACCTGCTGTGCCTTTATGACAACTGCTCCAGGTGCATCTTCTGCCCCTCCTCCAGCCCTCCTCAGTGCCTGGGGTGCTCATCCTTTGACAGCTGCTGAGTTTCTGCAAAATCATTCATTTCTGCAGTTTACCTAAACAAAATGCTTAAAAGCTAATCTCGATCCTTCCACGTCCAATCCACATTTCCCAGCTATTCCTTGCTCCTTGTTCCTGTGCTCCCCTGCCCTCCCCAGCCCGTATCCCAGTCCTGCCACAGTGTCCAAACGTGGCCCCCCCAGCAGGCAGGACCACGGGGCCGGGCAGCGGCCGGGGCATCCTGCAGCCTCCTGGGGGTTGGGGGCCACTGCCGGCCCTGCCTGGGGGGTGCTGGGCTCAGGCAGCACCCGACACTGAGCCCCGGCTACCCCACAGGCCCGGCCCGGCCCTGCAGCTCCCCACAGGCCCCTGGCCCATGCTCCCGGTGCCGCCCCTCTGCACCCGCTCCTGCCGCTCCCCAGCACAGAAAAACCCCCTGAAATCCTGACCTCCTTGTCTGCCTGTCCTGGGAACCAGGGATACAAAGGATCTGGAGCAGTTGGCAACTTCTGAGGATAAGAGCCTGCTGAAAACATCCCTATCCTCAGTATTTTTCTCTTCCTTCTCTTTTCCGTCATTCTTTTTCTTACCACATAGATTCTTCTTGCTGCTTCTTCCCTGAACCATATTCCTGCACACTCCCCTTCACTCAGTCCCTTTCCAGCACACGAACAGCATCTATTCCCTGGTTTCTAAATCCCTTCTGGACTTCCCTTATTGACCCCCTGTCCTGTCCTCAATTACCTGTGGGAGAATGTGCAAGTTCCCTCAACGTGCTCCCAAGGGACCCTTCAGAGATATTTTGGGATCATCATCCCATTTGCCAGGAGCCCTTCCTGGCTTCCCTTTCTCCCCTCCATGGGTACCCTGCCATGTTTAGTCCCCGGAGATCCCACTGCACTCACTGATGAGATTTTCAGTGCTCTCTGGCTGCCGACTCTGCACAGCCCCCCTGATCTGTCACTTGTCTGTCTCCTGGTCACTCTTGGGTACCCAATCCATGCCCGATGCCACCGTCCCCCAAGGGAGCCGATCACCCAAACTGGGTGAGGCACCTTCAGCTCCACTCACTGCCCCTGCCCCAGATGGGGGAAGGAATTCTGGCCGAGCCCCAAGGTGTATGGAAAAATTCACGTCACCAGAGGATTCTGTCCACAAAGAATACAGAGGAGTCCTGTAAAAGTAATTTTATTCTTGAATGAACAGAGAGGCCGTGGGACATTTCCCATGGGGTCTCTGCAATTGTTGGAGGACACAGCCTCCTTTTCATTCTAATTTTCCCGGCCACATCTGTGAGAGTCACTATAGGTGTGACGGTCATCAGGACAAACATCAGGAGCTCTCTATATTCTGGTCTTGAAATTTGTAGTTTATTGTAACGGGCATGGGGATACAGTGCCCTGCTGAGAGCTGCCAGCCACAGCTCAGAGTAGGACTGTGAGAGAGAGAGGGGGCAGGAGTTCTCAGAGGTAAGAGAAGGGAACGATGTAAGAGGTAAAAGAGTGAGGGGTAAGAGAGTGGTGAGAGAGATAAGAAGTAAGAGAGGTAAGAGAAGTAAGAGCAATTTTCCTGTTTACAACACAATAAATCTTCTATGTTGCATATTCAAATTTCCACTAACCAATCTATTACAAGATACAAATTTCTAATATTTGCATGCAACCTACAGGAATTGCTATATTACCATGTTTTGCTGCTTTCTTATCTCTAAACCTTAGCTCTAAACCTTTCCAGCCATACTTAGAAGAGGATATCTGCTTGCTTCTTTGGTATTAGTGGTGTTTGGGTTTGTCTAAACAAAGGAAGGAGGCCTCAAACATTCACATTGTTGCTCTCAGCCCCACAGTCGAAAACTGCTATCATTTCTATTTCGCTTGTGGTTTCAAAATCTTTTCCTAAGCACTTATATTTATAAGGTTTTCTTGTTTCATCATTCCCAACACACATCTGCATATCTGTTTCCCCATTGGTTGAAGTACCTAAGAGGTACAAATTTTCCAATTCGTCTACTGCATCTCCCCCTTAATATGCAGCCCACTTCTGTATAGCTAACGATATTCATGGCTCTTAAAAATCTTCCTTTTTTTTCTGGGAGTTCATTAATTTAGCAGGACCTTGGCTGAGCAGCAGTCTGTGTGGTCAATTAATAACATTTTCTGAACCTGATGGCTTCTGCTGTCACTTATGTACACATCCCTGGCTCTATCTCCAAGCAGATTCCCAGCATCTGTTTGTAAAGACACTTTCCTGTTCTTCCTTCCATGGGGGTCCAGGCCGCAGCTCCCAGTAGGACCCCACCTGCATCCCCCTGGGCCCCAGCGCCCCTCGCGAGGGGAATTTGGGGAGGTGGGAGGGGGCAGCGCCAAGGCCGGGCCCCCCCGCGCTGTCGTGGCGGGAGCGGCTGCAGTGGGGACCGAGTGCAGGCGGGAGCGGCCGAGAGCCCAGCGCTGCCCCAGCCCGAGCTGCCCCAGCTCCATCCCTGCCACTGCGCTGGGATTCTGGGGGGAAGAGGGAGCCGGCAGTGGGTGCTGGGCCTGGGGGCAGCAGGAGAAGGGAAGGAGAAGCAGGGTTGAAGAAGAAAATGGTCAAATGATGCACATGGGAGGAGAAGGTGGGATTGTGCGGGAGAAGGAGGAATAGTAGGAGGAAGAGGAGCAGAAACAGGAAGCAGCACAAGGTTCCACCCCTCCCTGTATCTGTAGCCTCTCCCCCCCAGCCCCAGGAGCGTTGCCTCCCCACATGCAGCAGCTTACAGGAGTGGGGATCCGCAATTTTCACAGGAGTGAATCTTCGTGTTTCTGACCTTTATTGGGCTAAATGTTTGTGCTTTGTGTTTTGCAGGTTCTGAATGTTTATGTTTTTGAAGGAATGCTGGCTAAATCTTGCTGTTTGCAGGATTTTTTTTTCTGTGTATTGATGTTCCTAAGATGTTTGAGCTGAATCTTGGTGTTTTGGTGGTTCTTAAGGACACAAGATGCCTAATATCTTCCTGAGATGAACTTGGGCGTGGAGGAACCTCCAACCCAAAGTGCTCTCCTCTTGTTCTTTCCCTATACCAGGGATTTTTATTCCCAAGGCGTGGGCAGATGGAGGAGAAGGAAAAGCTCCAGAGATACATCACAAGGGGGAGCTGCAAACCCAGCCCAGGGAGCTGCAAGCAGGAAAGACCCTCCCTTAGCCAGGAAGGCAGCCGGAGGTCCAGCCAGAGCTCAGAGCTGGTGGAGAAGCCTCATGGTGGGGAGAAGCCCCAGAAATGCTTGGAATGTGGGAAGGGTTTCAGGTGGAGCTCCTGGCTGATCCGGCACCAGAGGATCCACACTGGGGAAAAGCCCTATGAGTGTGGGAAATGTGGGAAGAGCTTCAGGCGGCGCTCCCACTTGATCCAACACCAGAGGATCCACACTGGGGAGAAGCCCTATGAATGTGGGAAATGTGGGAAGAGCTTCAGGGCAATATCTGATCTGATGCTGCACCAGGTGGTCCACACGGGAGAACGGCCCTACACCTGCTTGGAATGTGGGAAGAGCTTTGGGTGGAGCTGTCACCTGAGAAGACACCAGCGCATCCACACTGGGGAGAGGCCTTTCGAGTGTTCTGAGTGTGGGAAGAGGTTTCAGACCAGCTCCGATTGCCTCAAACATGAGCAGATTCACACAGAGGAGAGGCCCTTCCGCTGCCCCGACTGCAGGAAGGGATTCAAACGCACCTCCCATCTAATCAGACACCAGCGCATCCACACCGGGGAGAGGCCCTACGAGTGCCCTGAGTGTGGGAAGAGCTTCTCACAGACCTCAACCTTGACCCGGCACCAAGGGAGGCACCACTAAGGGAAGCCCTGTGAGTGCCCCAAGTGTGGGAAGAGCTTCGTGCTCTGCTCAGCTCCATTCCCCCTGGGAGGATCAGTGTTGGATGATCCCCAGTGACTCCCGTCCCGGTTTGAAGGACAGGTGTCTGCCAATAAAGGCAGAAGTTTTCCTTTGAAATAGAGACTTTAATTCCACTTCCACCAAGTATTATAATTGTTTGAATCAAGGACTCTGAGTCAGAGATAAGGGGGTAGGAATAATAGCTCTTTTACTAATATGTCTAATCGTACAAGCAGAAACAACAGCAGTTGTTAAAATTACCAACAAAACAGAACAGATAATTCGGTTCCAATCCTTTCTTCAGCTGTGGGCACACTCTCTCTCGGCGGGAGCGGAGGCAGGAGGGGGCGGCAGCAGCCACGCCAGTCTCGGGTGGGAGCGGCTGGAGAGGGCAGCTCCTTGCTCACTGTTTGTGTCCGGGTGTTTAGCTGTGTCTGCAGAGGCAGGAGGCTACAGCGAGGCAGATGCAGGGCAGGTGATCGCAGAGGGTCTGGCTCTCCTGCGTTCGGCTCTGTGGCTCCAGATGGGAGGAATCCTCCTCTGAGCTCCCTGGAAACATGAGTCTCTCTGGAAGCATGAGTCACCCCTCAGTACGCCCAGCTCCCACCTGTCCCTTTTGTCTAGAGTTGTCAAAGGTCCTGGGTGTAACCTAGCCAGCTCCACTGGCATGATAATGGGAAAAATTCTATAAATTGACACAGTAATAGAAAAATACTCAACCCGCAACACACCCGTTGGGCAGAGCCCTGGTGATCCCTGGTCCTGGTGATCCGTGTTGGGAAGACACCTGGCTGGGGGGACTCTGCATCATCCTGTCTCCCTGTGGGCACCTGGATGAACTCAGGGGCAGAAACATCCATCAGGACGCAAACCGACATTGGGAATTCCTTGGGGAGAATGGATTTCTTGACTTTCAACCTCAGAAAATCTTTTGTGTTCACTCCTATTTTCTGGTGGCATCCAGGAATACTGGTCTTGGAGGTCTTTTCCCATGTGGTGGTTTGTAAAGATTTCACGAAATTTTTTATCTGCCGACACCTGGGCAGTTTTCCTTGTATCTGACATGAACCAGTCAGTGTCGGATTTTAATATTGACACATTGACACATTGTTACAGCATTAAGCAAGTTTATTCATCTATAATACACATGTAAAGACAAAAAGTCTCGGGCAAGTTCTCTTTCCCTTCCAGCCTCTCACAAAGTAACACCAGCCCAGGTCCCCTCCACGCGGCCCGGGCCGGGCAGGGGCAGGCGGGCTCTGACTCAGAGCTCAGGAAGCTGCCAGGCCCCGTTTTCAAGCAGGGACCCCGATATCCAGGGAAAGGAAAGGAAAGGAAAGGCCCGTTGCTGACATCTCTGCCCCCTGGCACGGCCGCGGCTCGGCAGAACCCTGCCCTGCCCCAGCCCGGAGCGGCTCCGAACAGCCGGGCCTGCCCTGCTGCCCCCGCGGCCTGGGGGAAAAACAGCTGAGCCCCGTTCTGGCAAGGCCCCCACAGCCTTGTCTGCTGGGCAGGGTGGAGGAAGAACCCGTGGCCTGGGGCTGGAATTGAGTGCAGCGGGTGCCGGAGAACAGCCATTAAACCAGAAACTCATCACCGCTTCTCTGACTAAACCCTGCAGTCTTCACCCAGCCCCCAGCGTGGCATTGAAAGACTCTTTATTGTAAATAACTCTGACTGCCCCACCTGGAAAATATCACAAAACCCTCTGCTGGTATGGCAAGGTATTAATTCCTTCAATGCCTAGAATAAAACTTTACAGATACTTTATTCTCTCTCCTAAATAAAAAAACAAAAAAACAAAACCAAAACAAATAAAAACCAAAATAGTAATGCACACAGAAACAAAATAAAAACACCAAAATCAAACAAAAAGTCAAATTACAAGTGAAGAAAAAAAGTTGTGAACTAAAATTTCATTTTATTTTACTATGTAGAAAAAACTCTTGTTTGCCTATAACATATAAAAATATTATGAAGTGAATATAATTGTTCTAACTGAAAATATAAACAAAAGCATTAGTATTAAAGTAAACAAATGCTAAAATTCCTGTAATCCCCTAAGTTTAAATAATAAACAAGCCACAGTTGTTTTCCCCAAAAAAAGAAAAAGAAAAAAAACTTCTATTCTCAAAAATAAAGTAAGTTTTTGTTTAAACTGTTATAACCCTTAAAGTGTGCCTCATAAGTTAATATAGTTCTCAGTAAAAGTTATGAGAAAAACTGTTAGTCTGAAAAAAGGGTTTTTAGATAGTAATAAGATTTCCATTCTCCTGGGTGGCTAATCACTGTAACATCAAAACCACAAGAAAACTGTTTCTTGTGAAGAAATGCTCAGAGACTGAAAACAAGTCTCCTCTTTCAAGTCAATTAGTAAAAAATTATTTTAAAGATGGTAAACTGAGTTGCTTTTGTATGTTTTCAGTATAAAAAAAAAAGAAGTAATCTAAAGTTTTATTCTAAGTATATTTTTCGTGTAGCTTTTAGTAATAAAATTTCTCTTTATACTGTTCAAAGTAAAGCCTGTTTTTTGCCTACTTCTAATCCTCACAAGAAAAAAAGTTCAAATTAATAAACCAAAACCACTACATCCAACCTCAGTGACTCCAGGATTTTGATTTCCTATTCCCCAAGGGTGTCTTCTGCAGCCAAATGCTGATGAACTGGGGCAAAGACCAAGATTTTGGAGACAGTGAGGTGAAAACCCCTCCAAAAAAGGTACTTTCCTTCCTCCAAAGCACGTGGATCCTCAGCTCGTACAGTCATGGAAATGCTTTTTGTCCTTGATTTGCTTTTCATTTCATCCCTTTAAAACATCCAGCACTGGGGTAAAAATAAAGACACTGAACATGGAGGGATATGGGGGGACATAGACGTGGTGGGACACAGACATGGAGAGTGACATGGGGACAAATGGACATGGAGGGGGATGTGGCCATTTGTGGGGACACAGGGGACATGGATGGAGATGTGGGGGACAATGACAGGGATGGAAACATGGTGGAGACACAGCCATGGGTAAGGACATGGTGGGACATGGCCACAGCCAGTGCCATGAGGGGAACTTGCAGGGGCTGTGGGGGATGCTGGGTTTGAGAGTTGAGGGTTCCTGGGAGGGACTTGGGGCTTGCTGAGGGCTTTGGGGACCCCAGGCCAAGCGGCTCCGGCTGTGCTGGGAAGGTTATGTGCCGGAGGTTCTGGGGCAGCTGCTCAAGGACCCCCTGCCCTGGAGCCCCAGCTGGGCATTGGGCTCCTGGAAGGGAATGAATATCCTTGTCCCCAGGAGGGAAATCCCAGCACCCCCAGGCTGTCAGGGGCAACTGAGAAGCCCCAACACGGAGGGGAAAGCCAGACCAAGCTGTCCCCCTCCAAAACTTCATCACAAAAATCAGGAATTCCTCCCAGGAAAAAGCTTCCATATGGTGCCTGAATTGAGGGAAAAGTGGCCTGGAGCCCCCAAAACCAATCATGTGGGACAGGGGTGGTGGATTGGGGGGCAATGGGGAAGGGGCGGAAGAATGGGGGAAAAGAGAGGACTGGGGCCCCCAAATTGCATTGGGAGGGGTCCCACTCTGTAACTGCTTGACTGGCAGCCTCATGGTGGAGGCAGAGCTGCAGACAAACTCAAAACACTGCTCAGCTAGTGTGCACAACAGTGACAGTTTATTCATGGAGGCTCCCTTTCATTGGGGGTCCAAAATCCTCATGCCTGAGCATATCATTGCTTGAGGTCTTGGTGCTGCCCAGCTCCTTTGATCAACCATATGCCTGCAGCCCAGGTGGAATCTGATAATGTGAAATCCACCCAGGGGCAGGCCCATGGTACCGAGCCGGCTTTCCAAGGCAGCCGCCTATTGCAAGCAGCTTGCACTGCAACAACTGCCCTTTCCCTTTTTATTAAAAATATAAAAACGCTTTTTGTCCCTATCTGCGAGGGCACATTGGAAACAGGGTGGCAGAGGACAACATATGTCTAATGGATGCGGTTTCCCACTGGAGCTGCAGCATTCATGCCTGAGGAGCTGTTAGGGAAGAAGTATTAATCACAGGCTCAGTGTTTAGAAGTTGCAAGTTAAAACTGTTGTAATAAAACAGTCGTGACTCCATTTTCTTCATGCAGGAAAAGCCGATTCTTTATTCACACAACTTATTTTGTACAGTTTTTACCTCCTGTGTAACTCTATTTGGTTAATAGTTTTCTTGCCAGTTACTCCATTGGTTAGTAAAAGGTATTTTACTTGTCAATCAAATCTCTCTATTCTTGTTTAGTTTACATATTTTGTTCACTGATTCTCATGAGACAGATTTCTTGTTTATTGCAGGTGCAAATGGTTCTTTTACAAGAATAGCTTGTTGTGTTAATTGTTTTCATGCTTAAGATTGTTTTCACATGGGAACAAGCAAGTTACTTAGCTCACTCTTGTGAGGGTGTTATCTCATTGAGGTTATCACTGGTTATCTATTAGATATGGGATAAGACACATAAAAGACCAATTACAATCAACAAAACTTAGCAAATTCTATCATGTCATTGACACAAGGTTTCACAGCATAAGAAAACAAAAGAATAATGTTTAATGTCTTCTAAGGAAATGGAAATAAATGACCAGTTTTAAAATCCAAATAGTCCATTCACTGGAAATGTTGATCTTTGACATCACTGAATGAGCTCTTGGATCCTGGAACAGGGAATAACTGAAGAAGCTTAGTAGGAGCATTATACCATGATGATGCCCTAAGGCTTTTGTTGGCAATTTGCCTCTAAATTTCCAGACACAGCTATATCTTGGCCATCCTACTTCTGTTTTTGTTTTGAACTACGAAGGCTGCATGGTGACTAGCTTATTTTTCTTCTGACTTGGCCTCATTTTCTTGGAGGCTGTTGATGTTTGGCTGAATAAACAGGTGATTACTTTGAACTTGTTGATGGTAAAAATACATGCATACCTTCTCCTTAAGTTAATGAATTAATTAGACTTTGTCATTGTACATTCAATTGAGGAGCTTTACATAAAAATATATTTTTTGTATAAATATTGCAGTTTTTAAAATGTAAATATATAAATATTTGGAAACTAATTATTTTATTTAAAAACAGCATGCATGACTCTTGCCATGAACATGAAGGGAACATCAAAACACAACAATATATGTAGTAAAACCAAAAACTTACAGCAATCGGGGATAATTCAGATACAACAATCCCAAACATTTCCGATAACAGACATAATTAATAACACATGTGAAATTAAATTATTATCAAGCACTAAAACCTTGCACCATCATCCCAGTGTCTGCAACAGCTGATAAACCTCAAATCAGTTAAAAATTGGATAAGCATCTGTTGGGGGTTGGTTTTTCCTTTCCTCTCTGCCTCTGGAATTTTTTCCCCATTGACACACTAAAAGCACTGATGGTTAGGTACTAGCACTGGAGGGGGGGGTCTTCGTGATTTTTTGGGAGTTTCTCTTGGAGAGCAGGGGGAGGGTAGGGGAGGGAAAGGGGGAACATCATGAGATTAGAAACAGGTAAAGGAGGGTGGGGGGCAGTTGTTGGCTCTCACTCATTTTTTGCTTCGGAGGAAAACGGTCATTGCTACCCCCCACTCCCCATCCCAAAGCCAGGAGCTACCTCTCTGTTTTGGACCCTGCACCCCTGCTTGGATGCCCTCCCGCTTCAGCTTACTGTTTTCCGAGCATCCCGCCTCTCCTCCATCCCCTTCCCATATGGGACACGGCCACCATCCACCCCCAGCACCCCTGCAGCTGTGCAGGATCGTCGTATCTGCCCTGTCCACCGGGAATCTGCCCAAGCTCACTGCACACTGTGACAGTAACTGCACCAAAGGGGAAAAGTGCCTGAGGCTGAGAAGGACTGGAACTGGGTTACTGCACTTTTTGTTGTTAATTCCATAGTGGTTGATTTGTTTGCCTCATTACACATATAGTAAAGAACCATTATTCCTATCCACATATCTTTGCCTGAGAGCTGCTTAATTTCAAAATTATACTAATTCAGAGGGAGGGATTTACTTTCTCCATTTCATGGGATGGCCCTGCTTTCCCTAGCACATACCTGTCCTTTTTTCAAACCGGGAGAGATTTTGGTGCCCAACGGTGGCACCTGAGGGCATTGTGAGGAAAGGATGAAAAAGAATTACGCTTCTTGAGTGACCTAAGCTTTTGTGTTAGGTGGCACCATGTGGTCTAGCTTACCCTGGTTTGGGTTCCACATGGTCACAGCTATATCTCTCCCATTTGCAGCCCCTTATCTAAACATGGGTCCTATAACTAAGGCTACTGTAGCTGTTATCCAGTTCATTTTGTGGAATGATAAGGTGAGGGATTAATGGATTTTTAACTCTCTCTGGAAGATGGGTACATGGATTCAGAGCTATCACACTCTAACTGCATGTTTTTGGGGTTACTTTAATAATGGTATTTACTCTAAGGAAGTGACAGGAGGGGCAATTTTCTCCCAAACCATTACCTACTTTTATAGGTCCACCCCACCAGTTTTTGAAGGGTTCAAATCCTCTCTAAATGCTAATGATATCATACAGTGGCTGCTGTTGGTGATACGCCTGTTCTATTTCACATTCAGAGATAAGGGGATATTGGCTTGAATAACCACCCTGATACCTACCCCAGAAAATAGAGATGCTGCCACAGACCCAGACCTTGCCACATAGCCTGATCCTGCCCCACAGCCCACATCAGAAATGAAACACCTGGATTGGATAGGGTTTCTAGTGAAGGAGATATGTGATATAGGCCACATGCAGAAGGAGTACCTTTCCCCAGCTGGTGAGAAAATCTCCCCCTGCCTCAAAGAGGGAGAGTTGGATGGTTCAGCAATGGAACCCACAGACGTTACCACTGTCCAGATTCCAGCATAACCACAAGGGCAGTCAAAGCCAGGAGCAGTCGCCCTGTGGAAACAAAGAAGTCTAAGATGAAATCAGAGCACCTAGTTAATAAGGATAAGAAAGGAGGGTCCTCACAACCCACAGAGGTCAAGGTCATCAATGAGTCCCTGCGGTATGAAAGTCTCCATAATCTGAAAAAGACATTGTGTGACGGAGGCATGAGACTTATAAAACCTGGTTACTTTGGGTCTGGAACTTTAGGGTACAGGTGTGCAACTGGATGGTACTGAGGCAAGGAATTTGGGACCTTTAACCCAGGACTCAGGTGTGGGAGGCCCCCTTTCCCTCTGGGAGTGGCTTTTCATGAGTGTAAGAGAGAGGTTTGTCCACACAGAGTGCAGGAGCACCACCATAGAATGCACTGCAAGACCCTTGAAGAAGGGATCCAGCAGCTGAGAGAAGCAGTGATATTAGAGGTACTCTTTGGGAGGGACAATGACCCCAACAAGATCAGGTGCACAGGGCAGATGTTGAGGAATCTGTCAAACCTAGGGCCATCACATAACACCACCTTCATTATAATGATTAATGCTGATAACAACTGAGAGACAATGGGTTCTGTCCCCAACAAGCTTAAGAACTACAAGAGTATGATCAAGGCCCGATGCAGGCTCATGTCTCTGCTATAATTAAGAGCCTCCAAGATGAGATGAAGGAGGTGAGGGAGGAGCTGAGGAAGAACAGTTCCTATATGGCATCTGTGCAAGTCACAGGCCCCAAAGTCAGAGCTTAACTTCCCCCAGCTAGAGAGAGAGGGTACACCCCAGAAGCTGACCTGCATTTTTTTCTGCATGATCATGGGGAAGACATAAGAAGATGGGATGGGATACCCACTTCTGTCCTGGCAGCACAGGTGCGTCAACTCAGGGAGGGAAACACTAACCAAGGGAGCTACACTAAAATGAAGGTTGCCTCAACCTTCTGAGCTGCTGGCTATTATGTTGCCTGGTGACCTGATCCAGGTCCAGCACGGTGGCCCTATCCCAGGGTCACTCGGTCCATTAGCTCCAGGACACCAATGTGGTGGACAGCAAATGGCGTTTATTGAGGGGTTGCAAGGGTCTTTATAGCCTAGATAGTAGTGGTCATTTCCCCTAGCTCACGTCCGGCTGTGAGCTCAGATCCGGAGCAGTGGATCTCTGAGGGGAGAGGGGGGTCCCTATCTTAACCGTACATCCCGATATCTTCCGCACGCTTTTCCCTAATTCTCCACAGTTCCCCCCTCTCTCATGATTAGTAAAATTTATATGAAATTATAAAGTGTAGATATCACAAAATTTTCGTGGGTTAGTAAAGTTAGTATAAAATTGTAAATGTGTTAGTAACAGGCACACTTTAAAGCAGTTGTCGACATTCGACGAGCATAATGTTAACTGTTTCTAAACGCTTTTTGACAATATCACTAATTTGTTAAATATGCAAGGCCCGAAAATTAGTGTTAGTAGGATTATAGTGACCGGGCCGATTAGGGTAGAAATTAGGGTGGTGAGCCATGGGGACTGGTTGAACCACGATTCAAACCAGCCCTGTTTAGCTTCTCTGTCCATTCTTCTGAGGTTCAGTCATTCCCTCAGCTCGGCCATGGAGTCTCTAACGACTCCGGTGTGGTCTGCATAGAAGCAGCATTCCTCTTTCAAGGCGGCACACAGGCCTCCTTGCTGCATGAGCAGAAGGTCCAGTCCTCGCCTGTTTTGGAGGACGACTTCTGAGAGTGAGGAAAGGGATTTTTCCAGGGAAGAAATGGATTTCTCAATCCTCTGCAAGTCCTCGTCCACTGTCATCTGCAGTTGGGCCAGGCCTTGATGTTGTGTTGCGAGGGCTGAGACGCCTGTGGCAGCACCGGTAGCTCCTAAGCCCAGGAGCATTGCGATGGTGATGCCTGTTAACACTTCTCGCTTGTGGAGCCGGTCGGGTTCCTCAAGCAGGCAGTACATTTCTTCTTCCTGGCGATACAGAACTCTGGGGACAATTAAAACTTGGACACAGAAGTTGGTAGAATGATTGAATTTGTCAAGGAGCACACACGGGCTCACCTCGGATTGTTGACAGACCCACATCCCCGATGCAGCTGGGATCACCCACTGGAACTTCCCCCCTTTTAGTCTGACGATTTCCCGGCAGACTTTGCCCACCTGCATTGCCAGGGTTGCATTGCCAAAACATTTGCCTTGGCCCGTGATTTGGCTTAGGGTAATGCTTCCCCGGGGGCTGTCCCATCTGCATTGGCGTGGACTGTCTGACTTGGAAAAGATGAGTGGGAGATCGAGGGCAACACCTTCGTAGAAAGGGGGCTGTGCATCATAGCATAACCAGCATGATTCTGTGAGGTTTGGGTTGGACTGATTTAACAATATAAAGGTTGCATTTAACACACTGAGAAATGGATTGGAGAGGGTTGGTGTGGTTAAGAGATTGGATAGGGAGGAGGTAAATTTTTGCATTTGTGTTTTGTGATTGGAGCTGTGGTTAGCTGTGATCTCCTTTCCGAGTCCACTCAGTGCAAGAATCGGATTGGGTCCGACTGATTGTGATATTGAAGGTGGGAGTCTGATAATTTGTATGTTTGCCCAGATGCGGCGAGAAACGTGAACAAACACTGTCCACACTTTGCCCGTGGTCCAACCATCATGGGTTGGTTGCAGGATTGTCATTACGTAGTCTGTGCAGGTGTGCTGCTTTCTGCCTTGGGGCGAGATTATATACCCATCCATATCAAATTTTGGTTCGAGACAGCCGTGGGGAGCAAACTTAACTTGCAAGAACTTATCAGGCTGTTGTGGTTTCTACCTATTGCCTGTTACAATTGTTTCACATCCCCAATATCCACAATATCCATACCCCGGGTAATTACAGTAACTTTTTCCTGGGTTGGAAGCAGGGCACCAGTAAGTCTGAAAGAGTGTTGTCTCCTGAAATTTGGGGGACCCCGTATGTGAGGGAAAAATGTCTTTTAGTCTGAAATGAAAAACTGGAGTGTCAGCTGTAACCATTTCTTTGATGACCCTCTCACCTGAGAGATGGCGTAGAACCCACCTGAATGGCTGGTGAGGGTAATGCTTTGTGTCTGCCTGTCCTCCGCCCACTAACCCTAGGAACAGGATAACACAGAAATACCGTTGCTGCTTTGACTTTGACGGTGTGAGCTTCTCAGGTGATGCCGGGTTGCTCGGTGGTCCCTCTCTCTTTCCTGGTAGTGGGGTGTACGGGTTGCGGGGGTGTCCGATGATCCAGTCCTGCAAAGTCTCACAATTCTCATTATCTCCACTCTGAAGGTCTGGTTTGATAGATTTGAGTGGACACCATTTAATGTCCCCATCTTTTTTAACTGCCGCGTACCCACGCCCCGTAAGTACTAGCCTCCAACCTTGTTCCCACTCCCCTAGTTCGTTTCTGACCACAATCCGTGGGCCTTCCTCTAGTGCTCGAGTGGCCCAGTGTCTCTGGGCTGGACTGTTTGTCTCATCCCCCCTAGGGAATTGATTTAACGCTAGCAGCGCAGTTCCTAGTAACCGCGCTTGGTCGCTTGAGGGAATGGCATTGGTGAAGCCTTCTGCCTTTGCTAGTACTTCCAGTTTAGTTTTTAGAGTCTGATTTGCCCTTTCGACGATGGCTTGTCCGGTGCTGTTGTACGGGATGCCATGTACCAAGGCGATGTTCCATTTCGAGACGAATGCTTGGACTGTCTTCGAGGTGAAATTTGTGCCATTGTCTATCTTGACCTGTTGTGGGACTCCAAGCCATGCCATGGCTGTCAGCCAATGTTGGATTGTGGCTTTGGAATCTGTCTTGGAATGCTGTGTGGCCACGATCATACCGCTGTATGTATCCACGGTAACTGCAAGCCACACTCGGGGTTTTAATAGCTGGCATTGGGTAAAGTCTGTTTGCCATATTTCCGAGGCTTTGAGGCCTCTGGGGTTGACGCCGCTGGACCACAGCGGTGATTTCTGACAGTGAGGGCACGTGGCAACGACGTGCTTTGCGTCTGCAGTAGAAATCCCGCACTTCTTTGCAAGTGCTTTTGCTCCAATGTGAAGGAATTCATGCAACTGACGAGCTTCTTTCAGCGTCCATACGCCTTTTGCGGCTGCGTCAGCCTTGTCATTGCCAAACTGGTAGAACCTTTTGGTCGGGTTGTGGCTGTTGACGTGGATGACTGATATGGTGCCTTTCCGTGAATAGAGTGCTTCTTCTAGCATCATTGCCACCGGGGACACCGATACACCTGGTCCGGACATGGCTAGGCAGAGCTTGGCCACAAATATGGAGTCAGTCACAATGTTGAGGTGTTCTTCTGGGAACAGTCCACACGCTAGCACTACGGCAGCTGCTTCGAGTTGTTGGACTGAAAGCGTGGGGTCAGTGGTCTTGACACATTGCCATTGTTCTCCTGACTGCCATACTGCTGCTGTGGTGGAGGTCAGCAATGATGCGTCCGTAAAGACGGTTGGTCCTACCAGTGGTCGGTCAATTATCTTTGGTGGGAGGTCGATGTCGATGACTGCGAGCAGCTGAGTCCAAGGGGGTTTTGCCGCGTAGCGAATCTCTCCTCCGAAGCCTGCAAGGGCCACAGCTAGGTATTCGGATACTGTTGTTGACTGCGCAGAGAGTTGTTTGCGGAAGGGCAAGTAAATCTTAGCAGGTTCGATGCCCAGGTGTCTTAGGGCGAGCTTTCTGCCCTTCATGATGAGGCTGCCGAGACATTCGACTCCCGGGGAAAAGGCAAGCGATGGCTTCCCCAAGACCACCCACAGTATTGGTTGGGCTTTGTTGGGGGGTCCTTGGGCTAAGGCTCCCACTCCCCCCTTTTTTGTAAAGTGGACATACAGATCGACCAGCGTACTGGAGTCCCATCTGGTGAGTGTGCTTGCTGGTACTTGGTGTTCGATAAAGTTGAGCGAGCTTATCGCTTCTGGTGTCAGGGTTTTCTCCTCCCACGGGTTTTTTCCTTTCAAGAGGTCGTTCAGGGGGTCCATGACCTCGGGAGGAATTAGGACGATGTTGCGGAGCCACTGTAAGGACCCTACCAGTTGCTGCACATCATGGAGCGTCTTGATATCTCAGCAGATTTTTATCTGAGGAGAGGTTACGTAGGAGCTTGTGATTCCCACCCCTAGGAAGGTTACGCACGGTCCCTTTTTTATTTTTGCGCTCGCTATTTCGAAGCCATTTGTCTTTAAGGTCTTGGAGATGGTTGATATCAGCTGGTCCACTTAGCTTGCTGATGGTGCGGCGATCAGGATGTCATCCATGTACTGCATGATGGTCACTGTCGAGTTGCTCTGCCGGACTGGTGCCAGCGCTCGGTCTACGGTGATCTGGCAGATAGTAGGGGAGTTGATCATTCCTTGGGGCAGCATTTTCCAATGAAAGCGTAGGTTAGGCCGCTGGCTGTTTGGAAAGACGATGGAAAAAGCGAACCGTTCCTTGTCATCCTCGTGCAGGGGAATAGAAAAGAAGCAGTCTTTGATGTCGAGCACTGCACAGGGTTGTCCTCTCGATATCATCGAGTTCATGGGCAGCAAGGTTTGTACCGGGCCCATTGGCTGGATTTTCTTGTTCACTTCCCGCAGGTCATGCAGGAGACGAAATCCTTCACCAGACCGTTTAGGTATTACGAAGATCGGGGTGTTCCATGGGCTCGTGGAGGGTTCTATATGATTCTTGTGCAGTTCACGGCCAACTAGCTCAAGGAGAGCAGTCATTCGAGGCTTGGATAAGGGCCACTGTTCGATATACACCGGATCGATTGATTTCCAAGTTAGTTTGATGGGCAGTGACGGGTACACGACAGTGGCCCTTAGAATAAATTTGTCATCCTGACGTCCAGCAGGGCTAAGGCATCTCTCCCCAACAAGGGTGGGCAATCCGACACGACGTATACTGTGAGGGTGATAGTCCTTCCTGGTCCTCTCGCGGTGCAGAGTGTTATTGCTATTGGCTGGGTGCTTTTGCGGGCTCGGGATTGCCCACCAACTCCACTCACCATGGGGGCTTCTTCTAGCTTCCATGGTAGAGGCCAGTGTATGTCTGGGATGACGGTGACGTCTGATCCTGTGTTCACCCAAAAGGGGAGGCAGATGGCCGTGCCGTCAGAGCTGTTGTGGAGACAACACTCTGCCCACACGATCAGCGGGTGCCTACCCACCTTCACTGGAAAGACCACCCATGGGTCTCGCTCGTATGCTTTCATGGCCAAGGCCACCAGGGGCCTCGTCCCCAGGGTGCTGTTCTTGGTACTCCTAAGGTGCAGGCGGGTTTGGCTGAGCTGTTTGTTGGGCGACAAAATTGGTCATTTCTTGAGGGGGTAATGGGTGTGGAAGCCCCGTGCCCCATTGAGGGTTGCTGTAGGTGGGCCGCTTGGTGTTCCAGGAGGGAGAGGGCTGGGTGCGGCCCGGCTGCCCCCTCCCCTTCCTGTTTCCCTGAGGCTTGGATCTGCATTCCTTAGCAAAATGCCCCTTCTATCCACAAGCCCAGCATGGTCCTCTGATTTTCCCCTGGCGTGGTGAAGCAGCTGCCTGTGAGTGTCCTGACTGGGGACAGTTTACTGCCACATGACCTGCCTGGCCACACTTGAAGCATGCCATCACGCTGGTTACTGCATTACAAACAGCTTCTTGGATGGGAGCTAGGTGTTCTTCCTTTGCTACATGTCTGATCATGGTTGCGATATTAGAGCCAGGTGGCAGTGATCTTAGAATGTCTCTGGTGGCTGAATTACACTGCTGGCGCAGGCAGTCTGCTAGCACAGGTCCCTTTGCTTCTGAGGGCAATACTGAGCAGTCTAATGCTGCCTGGAGACGATCCACAAACTGAGTGAAGCTTTCACTCTCGCTCTGCTTTATAGTGGACCATGGCGATGGTCTGGCTATTGCTTTAGAGGCAGTACGGATGGCTTCTCGGGCAGCACGGGTGGTAGTCATGACCTCATGGGCTCGCAGGCCTTCTGCCTGTGCTTGTGGGGTAATCATAGCTGGGTCTCTGCCCATCAGCCTCTGTATGCTGGAGCCATGCAGAGGATGGTTCTCCCCAGTTACTAGGGCTAGCTGCTTTGCACAATTGTCCTCCCATTCTTGTTTAAAAACGATCATCCCTGCCCCATCAAAGATTAATCTGCAAGTCTGTTTAATATCAAAGGGGAGCATATCATCGCCTCCAAAAATGCTATCAATAAGTGTGGAAACCATGGCAGAATTGATTCCTTTGTCAGCAACCGCTTTCACGATAGCCTGCACATCCTTCGGGTATACCGGGGAATACGTTCTCTGGTTTCCGCCAGCACCGCCCACTCTGACCGGGAATACCAACTTGGCAGACGGAGCCCACTCTGCGCATGCTATTTTTATCTTACGCCAGTCTGTAAGGGGGGTTCAATTTGTGTCTGGTGTCCCCCTAACCCATGCCGGAGGGTTATAGCTAGTGGTGTTATATTTTGCGGCTCCCTTCTTATGAAAGCTGTAGCCGATGTCAGGTTCCTCTTCCGACCACCCCTCCGACCGGCTGTCCCAGCTCCGGTCAGAGTCAGAGCCGGAAGTCGACTGACTGAACGTTTCTGAGCTGCTCAGCCTTTTTCTCGGGCTCCGCCCCTGCCCCTTCCCCCGGGGTCCGGGCAGTCCCCACCCCCTGTGCTCCCCCCACCTCCTGCTGGGGGAGGTTTTTGCCCTATAAGGACCTGATTTAAAATGAGCTCTGTGATTGGTCTCACGCTCCGCCTCAGGGGCTGTCCTTCCTCCCTGCTCGTCTGCGCTTGCGCTGTTCAGCGAGCCCTCTGCATGCCTGCCCCCCACATCAGCGCCCCTCCCCCCGCCATGAGGCTCGGCGCCATTTTTAAACTCATATGGCGGTGGAGATCTTTGATCTGCTGCTGCGAGCTCTGATATTATAGCAGCACTCTGTGCCTCCTCCGTTAGCCCCTGCCACAATGCCCGCGCGCGTGCCCCCGTCTCCGGTGGCGGTGAGTCCGAACTGGGAGGGTGAGTAGGGGGCTCCAGGGACCGCGCATTTGCGCGGTCGGCTGGGTCCACGGTTTGAGTAGCCGCCCCGATCCCCAACTGCGGCGTGGCTAATAAACAAGTTCGCGCGGCTTTCCAGGTTTCCTGCTCCTGCTGGGCAGCCCGCAAAGCCTGGATAACTCTGCCCCATGATTTAAGGGTTTCCCTGAGCCGGAGGACATGGTGTCCTCAGGCAGGGCTGTGGTGCATTTATCCCACACCTCCGGATGGAGAATTTCTACCAGGCTCTCTATAGCCCCCAGCTTAACCAACCTCGGCACTGCGAGAATAAAATCCTTAAGCTTACAATCAATATTCCACTGAGCGTGGATCTCACTTACGACCTTCGTGACAGCTTCCATGCTCCTCGCTGGTCCAGGGGACGTCACCCTCACTGCACTCGCCAGCGGTGCAGTCGCCAGGTCCTGGTCAGGCGAACCCCAAAATCCGGGCGATCGGTTCCTGATGTTTTCCCGGGTTTCGGCACCAGATTGTTGCCTGGTGACCTGGTCCAGGTCCAGCACGGTGGCCCTATCCCAGGGTCACTCGGTCCATTAGCTCCAGGACACCAATGTGGTGGACAGCAAATGGCGTTTATTGAGGGGTTGCAAGGGTCTTTATAGCATAGATAGTAGTGGTCATTTCCCCTAGCTCATGTCCGGCTGTGAGCTCAGATCCGGAGCAGCGGATCTCTGAGGGAGAGGGGTTCCCTATCTAACCGTACATCCCGATATCTTCCGCACACTCTTCCCTAATTCTTCACACTAGTACAAAAGGGAGGATGATCTTTTGGACCCCCTTGAAGAAACCTCTAGCATGTATGCCCAGGAAGGAATGATAACTAGCCAGGAAAAGGCATGGGGAAACTGGGTTTTTTGGAAGGTATGGATCTGATGGCCTGGCACATCAGAGCAATAAAAATACAACGCATTAGTTGATACAGGTGCACAGTGTACTCTAATGCCATGGGGACATGTGGGGACAGAACCTGTTTCCATTGCCGGGGTGACGGGGGGGATTGCAGAAATTGACTCTGTTAGAGGATGAGGTGAGTCTGACAAGGAAGGGGTGGCAGAAACATCCTATTGTGACTGGCCCAGAGGCTCCGTGTATTCTAGGCATAGACTTCCTCAGAAACGGCTACTACAAAGACCCAAAGGGACTCAGGTAGGCTTTTTGGAATAGCTGCTGTAGAGGCAGAGGGCATGAAGCAATTGAAAAACTTTGTTAGGACTATCAGAAAACCCATCTGCAGTGGGATTCCTGAAGGTGGAAGAGCAACAGGATCCAACTGCCACCTTGACAGTGCACCGCCAGCAGTACTGGATGAATTGAGATGATGTGATCCCCCATCCATAAGATGATCTGTGAGTTGGAAAGCCAACGGGTGGGAAGGAAGGCCCACTCACCCTTCAACAGTCCCATCTGGGCTCTGTGTAAATCTGATGGAGAATGGAGATTGACTGTGGACTATCATGCCTTGAATGAAGTGACTCCACTGCTGAGCGCTGCTGTGCTGGACATGCTGGAACTCCAGTACGAGCTGAAGTCCAAGGCAGCAAGGTGGTGTGCCACCACTGACATTGCCAATGCATTTTTCTTCACTCCTTTGGCAGCAGAGTGCAGGCCTCAGTTTGCTTTCACCTGGAGTGCAGTATACCTGGAACTGACTGCCCCAGGGGTGGAAATACAGCCCCACCATCTGCCATGGACTGATCCAGGCTGCACTGGAAAAGGGTGAAGCTCCAGAACATTTGCAGTACATCGAAGACATCATTGTGTGGGAGAAAACAGCAATGAAGGTATATTGAGAAAGGAAAGAAGATCATCCAGATTCTACTGGGAGCCACCTTGGCCATCAAGAAGAGCAAAGTCAAAGGACCTGCTCAAGAGTTCCAGTTCCTGGGAATGAAGTGGCAAGAGGGACGGAGTCAGAATCCCAATGAAGTCATCACTAAGATCGCTGTGATGTCTTCATCAACCAGAAAGAAGGAAACACAAGCTTTCCTAGGTGCCATAGGCTTTTGGAGAATGCACATCCCTGAGTACAGCCAGATTGTGAGCCCTCTCTACCTGGTCATCTGCAAGAAGAACGATTTCCACTGGGGCCCTGAACAGCAACAAGCCTTCACCCAGATCAAGCAGGAGATCGCTCAAGTGGTAGCCCTTGCGCCAGACAGAATGGGACCACAGGTGAGGAATGTGCTTTACTCTGCAGCTGGGAACATGGGCTTGTCCTGGAGCCTTTGGCAGAAGGTGCCTGGGGAGACCCGAGGCCGACCCCTGGGATTCTGGAGCAGAAGTTACAGAGGGTCTGAAGTCAATTACACTCCCACAGAGAAGGAAATCTTGGCTGCCTATGAAGGAGTTCAAGCTGCCTCAGAGGTGATTGGCACAGAAGCACAACTCCTCTTGGCACCCCGACTGCCAGTGCTGGGATGGATGGTCAAAGGAAAGGTTCCTTCTACCCACCACGCCACCGACGCCACATGGAGCAAGTGGATTGCTCTCATCACACAGCGCACCGATACTGGAAACCTGAATCACCCTGGGATTTTGCAGATAATTACAAACTAGCCAAAAGGGGAAAGCTTTGGTCTCAGTGATGAAGAGGAGCAGGAACAAGTGACCCGGGCCAAAAAAGCCCCACTGTACAACCAACTGCCAGCAGATGAAACATGTTACGCGCTTTTCACCAATGGTTCCTGCTGCATCGTGGGGATGAACCGGAAGTGGAAAGCAGCCATATGGAGCCCCACACGACAGGTCGCACAAGCTACTGAAGGAGAAGGTGGATCAAGTCAACTTGCTGAACTCAAAGCTGTTCAGCTGGCCTTGGACATTGCTGAAAGAGAGAAATGGCCAAAGCTCTACCTTTACACTGATTCATGGATGGTAGCCAATGCTCTGTGGGGTTGACTAAAAAGTTGGAAAAAGGCTAAATGGCAACAGAGGAGAAAACCAATCTGGGCTGCTCATGAGTGGAAAGACATTGCCATTCAGGTAGAGAAGCTACCTGTGAAAGTCCATCATGTAAATGCCCATGTCCCCAAGATATGGGCAAATGAGGAGCACCAAAAAAACAACGAGGTAGATCAGGCTGTGAAAACAGAGATGTCAAAGATAGACTTAGATTGGCAACACAAGGGAGAGTTGTTCCTAATTCTATGGGCCCATGGTGCCTCAGGTCATCAGGGCAGAGATGCCACCTGTAAGTGGGCATGAGACCAAGGGGTGGATTTAACCACCCAGTATTTCTCAGATTATCCATGACTCTGAGTGTGCTGTGACCAAGCAAGACAAGTGGGTGAAGCCCCTCTGGTATGGGGATAATGGTCCAAATATAAGTATGGGGAGGCCTGGCAGACTGACTACATCTGACTACACTGCCTCAAACCTGCCAAGGCAAGCGCTATGTGCTGACCATAGGGAGATCTACCCTGTGCCTCATGCCAATGCTCAGAACACTATCCTACACTTTGAAAAACAAGCCCTTTGGAGGCATGTCACCCCAGAGAGAATTGAGTCCAACAACAGGACTAATTTCAAGAACAGCCTTATGAACACTTTGGCTAGAGAACATGGCATTGAGTGGGTGTACCATATTCCTTACCATGCACCAGTGTCCTGGGTTGGTGTTGTGTCTGCTCCTCTCCCGCCCCCACACCTCTCTGTCTGCATGGAGCTGCCACCGGTGCCCTTTCCCCCCCCTGGGGTGGGGTGGGGCCCCAGGGCTGTGCTGCTTGGCTTGCCCAGCTGCCCGGCTGCTGCTGCTGCTGCTGCCTGCTTGCTAGCTACCCCGGCTGCTATCCCGCTGCTTCTGCCCTGCTGCTGTTGCCCCGGCTGCCGCTGCCCTGCTGCTGCTGCTGCAGCTGCTGCTTTCCACCCCCCCCACTTCTCTCCTTCAGCTCGAAGATCTGTACCAGCTCCGGACGGGACCTGGACATCAGAGACTGCCTCCGGAGCCTGCCCAAGAAGCTTCTCGCCCTTCCCAGCAGCGACCGTCTCTCACTTTGGTGAAAACGTTTTTTGTCATCTGGGATCGTACTTTCCTGGTGCTGGGAAGTGTTTTTCTTGTGTTTGTTAATAAATAGGTTTTTTCCACTTTTCCCCCCCCCCGAGTAAAATTCTTTCCGAGCCCAGTGGAGGGAGGAATTGTGAGGGGGGCTTATTCTCTGGGGGGCTCCTTTGGAGGCTTCCCCCCAGGTTTGTCCTAAACTTGGAAAACCAGCAGCTGGGAAAGTTGAATGGCACAATGGCCTGTTTAAAACCACCTTAGAAGCACTCGAGAGACTTTCAAGAACTGGGAGATTAATTTCCCAAAGGCCACGAACACCCGAGGTTCCACTAACTGAGCAGGTCTTGCCGAATCTGAACACTTGGGAACATCAGATGGAGATAAGGTTCTGGTGGTACACATGAAAAGTATGCTAGGAAAAACTGGGTTAATTCTGACTTCATCCATGGGGTTGTCTTTGCTCAGGGAACAGGTTGCACCTGGTGGGTGATGCAAAAGGATGGAGAGACCTGATGCATACCCAAAGGAGACTTTGTTTTAGGGTGAACTACTCATGACACTGTGTCTGTATCTGTATCTGCATGCATATATGTATATAACTAAGGTACTGAATGTATGTATATAATTTAGCACTTTAAATTTGATGTAACATGTTGGTATGGGGAAAAAATTGGGGTGGATAATCTTGGGAATTGGCTTTTCTTTTACGCATTGCCTGTGGAATTTTTCCCATTGACTTGATAAAGAAAGTTCTATCTGAAAAATGTAAGCAATATTCTTACTATAGCTCTATTATGTCTAAGTCCTGTCTACCACTGTGGGCCTGGAGCCTCTTGCTGAAAATATCAGTATGTTTCAACCTTCACTAGAACTCGTACTGCTACCATGGAATCTAAACACTTTCACTTACTAAAAGTATTAGAGCTTACCATAAAACTTACTATCTTACTTCTACTTCAATGTCTACTTTATGTGTGAGTGGCTTAATATCCATCCAAAGGCTTTAATTGCATGTATTGGATTAAGTGGATTTCAATCCATCCAAAGGCTTTAATTCAATCCCTGCACTCTGATTTCTCTCTGAAGAATTCAGAAAAACCCTTGACTCACTGACTCCAGCAGTCCAGTCCTTTGGGTCTGGATAGCACAATGTAATTCTGTAGCTTCTGCAAAGTGGAACTGAAAGCCATTAGATATCTCTGTAAATCAAGTTTCCCCTCCATGTGAATTCACCTGGAACATGTGAAATCTGATATAGCTGGCATACAGTATTTCATAGGGACTGATGTGATCCCTCTGCCTTGGTTGGATGTGGATTCCCAGTAAAACTTTAGGCAAGGCTTGAAGCAATGTCAATGTCTCCCAACAAATTTTGCTAATTTGTGTTTTGAGAGTCCCATTCATACATGGTTCAATTTTACCACTCACTTGGAGTCTATAAGGTGTGTGCAGATCCCAAATAATTCCCAAAATCCGGCTAACTTCTTTAACCACTGTTGCAACAAAGTGCAGTTCCCTATCTCATAACACCACCGAGGGAGCCCTGAGCCTTGGAATTACGTGATCGAGCAAAACTTTCACCCCTTCCCTGACTGTGTTAGTTTGACAGGGGTAAGCTTCCAGGCATCCACTGAAGGTGTCAACTAATACCAGTATGCACCAGTACCCCTCTTTGTGTGGTTACTCTGCAAAATCTATTTGCCAGTAATCTCCAGGAAGATTCCCTGCCTTTGTTACTCCTAACATAACTCTTTTCCTCATACCACGGTTGTTTTTACAGTAGATTTCACATTTGCTTACTGCTCATTGTACAATGTCCATCCTTTTTGTATTATTACCTTTTTTAGATGTTTCAATAGATTTCCCACCCCAAAATGTGTGTTTTCATGTCCTCTCTGAGCTAGCTGCCATCTGCAAAAAGCTACCAATCTGGATTTTCTAGAAGCATGTCCTTCATGTCTGGTCAGCTGGAATAGACCTCTTCAATTGTTTGCAAAGAAGTCCTGCTCAGGCACATGGTCAATTAAGGTGGAAGACAGAAACATGGCAGGGTTAACAACAGAAGTTGTTTTCAAGGTGCCTTGGTTTGAAGGACAGGTGTCTGCTAATACAGGCAGAAGCTTCTCTTTGAAATGGAGAATGTAAACCCCCTCCCTCCAAATTATTATAATTTTGAAATTAAGGGGGTCTCAGGCAAAGATATGTGAATTAGGAATAACAGCTCTTTACTAGGAAAATTAAAATAGAAATACAGCATTATATAGTAATGCTGGACAAGTTTAGGCCTGGACATGTCTATACAAATCCAGGCCTTGTGTGCACCAGCCAAAAACTATATTTAGTTGCTATGTTTTGCTGCCAAGCTGCTTTTCTGCATATTTTACTGTTTGATCACACGCTTCTTTCACACAATAGCTGTTTTTGTGTATTTCTTAGTTTAGACCAGTGTTTATAAAAGGTGCACGGCATGAGAAAATCTTAGGTTTTTTCGACAACTTGTTGAGACTCCTCAAGGCTGCTGGAAGATAAACTATGCTAAATTGGGAGAGAAGAAGTTGAAAACACAGAATACCAAGATTAGAAGACCCAAGATAATGGGAGGCGACCACCAATCACTGACTTTGGGGGGTTTGGACAGGGCGGATCAATACCCTAGAATAGCCAATCACAAAATGTGTGACCGTATGGACAATAGTCCTAGAATGTATAATTAGGGTGAATTGTAAGCAATAAATCAGCTTCTGCAAAATCATATTGATTTGCTGTCCAGAAGTCCTGTTTTTCCCGGATGTTGGTGACCCTAACATGATACATGGTACACTTTGTGCACATGAAGCGGACCATTGGATTCTTTAGACTTAGGTTCCGAAGGGGGTACTCGACCGCTTCTGATGGTGGAGGCGAAGAGAAGGGACAGCGATTTGATGCAAAAGCTGCACGTCGCGATGCCGGTCTCTCAGGCTGCGGTGCCAGTGGAGGTCACTGGCTTCGATTCTCGGGAAAGGGAAAAGTCTGTTGGTTTTGGCATATGCTGAGGAATGCAAAGAATGTTGGACCCTCCATTTTGGTCTGGTTTGTTGGAGTGTGTGCAGCAGAAGAGGGGGGAGGGGGTCTGGGGCTGGCGGGGAGAGAGCTCTGGACAAGGGGGTCGCTACCCCAGACATGATGCTGGAAAAAGTCTTTTTCCAGCTCGATGCTAGGCAGCGGTGGGACAGGCTCAGGTGCTCCCCGTGGAGGCGTGGTTCCCCCCGAATCAAAAAAAAAAAAAAAAAAAAAAAAAAAAAAAAAAAAAAAAAAAAAGTGGGTGGGAAGTCAAAAGTGTTTAAAGTGGTTTTTACGGTCGTACTGGAGGAGTTCAAAACTATCTGTGTGCACTTTAGCACAGTTATAATAGTATTGCTTTTTACTATAATAATTAGAAATGTATATACCCAAGAATATTTACAGGCAGATAATGTTTATGGCCCCTTGGTTTGCGGTGCCTTTTCTACACGGGTGTTTTTCAGTGTCCAGATATGTTCTGTTAAGATTGACTAAGGCTAAGTTCTATTAAGTTAATTCTGTTAGACCTCATTTCTATTAAGTTTCAGTATCAGTAAGTTTAGACAATGTTTTGTTCCAGTTATGTTCGGTATTAATATTGATTAACTGAGTTATCTTAAGTGTGCTTTTTGTTTTACTGATGTAATAATTAACACTACTGATTGCACGGTGTGAATTTACCAGTTTTGTAATAGGCAAACTCATGGTTTGTTGATGTTGTATCTGTTATATTTATAGCCAGCTTTTTTATGTGTTTTAACATCTCTTGGTGTAATTATCGACAAGACACCTGTCATTTCCAGGATCTTTTCTTTTTCTTTTCCAGTTGCATATGCATCTCATTTATCCAGGCTGCCTCTCTGTTGTCTCATGATTTTCAGTGTTTTCAGATTTCCAAGTAATGATATCTGAAGCCTCCCCTAAACTGATGATCTTGTGGCTCTTGTGAGAGAAAACAAGCCTGAGGAAATTTCAGAGAGACCAAGACACTGAAGGGGTTTGGTTACTTTCTCACCCTAAAATGTTTGGTTGTGGTTTCTATTCTTAAGAGCCTTGGTTTTTTGGTTTTTTTGGTTTTTGTTTTTTAAAAAAAAAAAAAGTCAGGGAATTCTCTTCCAATTAGGGCCTGGGCTCTGGCCATGCCCTGGCTCTACCTGGATAAGAAACTGCCAACAGACCCAGGTGTTTTCTGCATCAAAACAATACTCGAGTTGGTCTGACTTGGCAGTTGGACCCTATCAATATGACAGCTGGACCTATTTTTTGAAGTGAGCTTGGGAATCATTTTCCAGAGGTGATTATACAATTCTTCACTGATTTGAGGTTGATCAACTGTTGCAGTCACTGGGATGACAGTAAAGTGTTTTTGTGCTTGGTAATCATCTAACTTCACATGTGTAATTAATTACGTCTGATAGTAGAAACTTTTGATTGTTATATCTGAATTATTCCTGATTGCTGTAAGATTCTGATCTCACTAGATGTAACAGTCCTCAGTAATGTACAATGACAAAGCCTAATTGATTTACTAACTTAAAGAGAAGATGTGCATGTGTTTTTATCATCAGCAGGTTCAAAGTAATCATGTATTCAATTGACTAGGCATCAACCATCTCCAAGAAAATGAGGCCCAGTCAGAAGACAAATTCCCCAACTACCATGCAGCTTTCATGACCCAAACAGGAACAGGACTGCCAAAACATAGTCCTGTCTGGAAACTTACAAAAGCGACTTATCAAGAAAAAGCCTCATGTCATCATCATGGTATTGTGTTCTAACCTTCTTTAGCTATTCCCTGTTTCAGGTTCTCAAGATGGACATTCATTGGACACTGATGTCAAAGATCAACATTGTTAGCTAATAGACTTGCTATAGATTTCTTGCTATTGGCACACAAGCACAGGTGTGAGGATTTTGATGGGATGTGTTGTATGAATCTTTTTAAGCGTCCTGCATCCATTCACAAGAAGTTCAAACAACTGCAAGATAACATGAAGAAGTTAACTGTGAATGACTGGGGTTTGGATGAATGGTTAGAAAGATGGGGAATACCTGGATGGTTGAAAGATATAATCAAGGGGATTTGGGTATTTTTGTTAGTCATTATCACATTATTGTTTCCATAAATAAAGTTAATGATTCACTTGAAAAAATAAGATAAAATAAACTAAGCTAAACTAAGCTAAACTAAGCTAAGCTAAGCTAAGCTAAGATAGTAAGGAAGGTCTGGCTGGTGCAAGAAGAAAAAGGGGGAATTGTAGTAATACTGAACAAGTTTAGGCCACAGTGGCCATGTCTAAATAAACCCAGGCCTTGCTTTGTATTGTGTGCACCAGCTAAACTATATTTAGCTGTTTTTCTCCATGTTTTCCTGCCTAGTTGTTTTTCTGCATATTTTACTGTTCTTCCACATGCTTAGCTGTTTTCTGTGTATTTCTTAGATTAGATCAATGTCTATAAAAGGTGCATGGGATGAGCCATTTTTAGGGGTTTTTCAACAACTTGTTGAGACCCTTCAAGGCCACTGAAACATAAACTGTGCTAAATCAGTAGAGAAGGAGCTGAAAAACAGAATACCAAGATTAGAAGATCCAAGATAAAGGACAACCACCAATCATGGTCTTTGAGGGGCTCGTGCAGGGCGCGTGAACAGCATAGAGACACCGATCAAGAAATACATGACTGCATAGACAGTAGTTTTAGAATGTATAAGTAGGGCTAAAAAGTAAACAGTAAATCGGCTTCTGCATAATCATATCGTTTTGCTGTCCAGAAGTCCTGTCTCTCCCACAGGATGTGGCTCTTTGTGACACGGGTGTGTGTCAGGCCCCTTGGTGATGCAGGACATTGTAGTGCTGCCATGAATGAGAGTGTTTGAGATCACTTCAAAATCAGTGGCAAGGGCATGAGAAAAAGTCAGATTTAATATTAAGCAATGAAGCAAAAGTTTGTTGGCAAGATTCACTCTACTGCCTACAGGACAGCTAAGGCACAACAAGGAAAAGAAGCAACAACAAAACAAACAAAATCCAGACAACCAAAGCAGAAGTGAACTGAGAACTCTATAGGGAATGTGGGTGTGTGCTGTGTTTAGGTGCATGGGACAAAAGACAGTGTGGGCAAAAAGGAACACGGCCTAAAAACCTAACAATACTGAGCAGCACTTTAACTTCTACCTTAATTTGTAACTTAACTTAGTGCTTAGGCTAGCAATTCAACAGAGGAAAAACACTGAACTTACACCGAACTTAACTTTTGAATTCACAATTCAAATGAGCAGTAACACATAACAGCATTTAACCTAACTTCTAACTGCAACTTCCAAGTTGTACTTAGCAACGTAATAGAAAAATAACACATAGTTTATTACTTACATTTAACAACTTAGCAAAAGAACAACACTTAGCAGCATTTAAGTAAGTCCATAACTATAACTGAACCTTCCTTACAAGCCTAACTTAGATATCCAAGGTACTTCCACATCTAGGAAAGCTGTATTTCTCCCAGATTTGCTATAGCATATGTGCAGGGGCACACACACAGACAGGAACAGTCAGTGCAAGCAAGGTATCTGTGAAAAATTCCCCTCAGAGCTCAGTGAAATCCTCCCTTTAGATGTTTTTGCATCTCCTGCTGGGCAAAGGATCAGGCCTTGAAGAGTGAGGGGATCGGCCCAGGACAAGTCGTGTTTCAATGATCCTCCAGGCACAGCAAAGCCAAGGTTTGCTGGCTCTGAGAGGCCCCCTCAGAGGGACACTGCTGGTCACAGCCCATGGTGGCCTAGGAGAGCTCAAAGGTCTCCTTTTGGATTTCTATTAATGGGGTCACAATAGAGTGGGCTCCAGTCATAATGATGCTTCATCCCTGCCACAGTATGGGTTGGCACTTTCCCTAGAAGTGGGGGAATGCATCACCACACTGGGATCTCAGGGGTGCCCATGGCCTGGGTGATGCTGGCCCAATGCCAGGCACTCACCGAGCCACTCTGACCCTGCCTCTCCAGCTGCAACAGGGGAGAGAAAATTTAACCAAGAATTCCTGCGCCAGTTCAAGATGGAGAAACATCCCTCACCAAGTAGCAAAACGGGCATCACAGACCCAGCCTGGACACAGGGAGGGAATTTATTACCAATCAAATCACAGCAGGACAAGAAGGGAAAGAAATCTTTCCAACCCCTTCCCCTCACACAAGAGGGAATCACCACGACCACGAATCACCAGGGCTCTGCCCAACAGGGATCACTGGGGATAATCCAACACTGATCCTCCCATGGGGGATGGAGCTGGAGCAGAGCACGAAGCTCTTCCCACACTCAGGGCACTCACAGGGCCTCCCTTAGTGGTGCCTCCCTTGGTGTCGGATAATGGCTGAGCTCTGTGAGAAGCCCTTCCCACACTCAGTACACTCATAGGGCCTCTCCCTGAAGTGGATGCAGTGGTGTATTCTCAGGGCGGACATCCACCCAAAGCTCTTCCCACATTCCAAGCAGGTGTAGGGCCGCTCCCCTGTGTGGATCACCTGGTGCAGCATCAGATGACATATTGTTCAGAAATTCTTCCACATTTCCCACACTCATAAGGCTTCCCCCCATTGTGGATCCTCTGGTGTTGGATCAAGTGTGAGCGCCTGAAGCTCTTCCCACACTTCCCACAATCATAGGGCTTCTCCCCAGTGTGGATCCTCTGGTGCCGGATCAGCCAGGAGCTGCAGCTGAAACCCTTCCCACATTCCAAGCACTTGTGAGGCTACTCCCCTCCATGCGGCTTCTCCACCAGCTTTGAGCTCTGCCTGGATCTCCAGTTGCCATCCTGGCACAGGGAGGGTCTTTCAACCTTGCAGCTCTCACAGTTGGATTTGCAGCCTCTCCTCATGAGGGAACTCTTGGGCTTTTACTCCTCCTCCATGCACCCATGCCTTGGGAATGGAAAATCCTGGTGTAGGGAAAAAACAAGAGGAGAGGGTCTTGGGCTGGGGGTTTTTCTTTGCCCAAGTGCAACTCAGGAAGACATGAGGCATCTTGCGTCCTTAAGAACCTCCAAAAGACCAAGATTCAGCTCAAACATCTTAGGAACATCAATACACAGAAAAAAGACCCCCACAAACAGCAAGATTTAGCCAGGACCCCCTCCAAAACATAAAGATTTAGAACATGCAAAAAACCAAAGCAACAACATTTAGCCCAATAAAGCTCAAAAATACCAAAATTCACCCCTGCGAAGATCGTAGATCCCCCTCCCCTGTAACCTGCTACATGTGGAGGGGCAACGCTCCATGGGCTAGGGGAGAGGTTGCAGCTACAGGAAGGCGTGGAACCTTGTGCTGCTTTGTGTTTCTGCTCCTCCTCCTCTTGTGTCCCTGCTCCTCCCACATTCCCCTTCTTCCTCCTCCCGCACAATCCCACCTTCTCCTACCATGCACATCGTTTGACCAATTTGTTCTTCAGCCCTGCTTCTCCTTCCCTTCTCCTGCTGCCCCCAGGCACAGCACCCACTGCCAGCTCCCTCTTCCCCCCACACCCACAGCATCCCAGCGCAGGTGCAGGGATGGAGCTGGGGCAGCTCAGGCTGGGGCAGCGCTGGGCTCTCGGCTGCTCCCGCCCGCACTCGGTCCCCACTGCAGCCGCTCCCGCCATGACAGCGCGGGGGGGCCCGGTCATGGCGCTGCCCCCTCCCACCTCCCCAAAATCCCCTTGCGGGGGGCGCTGGGGCCTGGGGGGTGCAGGTGGGGTCCAGGTGAGAAATGCTGGGAGATATGGCTCCAAGCACAATGGATGATGATCCCAAAATACCTCTGAAGGGTTCCTTGGGAGCATGTTGAGGGAATTGGCACATTCTCCCAGAGGTAATCAAGGACATGGACACCCAAGGGGAAAATAAGGGAAATCGAGAAGGAATTTAGACAAGAGGGGATGGATGCTCTTGGTGTGATGGGAAGGGAATGGGTGACGGGGAGCGTGCAGGAATATGGTTCAGGAAAGAAGAGGCAGGAGAAACCTATGTGGTAAGAAAATGGAGGATGGAAAAGAGAAGAGAAAAATACTGAGGATTGGGATGTTTTTCAGCAGGCTCTTATCCTCAGAAGTTGCCAACTGCTCCAGATCCTTTGTATCCCTGGTTCCCAGGACAGGCAGACAAGGAGGTCAGGATTTCAGGGGGTTTTTCTGTACTGGGGAGTGGCAGGAGCAGGCGCAGAGGTGCGGCACCGGGAGCATGGGCCAGGGGCCTGTGGGGAGCTGCAGGGCCGGGCCAGGGCTGTGGGGCAGCCGGGGCTCAGTGTCGGGTGCTGCCTGAGCCCAGCACCCCCCGGGCAGGGCCGGCAGTGGCCCCCAACCCCCAGGAGGCTGCGGGACGCCCCGGCCGCTGCCCGGCCCCGTGGAGCTGCCGGTCCTGCCTGCTGGGGGGGCCGCGTTTGGACACTGTGGCAGGATAGGGACCGGCTCTGGGATACGGGCTGGGGAGGGCAGGGGAGCACAAGGTCCAGGAAGAAGGAACAGCTGGGAAATGTGGATTGGATGTGGAAGAATCATCTTTTCAGCATTTTGTTTGGGTCACTGGAGAAATGAAACTTCATTCTTTTGGAAGTTCACGAATTTAGGAGGACCTTGGCTGAGCAGCAGCCTGTGTGGTCAGTTAATAACATTTTCTGAACCTGATGGGTTCTGTTGTCTCTTCCTTATGTACACGTCCGTGGCCCTACCTCCAAGTAGATTCCCAGCATTTGCACTAAAATGGAGGTGGGACAATTCTGAAGATTAACAGGGAATTGCAGGACCTGGATTGAGGATTCCCTGCTCTAGCAAGAACATTGTATGACTTTTTAACCCCAGATACCCTCAGTATTGTGGTATGGAAATGAGAAACAGAAAGACCTCAGAAAACTAAATAAAACCAAAATGATTGGTGCCCGAGCCATGGCTCTTCCAGACTCAGAAACAAAATTAGAATTATATGTGTGGTTGAGTACATATTATATTATTGGCTTTTAGCAAATATTAAAATGAATTCTATATGTATAATGCTGGAAAGCTTTGCTGTATGAGTAGTTTCCTTTAGTTTTGCTATTAACAAAACTTTAAAATAGTACAGTGATAAATATATTTTTCTTGGAGTATACCATGCTAATGTAAAAAGCTTTTGTTCATGCAACAAACTCAGAGAATGGTAGAAAATAAACAGGAAATTCATCACATTCTTGGACTATGAGACTCCAGACTCCCAGAGAAGGGAAAAATGTGGATTTAGAGGTTGGGGGAGAATGATTATGAATAATGCATGAAGACTTAAAAATATGCAACAGAATGATGCATTTAAGCAACTGTTTTCTGAGTTAAGGTGTGCTCTTGGCTGAAGAACAAGCACCCTGCTGTTATAACCTTTTGCTTTGTTGTTTGACTCTTATTGGCTTTTATTAAACCTTAAAGTATCAACCAGGAAAGTGAACCTCATTTTTTAAAATGTGAGTATTACACAAGGCCATGCCAAAGGAATTGTTGCACTGAAATATTTAACCTAGTGGCCAGAGTGGGCTCACTCTTGCAGACTTGTGCAGCCACAGCTTTAATGGTACCTGAGGCCCAAAAACTGATGGCAGGAGGACCTCCTGTGGTTCAAGTCTCGCACCAAGTTAAAGCTTTGATAACCAAAAGAGCTTCTACATGGATGAGCAGTGCTCAGTTATTACAGAATGAAACTTGTTCAGTAGCACAGGAGGATTTAGAATTGAGGACAGGGGAAGGGTTTAAGCCAGCCTCCTGTTTAAACAGCCTGCACAGGGGGCTAGGAACAAACCCATGGCTGCATTCAAGTGACAGAGCTCCAGAGCCAGGCTGGGAGAGATTGATGAGACATTGCCTGGCCTGAGGGACAAAATGTGTTTATGGATGGGTCTGCAAGGGCAGGAGAAGGGAAAAGAGTTCCAAGACATGCTCTGATTGAGGAAGGGAATTAGAGCACGCAGAGGTTACCGCCCGCATGGTCAGCTCAACCGGCAGAGCTGTGTGTGCTTGGAAGAGCCTGGCACTGAAATGCCCTGAGCAGGGAGGCTCAAATATCTTCTGCTGACAGCATGGCAGCTAACAGGGTGGCAAAAGCAATTTTCACCTCTACACCAATAACTGGATGGCTTATTAAGGTATTTCAGAAACATGTAATTTCAAGATAAGGGATAGTGGAAGCTACAGACTCAGATGGGGAACTCATTTTACAGGAAAGATCCTTAAGGGGGTTATGGCTGCTTTAGGAATACAATGGGACCAACACAAGCCCTGGCACCCCCAGAGCTCAGGTCGAGTAGAAAGAATGGATGGAGAAATAAAGAAACTCCTTTGGAAGCTGCTGATAGAAACCAAAACGCCACAGGTACAGCTTTTGCCATTGGCTTTGGCAAGAATAAGAGCCAGACTCAGAGTAGATATTCAATTATCTCCCTTGGAACTGCTCTTCAGAACTCCTTACACTAATCATTCTCCACCTAGTGAGGGATGCAGATAAGGGATGTATACATACACAGTCTGTGGTCTCAATCCTGTCTCTTATGAAATCTCTCCCCCAGGAAGCTGGGCTGGCACAGAGCCTGACTTGGCACTTTGCTCTTCCCAACATCCGACCAGGACATCGGGTCCTGCCTGAGGAGTGCAGAGAAGCACCACTGGTGGCCAAGTGCCGTGGCCCATCCCAAGTGTCCCTGAGCACAGAAACAGCCCCAGCACAGCTCAGCACGGGGGGACCCCTCACCCTGGGCTCAGGGGCTCTCAAGCCCTGCAGATTTGCACTTCCCGGCTGCAGCACCAGCATGGGAGGCCCCACTGAGCCTGCACTGAAGGCAACGCAGCAGCAGCCAGGGCTCCACAGCTGGGGGAAGCCCCTGGGCCTGCCCACACATCCTCTGCTCAAATCCTCTGCCTGGGCACCCTCCTTTAGCATCTCCAGCCACTGGGGCCAATCCTTGCTGCCACTGCTGCAGCTTCGCTGCTTTCTGTGCCTGCACTGCCACAGCTGCTGGGGAACACAACTGCACAATTCCACTCTGGCTCTCAATTACACTCACACACTGGAAGAGGCACGATTAGAAAATCACAAAAAAACCAAAACAGGGCTGGTTTTCGAAAAGATATCTAGTTTTAATTTTTTAAAAGCCTTATTTCTCTACTCAGGCATGGTTTGCCTTGTTCTTGGGAAAGAAATTATAAAAGTTTTTTTCAAGGGATTTTTCACCACTCAACAGAAATGGGTTCAACATCGCAACGAACCGGGAATGGCCCAAAAGGTCCCCATAAGATAACGACCACTAACAAAATATCAATAACCATCAGCAAACATCAAGGAACACCCATCCCAGACACTGTACCCAGGAACAATTTGAGACACCTGGTCTGGAAAAGGTATGAAAATAAAACATAACTGAAAAGTGGTGAAACAGATTAAAAAGGAAGTAAGAAAATAGATCACATGCCAGTCCAAGTGTAGAAAGGAAGGGAATGGGACTCGTTCTCATGGTTCCCTGGCAGACCACGGCTTAAACGAATGCTGTTCCTCCTCTGATGTGCTGCAGCAACTCTCATCTTTTTCCCATGCACGACACCTTGCTGAGTGCAGCTCATTCAGCAGCTGAGCAAGGGGATGCAGATTGCAGCCAGGCCTGATCCAGAAACGGCTAAAAAGGACAGGGAGTGAGGGCACTGAGAATAATCCCAAAACCAAAGAGGACACAGGAAGAACAAACAAGCTTGATGAGTGAATCTGCCTGGAGTTCGAGCCAGGGACTTGTACATGAGAAAGCAATGGGAGAAATCTTCCGTTTCAGAAAATGGTACTAACTGACACAGACTGCTGCTCAGCCAAGATCCTGCTCAATTCCTGGACTTGGAGAAGGAGAAGCACTTAACAGAGCGGTGAAAATCGGATGTTATACTAAAGGAGCGGTGCATATTAAGGAGGACATGCAGCAGGCGGATCGGGAAGTCTGATTCTTCTAAGTGGCCTTTCCTTTTTTTTGGGAAAGGGAGCCGGGAAAATGAGGATAAAAAGGAGGCTGTGCTTAGAGACCGAATGGCAAATGCCGCACGGCCTCTCCCTTTATTCATCAATAAAGTCACTTTTACAGGACTCCTCTGTCTCCTTTGGGCACACAAAACTCTGGCCACGTGAATTTTCCCGCATAGTCTTGGGGCCTCTCTCAAACATCCCTTGCCCGGCTCGGGCTCCACGTGGGTCCCGGCTCCATCCCGGACTCACTCCCAGCTCCCACCGCCCGCAGCTCCCGCTCACCCCGACCTCCAGGCGGTTCAGGGCAGCAGCGCTTCCTTGGCCCGATGCCCGGGCTGGGCCCAACGCGGGAACCGCTCCTCAGGCGAGGTTTCCGAGAAATGGCGGAGCGAGGGGAAGAGGCGAGGGGACTCACAGCCAGGTGCAGAGCCGGCCCCTAGCTGCGATTGTCTGATTCTGCCGTCACTCCTCCTTCTCGTGCGCTGATTGGGCAGAGCGGGGACAAGCCCGGCCCCGGATTGGCCGCCAGGGCGCCATTTTCGGGGTGTTTGCGTGACCTGGGACGGGCTGCAGCGGCCGGAGCCCGGTGAGGCGGCGGCGGAGCTCGGAGGTGGCCCCAGCGCAGGTGGGAGCCGCGCTCGGTTCTGCAGCGGCTCGGGGCTCGTTTCGGGCGGAGGGAACGGCAGGGGGCTCTGGCGGGTTCGTTGCGCCGTGCCCGGCCCGTGTTCCCCCTGGGCTGAGGGCGCTGCGGGAGCGGCTGCTCGCGGTCTCCTTCCTGCTAGGCCCTTGGCAGGAGCTGCTGCCGGAGCAGCGCCGGCTCGTGCCGTTCCTGTGGGTAGCACTGAGCTGGCTGCGCTGTGCCCAGGGCTGTGCGGGAAAATTCACGTGGCCAGAGGTCTGTGTGACCAAAGGAAACAGAGGGGTCCTGTAAAAGTGACTTTATTGATGAACAAGTGGAGAGACCATGCGGCATTTGCCATGCGGTCTCTAAGCACAGCCTCCTTTTTATCCTCATTTTCCCGGCTCCATCTCTCTCTCCCTTTCCCAAAAAAAAGGAAAGGCCACTTAGAAGAATCAGACTTCCCGATCCGCCTGCTGCATGTCCTCCTTAATATGCACCGCTCCTTTAGTATAACATCCGATTTTCACCGCTCTGTTAAGTCCAGGAATTGAGCAGGATCTTGGCTGAGCAGCAGTTTGTGTCAATTAGTACCATTTTCTGAAACGGAAGATTTCTCCCATTGCTTTCTCATGTACAAGTCCCTGGCTCGAACTCCAGGCAGATTCACTCATTGACTGTTTATTCTTCTGGGTCTTCTTCGGTTCTGGGATTATTCTCAGTGCCCTCACTCCCTGTCCTTTTGTAGCCGTTTCTGGATCAGGCCTGCATCCCCTTGCTCAGCTGCTGAATGAGCTGCACTCAGCAAGGTGTCGTGCATGGGAAAAAGATGAGAGTTGCTGCAGCACATCAGAGGAGGAACAGCATTCGTTTATGGTCATGGTCTGCCAGGGAACCAGAAAATTCATCCCATTGCCATCCTCTGTACATTTGGACCAGAATATGAGCAAATTTCTTATTTCCTTTGTTATCTGTTTCACCGCTTTGCAGTTATCCTCTATTGGGAAACAGCAATTTGAGTCATTTTGTTTTCCACAAACTCCTTCTCCTTCTGTTAATTGATAATCTGAATCCATCCCGTGGTGACATGTCTTGTTCTTCCTTTCCCTGGATTGGTCAGCAGGAAAGTCAGGAGCTGGTGCTGCCGAATTGATTATTATTTCAAGAAGTGATAATATGTTCTTTAGTACCTAAAAATAATAATAATAGCGATAAAAATAATAATAATAGCATCATGAATAGTTGTTGTAGCTGTAATAATTATAAAAATATTTAGTTTATAACCTAATTGTGCCACTTAAAATATGAGTGAATTTTCTGTCACCTAATATGTATTTCTTAGGGTTCCCAGGGACTGGTCCATGGTGTTGTAGGATTTGTTGTGGTGTCTGTTCATCTATTCCCCATTTTTCGAAGCTCTTTACAGCCAGGGCTGTATCAATTGGCCACTTTTCTCTAATTAAATCATCTTTTACTTGGATTCCTAACTGATTTCTCTGGACTGACAAAAACACTAAAGTGCTCTAATACACCTTATATAACAGACAGTGACAGCACATGTTGGAGTGGGGAGAGGGATATTCCCCCCCACTTTTTTTAGTAAAGTTCTCACAACATTCTGCGTTTGCTATTTCCCTTTGCGGCTTAAACAGTTTCTGTTGCAGTCAGATACCCTCACTGTGGGCTCTGCCTTTAGATGTGCAAATTCCATCTGTGCAAGCAGGCAGGGTTTGGGGTGAGAGACAGAGGGAATCTGCCAAATTCCTCCCCCAGTCAAGAATACTCTGGCACCTTGTCCACACTTGGCCCCAGCAGTGTTAATTTGCATTTCTAAAGCTCTTCTCCAGGCTGTCTGGAACTGATGCTTCCCTTCCAGAGCCACCATTGGATGACTCATAGGTGCCCACCCCCCAACCTTCTTTTTTTTTTTCTTATTACCAATATTCTATTAACATTTTATCTGTTAAAGTGTCATCTTTAAAGCTCTTCCAGTATTGCAAAGTTCATCCTAAAGGGTAACACTGAATACCCCATACCGATGTTTTGCCATCACTAAGAGTTTCCCATGTATATACACAAGAAATTCCAATGCAAATGGTCAAACGCTTCATGTGGGAGGAAAAGGTGGGATTGTGCAGGAGAGGGAGGAATAGTAGGAGGAAGAGGAATGTGAGGAAGTGTGGGGATGTAGGAGGAGGAGCAGAAACTGGAAGGAGCACAAGGTTCCACCCCTCCCTGTATCTGCAGCCTCTCCCCAGCCCCAGGAGCGTTGTCCCCATCACATGCAGCAGGTGACCAGAGAGGGATCCACAGTTTTCTCAGGGGGTCAATCTTGGCATTTCTGAGCTTTATTGGGCAAAATGTTGGTGGTTTTGTTTTTTTCAGGGGCTGAATATTTCTATTTTGGAGGGAGTTTTGGCCAAATCTTGTTGTTTGGTGGGTTTTTCATCTGTGCTGTGATGTTTGGAGAATTTTTGGGCTGAATCTTGGTGTTTTGGAGGTTCTTATACACACAAGATGCCCACTGTCTTCCTGAGTTGCACTTGGGCGAGGAGGAAACCCCCAGCCCAAGGCCCTCTCCTCTTGTTTTTTTTTCCAAAACCAGGATTTTTCATTCCCAAGGCGTGGGCAGATGGAGGAGAAGGAAAAGCCCCAGAGATGCCTCAGAAGTAGGGGCTGCAAACCCAGCCCATGGAGCTGTGAGGAGGAAAGACCCTCCCTGAACCAGGAAAGCGGCCGGAGATGCAGGCGGAGCTCAGAGCTGGTGGAGAAGCCTCATGGAGGGGAGAAGCCCCACAAGTGCTTGGAGTGTGGGAAGGGCTTCAGGTGGAGCTCTGAGCTGATCCGACACCAGAGGATACACACTGGGGAAAAGCCCTATGAGTGTGGGGAATGTGGGAAGGGATGCAGAGACAGCTCTGACCTGATTAAGCATCAGAGGATCCACACTGGGGAGAAGCCATATGAGTGTGGGATATGTGGGAAGAGCTTCACAGAGAGCTCCGGCCTGATCCGGCACCAGGTGATCCACACTGGGGAACGGCCCTACGAGTGTAGGGAATGTGGGAAGAGCTTCAGAGACATCTCTCACCTCATGCGGCACCAGGTGATCCACACTGGAGAACGGCCCTACACGTGCTTGGAATGTGGGAAGAGCTTTGGGGTCAGCTCCAGTCTGAGAAGACACCAGCGCATCCACACTGGGGAGAGGCCCTACGAGTGTCCCAAGTGTAGGAAGATGTTTCAGACCAGCTCCGATCTCCTCAAACATGAGCGGATTCACACAGATGAGAGGCCCTTCCGTTGCCCCAACTGCAAGAAGGGATTCAAATACAACTCCACCCTCACTGTCCACCTTCGCATCCACACTGGGGAGAGGCCCTACGAGTGTCCGGAGTGTGGGAAGAGCTTCTCAGAGAGCTCAACCTTGACCAAACACCGACGGAGGCACCACTAAGGGAAGCCCTGTGAGTGCCCCGAGTGTGGGAAGAGCTTCGTGCTCTGCTCCAGCTCCATCCCCCATGGGAGGATCAGTGTTGGATGATCCCCAGTGACCCCTGTTGGGCAGATCTGGTGATCTGTGGTCCTGGTGATCCATGTTGGGAAGGCACCTGGCTGGGGGGCTCTGCATCATCCTGTCTCCCTGTGGGCACCTGGGTGAACACAGGGGCAGGAATGTCCATTGGGACGCAAACTGACATGGGGAATTCCTTGGGGGAGAGTGGATTTGCTCACTTTCAACCCCAGAAATTCTTCTGTGTTCAATCCTATCCTCTGGTGGCATCCAGGAATAATGGATGGTCTTGGAGGTCTTTTCCCGTGTGGTATTTGGTCAATATTTCCTGAAATTTACCTGCCGAGACCTGGGCAGTTTTCCTTGTATCTGACATGAACCAGTTAGTGTTGGATTTTTAATATTGACACATTGTTACAGCAATAACAAGTCTATGCCTCTTTGTGAAACACGCATGTAAAGACAAAAAGCCCTGGGAAAGTTCTCTTTCCCTTCCAACCACTCACAAAGTCACACCAGCCCAGGCCCCCTCCACGCGGCCCGGGCAGGGGCAGGCGGGCTCTGACTCAGAGCTCAGGAAGCTGCTGGGCCCCGTTTTCAAGCAGGGACCCGGATATCCAGGGAAAAGAAAGGAAAGGCCCGTTGCTGACATCCCTGCCCCCTGGCACGGCCGCGGCTCAGCAGAACCCTGCCCTGCCCCAGCTCGGAGCGGCTCCGAACAGCCGGGCCCGCCCCACTGCCCCCACGGCCTGGGGGAAAAACAGCTGAGCCCCGTTCTGGCAAGGCCCCCACAGCCTTGTCTGCTGGGCAGGGTGGAGGAAGAACCCCCGGCCCGCGGCTGGGATTGAGTGCAGCGGGTGCTGGAGAACAGCCATGAAACCAGAAACTCATCACCGCTTCTCTGACTAAACCCTACAGTCCTCACCCAGCCCCCAGCGTGGCCTTGAAAGACTCTTTATTGTAAATAACTCTGACTGCCATACTTGGAAAAAATCACAAACCCTCTGGTATGGCAAGGTATTAATTCCTTCAATGCCTGGAATAAAACTTTACAGATACTTTATTCTCTCTCCTAAATAAAAAAACAAAAAACAAAAGCAAAAGAGATAAAAACCAAAATAGTAATGCACACAGAAACAATATAAAAACACCAAAATCAAACAAAAAGTCAAATTCCAAGTGAAGAAAGGAAAAAAGTTGTGAACTAAAATTTCTCTTTTTTTAAACAAAGGAGAAAATGCTCTTGTTTCCTCTATAACACATAAAAATATTATGAAGTGAATATAGCTGTTCTAACTGTAAATATAAACAAAGGCATTAATATTAAAGTAAACTGTAACTGCTGAAACTAGCAGGGGGATTCTAGATTCAGACTGCTACGAGTTCGGATAGCTCCGAGAGTCCTCGAGGTAGAACAGCTACAAAGCTAGCTAAAAAGATTTTGAGACTTTGCTGCAGAGGTTCCGAAGGTGGTTTCTACCTCCAAAGGGGTTCCACTAGCAAAATCGGATTACATAGTATAACAAAGGGTTTTTATAGCTTTCAAAATGATTGAGTTTCTAACCAATAAAACTACAAGTTAAAAAGCTATCCAATTATTTTAAAATTCTAAGTAAGAAAAAACCAATCACATAACAATGTTAAAGACCAATAGGAATCCTAATAGATAACAGAGGTTTTGATAGGGAGGGGGAGCATTGCTCTGAGGGGTTTCTTTGTCTTAGGGCACGATGTCTAAGTGGCCTTTCTCGGGGGCTCTGGTATCATCCACAGTAAGCAAATGTTAAAATCGCTTTAATCCCCTAAGTTTCAATAATAAAAATAACACAGTTGTAAACCCCCCCCCGCCAAAAGAAAAAGAAAAAAACCCCTCTGTTCTCAAAAATAAATTAAGTTTTTGTTTAAATTGATATAATCGTTAAGGTTTGCCTCATAAGTTAATATGGTCCTCAGTAAAAGTTGGGAGAAAAACTTTTAGTTTGAAAAAAGGGTTTATAGATAGTAATCAGATTTCCATTCTCCTGGGAAGCTAATCACTGTAAGATCAAAACCAAAAGAAAACTTTCTTGTGAAGAAATCTTCATAGATGAAAACAAGTCTCCTCTTTCAAGTAAGTTAGTAAAAGTTATTTTAAAGATGGTAAGCTGAGTTGTTTTTTGTATGTTTTTAGTATAAAAAAAAAGTAAAGTTTTATTCTAAGTTTTTTTTTCTTATGATTTCTAGTAATAAAATTTCTCATTATACCATTTAAAGTTAAACCTGTTTTTTGCCTTCCTCCTAATCCTATCTCGCAACAAAAAAAGTTAAAATTAATAAACCAAAAGCACTAAATCCAACCTCACTGATTCCAGGATTTTGATTTCCTATTGCCCAAGAGTGTCTTCCACAGCCAAATGCGAAGGAACTGGGGCAAAGACCAAGATTTTGGAGACAGTGAGGTGGATATCCCTTCCAGAAAAAGTCCGTCCCTCCCTCTCAAGCATATGCATGCTCAGCTGGCATGGACAAGGAAATGCTTTTCTTGTGGATTTGATTTGCTTTTATTTCTCATCATCCGTTTAAACATCCAACACTAAAAATAAAGACATTGAACTGAGACATGGGTGGGGACATGGAGGGACATAGACATGGTGAAATTCAAACAACAAGGCGCTCATGGAATCACATGGACATGGAGGGAGATGTGGCCATTCATGAGGACATGGGGTGACAAGGGCATGGATGGAGATATGTGGGACAATGACAGGGATGGAAACATGGTGGGGACACAGCCATGGGTGAGGACATGGTGGGACATGGCCAGTGACATGTGGAGACATGGCCACAGCCAGTGCCATGGGGGGAACGTACAAGGGCTGTGGGGGATGCTGGGTTTGAGGGAGTTGAGGGTTCCTGGGAGAGACTTGGGGCTTGCTGAGGGCTTTGGGGACCCCAGGCCGAGCGGCTCCGGCTGTGCTGGGAGACCCTGGTGGAGGTTCTGGGGCAGCTGCTCAAGGACCCCCTGCCCTGGAGCCCCAGCCTGGCATTGGGCTCCTGGAAGGGAATGAATATCCTTGTCCCCAGGAGGGAAATCCCAGCACCCCCAGGGTGTCAGAGGCAGCTGAGAGGCTGCAACAGGGAGGGGAAAGCCAGACAGAGCTATCCCCCTCCAAAACTGCACCTCAAAATCCCAATCCTCAGGCATTCCTCTCAGGAAAAAGTTGCAATGAGGTGCCTGAATTGTGAGATAGGTAGTAGGGACCTCCAGAGTAAGGGGAGGAGCCTGGAACCCCCAAAACCAATCATGTGGGATGGGGGTGGTAGGTTGGGGGGCAGTGGGGAAGGGTGGAAGAGCAGGGTAAAAGAGGAGCTGGGACCCCTAAAGAGTGGGGCAGGGCCTGGGACTCCCAAATTGCATTGGTAGGGGTCCCACTCCTCGGTCTTTCTAGTCCTACCTCCTCTTCCTATTCTTTCTCACCCTTCTGCTTCTTCCTTTGCCCTCCTCCTCCGCTTCCATCCTTTCTCCTTCTCCCCCTGGGCTCAGCGCCTACCGTTGGCCCCCCCGTTTTCCCAACACCATCACATCCAGCAGGAAGAACTGGGATGGAGCCAGGGCAGGTCAGGCTGGGGCAGCGCTGGGCTCTTGGCCCAGCATGAGTGGCCCCCATGTGCCCCCTCCCCAAATTCCCATTGTGGCTTAGGGGAGTCTCAGCACATTTGAGGTTGGCCTAGTGCCGTGTTGGGGTTCAGGTTCATCCCAAGACCCCAAGAGCGGGGTGAGAAGGGGCTGACATGACCTTTCCTGGAGGTCCCCATTCCCGATCCATGCCAGGGCCCGTTCTGCCCCCCTTCCCCAATCATGGCTCCCCTCTCAAAGTCCCTCAAAGTCTTTCCCCACTGGCCTTCAATAAACAGGACCAGGTGAACTGGGAAGCTTTATTGGGAATACTGGGAGCAGCCATTCAGGGGCAGAGTGACACCGGGCTGGGGGTCCCTGGGGGGAGCACCCATGTTCACACAAGTCATGCTGGCTCCCAGACAGGTGAGCTCCCAGCACCATCAGTACCACCAGTACGGCCTCAGCTCCCCTGACACGCCCCATCCCCAGCTCTGGGTGGTGCTGCCAGCCCCAAAGCAGCCGCGCTGTGCCGTGGGGGGGTCCCCACAGCCTCAACCCATGCAGCACTGGGAGCACCAGTCTAAAGTGTGGATGGGTGGCATCAGAACCCATGGAAATGAGTCCACCACAAGCCATTTAGAATCCTCAAAATTGGCAGAAAGCATCAGGATTCTCCCAAAAAAGGGGTCACCTCTGTCCATAAACTAACCGGGAAATCCCCCAAGTCGTTTACAGTTCTCTAATACTGGTGGAAAGCAGCAGAATCTTCCTGTTCTGTTCCCTGGGTCAGCTCTGTGCCCTCTCCCTGTCTGTCAGCCTTTCAGCCACTCCCACCCTGTTTCCCTGTTGGCCCTTTTGCCCTAACCCCACCCTTGTGACACCCCCATGTCCCCTGGTAATTGGTTCCTGATGCTCTCCCCACCTGCTCATCCCATGTACTTACCTGGACCCTCTAAAAGCCCCTTTGCCTTTGTTCTCTGAACTATGGACGGTGCACATGCGTGGCTGAAATAAAGATTTCTGTGAAACCCCTGCAAAGGCCCTTCCTGTTCCTTTACTTTTTCTCACCCCAACAACACCAAATGCAACAAATGACGCATTGAACAGGGGCTTCCGTGGATGGACCACCCCAAGAGTGTTTTTTAACCTTACTGTGGTGAGTTTGAAACTTTGGGGCACTGTCGGAGAAAGTGAGATTGCGGACACCAAATGGTTATCAGCAAGACTCCGATTTATTGATAAAACAGTTCTGCTTTTATACACTTCTTAATTAGCTTCATACATATTACAAAAGCCAAGCTCATTATTGGTTATCTTCATCTTGCATAAGTTAGTTTTACAATATTCTGTTTTTAACTACTTCTACATTTCTGTGGTTTGCTGTTATATGTCTGCGGTTTTTAGTTCTGTTTTAGTTCTGATTTTTCTTGCTGCGATAAGCATTGTCACCACAACCCCTTTGTCACAAGGACCTTTGTCCTTGGGCTAGCCTTTGCTCTACTTAGACCATCTGCAGTAACTCTGCTTGACTATGTCCTCTCTCAGCTAACCAAGTTTGAACAATACTCTCCACACTTCCCCCGTTTTCTTTTTGGGCTAACAAATTTGTTTCCCACTTTTGATTTACCAATCGTAATACCATATTTTGCAAGCATTTTACAATACATGGCACAAAAAGCAAAATAGGAAAAACAACAACTCCTATGGTTATTAATTGTTGCAAAAAGGAAACGAGCCATGGACCTAACCCAAAGGATTTAAGCCATCCTTCTAATCCCAAACCTTCCTGCTCCTTTAAGTCATGAAGGTGTTCCTGCAGTTTTGTTATCTTTGCATGAATCGATACCGAATGATCAGAAAGATTCATACAACACATGCCTTCAAATTCAACACAACCATGCCCATGAGCCAGTAATAGATAATCAATTGCAGCACGGTTTTGCAATATGGCATGATTTACACTAAATACATCAGCTGTAAGTTCATCTAATATTTGTGAAGTTATGTTAATTTCATCCCTTGCCCAACAAGCTACTTGTTCTGCCAATACCATTGCTTTGCGAGCAGCTGCGCCTGGTAATATGGTAGCTACAATTACTTGTTTTAATTCTGACCAAAATTTAGGGTTATCTTTTTCGTTGCATTGTAAGTCATGTACGCTTCGCCTTGTCCTGGTTTTACTACTAATTTTAGCCATTTCTGAAACATTGGGGTGAAATAAAGTCAGTTGTCCAAGATAGCACGGACCTCCCAAGGGTAATGCAGGAATGCCATTCCATGCTCTATTTCCACAAATCAAAAATATACCTTTTGATAATTTTAATGGCTTTTTTATGTTGCTTCTTTCACATTGTGGCCACCATTGCTTAAAAACATCATCAGGTGTTAATTCAGAATCTAAAGTAGCCCACGAATATCTGTCTTTGTCTTTGTAATTTAAACGCCGTGGCCCAAAGGATAGCCACCCACCTGTTCTGTTTCCAAAGCTGGCATTACTACATCCTACAATATCAATTTCCTCAGGTGGGGAAGTAAGTGTAATATTAAGGGCTAAGATAATACGGCACTGCCATCTTCCGTCAAGTTGACCACGAGAAAAACCATAAGCATATCTACAAAATTCTGCCATGACTTGCTTTTCATTTAGTACAGAAGGATCATTCACAAAGCCATTAAAGTCCGAGGGTTGCCAAGTTGGTATCCCAAATAAACATGTTTTAAAGGGGCTGTTAATACTACCCGCACTTAAACACATTGACGTTTGCCCTGTTTGATTTGCTATGGTTACCCAAACATTCTCTCGGGGACCAAAATGAGTTATCAACTTATTTCCCATTGAATTTGTTACTCCAATAATAATAACAAGTATTAATACCTCCATTTCTTATTCTATAACAAGAGTTTTGATTCCAAATAAAAGTTTTGCCAGTTCAGGATCCGTTTCTGCCAAATTCTCTCTAATTTCAGGCAAATCTTCACACTGTTTCTCACCTGCACAAGTTAGTCCTAAAAGTTTGCTTTTTCTCCAGTACCTTATATCCTCAAAGGCGTTTTGCAACCTCCACCGAATATGCAGCCTATATAGGTTGGCTCTATTTTCTATTAACAACAAGGCTTCCCTTGTGTTGCTGGCAACTGTTGCTTCTCTAATGGAGGTTTGCCATGATCTCCTTTGAACTCTCCAAGTGCAAATCATACACAATGGTTGTGAAAACCCCCACTGAGTCTGTATTAATATTCTTTCACACCTCCCACAATACAATAATATTAAAGATGCTCCTTTGCAATGCTTTCCTTTACAATTCCAGCATTTGCCAGATCTCAAATCCAAATGCTCTTTAACAATCTCTCTAATCACTTGTCGTTTACACTTCTCTAAATCCCACAAAAAGGTATCAGAATCAAATTCCCAATCACAAAAAATTGGTATGTCCAGCAAAACCTCTAGTTCCTCTATTTCCTGTTGAAAAAAATAGTCTATTCCTCAGTCGTCGAAGTTCGCTGTCCGGTTCCAACTCTGGAATCATTCACAGGTTTCTGCAGTACCACTTTAGTCCATCTGGCCGGCACCCATAATGTTCCTGAAGGAGTAGAAACACACACATAACCTCTGCCCCAAAACAAAACTTTTGCTGCTTCCTGCCATATCCCTGTTTTAGGGTCTCTGTATTGAACCCAGGTCTCTGGCTGGGTACCTCCTGTGCTGTATGATGTATGATGTCTAATGGCTGCAGGATCCTTATTTTCCCCAAAAACACACAAATGATTGATAACGTAAAGAGCCTTGGATAATTTTGTATATGGATCAACCTGATCTTCTTGTTTAAGTATATATCGCTTTAATGTTCCGTGGGCTCTCTCGATAATTGCCTGTCCAGTGGGAGAATGTGGTATTCCAGTAACATGTTTTATTCCCCAGGATTCTAACCACTTTCTGACTTTACCACTGACATAGGCAGGACCATTATCTGTTTTAATTTCAGCTGGAACCCCCATGACTGCAAAGCAGCTAGAAAGGTGTCTGATAACATGAATAGCTTTTTCTCCTGCCTGTGCTGTGGCCCATATAAACCCACTAAAAGTGTCTATGGTGACATGGATATATTTCAATCGTCCAAAACTCTGTAAGTGTGTTATATCCATCTGCCATATTTCATTGATCTTTATTCCTCTTGGGTTCGCTCCACATCCTAGTCCTACTCCCCCATTATGGTGACTACAAATAGGGCATGCTCTAACAATAGCCTTGGCCTCACTAATGTTAATACCAAACTGCCTCACCAATCCTTTAGCATTATGATGATATGCATTATGTGCCTCTCTAGCCATTACTGTTTTACTAATCAAAGGCAAGTTTTCAACCGGCATCACCAATCTATCAGCTCTTGCATTTCCTTCTCCCAGATCCAAATCCCATTTGTGACTTCGAATGTGAATCACTGCATAGGGCTCTTTTTTATCCATTAGGGCTCTCTTTAACTGTAAAAACAGCTCATACAATCTCCTGTTGCTAACCTCTTTCACACTAGCATCCTCTATTCTACAGACCACTCCCACCACATAAAGAGAATCAGACACTACATTTAAAGGTCCCTCTAAATGAGTAACGGCCCATGTCACTGTTAATAGCTCCAATGTCTACAGGCTATCTTCAGGTGTTGCTTCAAGAATCTGTTGCTTTCATTCTTTTTTTTCTTTCCACACGATAGCCGCTCGGCGAGACTTTTTTCCGGCATCCGTGAAGGCTGTTGTGGCATTAGCTATGGGTGTTTCTTCCCGCAGCATCTTGGTAATCCAACTCCATTCTCCAATCCACTGCAGTGCCTTAGGTGCTAAGGCTCCAGTTTCCACTTGTGCTCCGGATCCCAGTAGTGCCTCAGCAAACTGTAAAATTCAACATGTACCAGTCCAATGTTGGTTTCTCTATGGGCAGATAAATTACTGCTGGTTCTTGTCCTGTAACTTCTAAAATGCGCAATCGTCCTTTTCTAAGTAACATAGCCAAATTTTCAATTTTTGTGGTTATTGTTTTCCTTGTTTGTAAAGGTGGTGATATCCATTCTAATACCCTTGGCTCCCCCGTTTTCTTTTCTAGCTGAGTAAGTGCTCCTAATAAGTGTCCATTACCATGTCAGATGGTAAAATTTATTGGGCAATCAGGTTGTTTTCGGGATACAAATCCATCTGTTATGCATTTCACAATTTGCTGCAGCGTCTCTTCTTGTTGCGGGGTAACGTGAACAGGAGTACAAGGATCTGTTCCTTTTAACAACGGTTGCAAGGCTTGTAACAATGTATTTGGAATGCCTGTTATTGGCTTTAACCACTGTAGGTCTCCTAAAAGTTTTTGGGCCTCATGCAAGGTTGAAATCTTTATATCCAATAGTAATTTTTGTGGCTTAACCTTTTGTTCAGTTATAGTCCAACCAAGATATTTCCAAGGTTTTAATCGTTGTATTTTCTCTGGTGCCACAACCAGTGAAAAGTCTGCCAAGGTGAATTTGATGATCCCTATTTGTTCATCTGTAAATTCACAGTCTTGTGAAAACAAAATATCATCCATATAATGGTAAATTACTGTCCGTGGCACTTTCTGTCTCAGTGGTTGTAAAGCAGCATCTACATATAGTTGGCATAATGTAGGTGAATTACGCATTCCCTGTGGCAAAACTGTCCATTCAAATCTTTTATCTGGCTCACCTCTGTTGATGGCTGGCAATGTAAATGCAAAACGTTTTGTGTCATTTGGATGCAAGGCGATGGTAAAAAAGCAGTCTTTAAGATCAATAATCAAAATAGGCCAATTTTCTGGTATCATGGCTGGGTTAGGAAGTCCCGGCTGTAGGGCTCCCATTGGTTCCATTTGGTTGTTTACAGCTCTCAGGTCATGTAGAAGTCTATATTTTCCTGATTTTTTCTTTATCACAAAAATGGGTGTATTCCAGGGGCTTGTAAATAGTTTTAAATGTCCTTGTTGAAGCTGTTTTTTTACCAACTGATGAGCTTGTTCAAGACTTTCCCTTTTTAATGGCCATTGCTTAACCATCACTGGTTCCTCGGTTGTCCAAGTGAATGGAAGGGGGAAAGTCCAAGCAATGGCAGTTACCCCAAAGGGTGCGCGTTTGTCAGCACTACACCCAGTTGGGAAAGTACATCACGGCCAATCAAACAGCAAACTGAAGGAGGTAACAGCACAATGGAAAAAACCGTGTTGAGTTGTTGTCCATCTATGTGCAGCGTTACTGTCGGCGATTTTTTGGCCAAAGTATAACCTCCAACTCCAGTCACTGTCTGTGTAGATGCATAGGAAGGCCAGCGATTTGGCCATATCTCAGGACTAACAATACTTGTATCCGCTCCGGTGTCAAGTAGTGCTGAGACGGAAATTTCATCCCCTTGGAAGGTAATCTTGACGGTTTTCCTTGGCCGATCCCTGAAATCCAAAGTTAGCAAAGTAAGTCCCGTTGACCCAAACCCATCAGAATTTCGAGGAATTTCTGTTTTTGGAGTTAGTCCAGCAGTCAACTGCGGTAGTGGTAGCAACTGAGCTATACGTTGACCTTTCTCCACTTTCAATGGTGGGTAAGGGGTGTAAGCCATAATTTGTATCTCCCCAGTATAATCCGCATCAATTACCCCAGGCAAAACAAGAAGTCCCAATATAGATGCTGATGATCGTCCCAAAAGCAAAGCTCCAAATGCCTGTCCATTAATGATTATGGGACCTTTAACTCCAATTGGTATTTTGCTTGGCCGATCGGTATACAGGGTAACATCTATTGCTGCTGCCAGGTCCAAACCGAGGGACCCTGCTGTCGCTGGTTGGAGACAGGTGGTGGCACTGTTACTCTCCCTCCGGCCACTTGTGTCATAGTGCGGCCGGACGCGCTCTGCTTGCGGTTTCCCGACTTACGGCGACAGGCAGTTGTATTGTGTGTGTCAGATTGACAATTCTGGCACCAAACTCCTGCTGCTCGGCACGCACATCGGATATGACCCCCTTTTCCGCATCGATAACATTTGGCGGATAGGTAACTGTTGTTAGTGACCGTGGAGGCCTGGAGAGGAGCAAGGGCGGCTAACACTTGAGACTGAGTAGCCTCTGCCTGTTTTTGTAAACCTGCTCCCAATTCCTTTATAGCATCAACTAAAAATGCCTGACTTCCTGTTGGTATCATAGAAGCTCGCTCCAGCAACTCTTCTATTCCCCAATTCCCTGGTAAAGTGGCTATAAGTCTCTGAATATTTGGACTGCTATTTTGTATTACACACTGTTTTATTAAGTGAACTTTCATCCATTCTGGTGTTCCTGCCTCGTTAATTGCAGCTGCTATTCTATCAACAAAGGCACCAAATGTCTCATCTCGTCCTTGTTTCACTCCCATGTAAGCAGGCAAACCCCCAGGCTCCTTAACCCTATCTAAAGCATTGCGAAACAATCTCATGGCCTCTCGGGCTTTATCTGCTCCCATCAACAACTGTGCCTCAGTCCTGAGAAAATTTCCTGTCCCCATCAATTCATCCATAGTTACTCCATGCAGTGGGTCACCCTGCTGACGCTGTATAGCCACTGATTCTTGAACTAACGCTTGCCAACGTGCCCCAAATAATATCAACTGATGTTCAGATAAAATTAACCGTGAAATACCCCTTAAATCATTTGGCAAAAGGACCTGTGTGTCAAATAGGTAATCCAACATTTGTTTTACGGGCTCGCTCTTAAATCCAAATTGGCTCACTGTCTGTCTTAATTGCGCTAGCATTTTCCAATCTAAAGGATGGAAATCTGCTTGCATCCCTGCTGGGTTGCCTTCCTGGTCATATAAAGGCGTAAATGTCGCAGGGAATGCCATAAATCCAGAGGTAGGGACTACATTCCCATCCCCATCCATCACCGACTGTTGTGCCAAGCTCTTCCATGCCTCCTGTCTTTTCCGCGCCATCCTCTCCAACGAGTCCCCTTCAGGACCCGGGATTGGATTTTGTATGCCTTGTGTCTGAGACGGGGGCCGTGGCTCTTTATCATCTTTACTTTGCACAAACTCCTGCTTCTCAAGTAAAGGAGCAGACGGTGTGGGTGAGTCATCCTCTGAATCAGCATTACCATTCCCTGCCGTCCCAGCAATTGGAATTCGCACAGATCTTATCCCTGGGGCCAATGGTTGTCCTTCCTCAAGCCCGTAAGACAAATTCTTTTTATGTGCTTCAATAGCCTGTCCAGCTGCCCTTTTCTCTACTACCTTCTGTAGCAAAGCATTATGCACTATTCTCCATATTTTACTCAGTTTCTTTGCTGTCTTGTCATCATCTAACACAGCCTCCCATAGCTTATCACCAAGTTTACGCCATTCTGACAATTCATGTACTGTCTGCGGCACAATAAAACAACCCTTTGCATACCCCCATGCTAATAACCCTGGTAAATCCTTTTTTAAATCAATTCCCTGAACGTTGCACTGCTGCAAAGTACGAGTAAATAATTCATATGCCACTTGCCTATCCATCTCTGTCGTCAGCGCTGTTGCAGCTCTCCAGGCTCCGGTGGCACGTATGGCCCAAAACCACCTTTATGGTCTTCGGGGGTGCCGTCTGTCTGGCAGATTTTTGCACCGTCCTGGCTGCGATCAGGACCCAACTCCTACTTTCTCCGCCGTGGCACGTCCTCCCCCGTTTTCTTTGTTGATCAGGAGGGCGACGTCGGGGTCACCATTTGTCAGAGAAAGTGAGATTGCGGACACCAAATGGTTATCAGCAAGACTCCGATTTATTGATAAAACAGTTCTGCTTTTATACACTTCTTAATTAGCTTCATACATATTACAAAAGCCAAGCTCATTATTGGTTATCTTTATCTTGCATAAGTTAGTTTTACAATATTCTGTTTTTAACTACTTCTACATTTCTGTGGTTTGCTGTTATATGTCTGCAGTTTTTAGTTCTGTTTTAGTTCTGATTTTTCTTGCTGCGATAAGCATTGTCACCACAACCCCTTTGTCACAAGGACGTTTGTCCTTGGGCTAGCCTTTGCTCTACTTAGACCATCTGCAGTAACTCTGCTTGACTATGTCCTCTCTCAGCTAACCAAGTTTGAACAATACTCTCCACAGGGCACTCTTCACTTTTTCTCCTTTTACTCTCAGGTATTGGGAAGAGACTTGCGGTATCTTGCCAGTAAGATACAGCTGCTCACAGTGGAAAGTCTACCTTTTAAAAACATTATTCGTAGCAGCAATTCTTTAAAGTGGGGTTTGAAGCTTTTAGTACACTGTGTGAACATTATCCTGACGTTTCACAGAAGTAATTTCTAAAAGATGATTTTTTGAATGACGTTGCGAGCAAGTTGCAAAATGAAGACTTTCCAGTGATAAAAACTTTATTTTAATTGCTGTAGGTGTTCAGCTTTCTAATGAATGTTCAGAAAATGCTGAATCCCAGCCAAAAATCTCTCCTTGGCATTCCCCTTTCCCTAAACCCTCTCTCCTGTCGCAAGAAAAGTTTTCTTCTCCAAGTTTTCCTGTCCTTACCCCTGCTCCACAAAATGGCACAGACTGCGTGGCTGGAGGCACGGGGTCTCCCTTTGCTCCCGTTTCAGAGTCGCGTCCCTCCTCTCCTGGTTGGGACCCTGCCCCCAAGGACACCCCACCCCCCGGGTCCCAAGCCACTCCCCCCAGTTTCCAGGGGCCTGGTCCCAGAACTGAGGGTGGAGGAGTTGGAAGTGCAACCCCCAACTCACCAATTACAGCTGCACCAGCCAAGCCCGCTGTGGTCACACAGCTTGGGGAACTCTGTGAAACGGAGACTGTGTCTGATGGAGCTCACCACGGTTGCCATGGCACCGCCAGACGCGATGCAGGCAGTGAGTCCCGCCACTCTCCGCAAAGCCAGCGGCCACCCTGCTGCCACTGCCTGAAGCAGGGCAGCCCGGAGAAGCTCGGTCTGGCCTCAGAAGCCCCGCGCCAGAAGCCGCGCCACCAGCAGCAACCCACAGTGTAATAAATAAGGGGCGTTTTGTTCGCCTGACAGACCTTAGACCTTGAAGGAATATTGCCAAAGACTTGTGAGGCCAGGATGTTAATTGTTCTGCTTTGATCCTCTGACAGACCTTGAGAAAGATATCGCCAGAACTTGTTAATTGTTTTGCTCTGCTTGCTTGCTCGCTCGCTTGATAGGCCTTAAAGTAAAAAGCCAGAATGTGTTCTGCTTTGCTTGCATAATCACATATTGTTTTAAGTGCCAAGAAAGGAGTCAGTGGCTGAGGAAGACTACTCACCCTCATCCCCCGACCACCAGAAGGCAGAAAAAGACCCCCTAGCAACTGGAGGAGCACGCGCAGAACTACTAGAGGAGGAGCACGTAACCCGAAAACTGAACAGCTTAAAAGGAACAAACTAAGGGGGGGTGGGGCGCGGCAGTTTGTGGAGCAAGGACTCCTCTGTCGTCCAGCGCTGACTTTGCTTTTGCTTTCTGTAACCAATAAATCTTTTAAATTGTTATTCGATCTTTTATGGCCCATTGCGCTCATTTATAACAATTTTGGTGCCGTGACTCGGATCGAGATTTTGGAGGGGCTCTCTGCCTGCAGGAAGGCGCGCCCCACTATTTTGGTGGCCCCGGGGACGGGGGTCCTATCCCAACCTCGACCGACGAACCTAAAATTAAGAAAGCAAAAGCAAAGGTAGGAGGGCCCGGTTGACCCCTTAAATTTTGTGCACAAATTCCGGACGAAGACGCAGGACGTGTAAGTATAAGGGATCCGTTTGGGCGGGGTCGGGATCCCGGAGTACAACGTGTGGTGTGTGTGTGTGTGTGAGAGGGGGACTGGCAGCCAGATTCCCCAAGTGAGTGCGGACCATTAGTAGTTTGGTTCCCATTGACCTGTGAGGGCATGGGCCACGAAACAGGGGAAGCGAAAGTGATTGTTGGTGTGAGTGAAGGTACTCCGGAGGAAATGGGGCAGGGGAAGAGTAAACCTCCTGCAAACGTTAAACTCCCACCCATACCTAGAGATAGTCCCTTGGGATTTTTACTAGAAAATTGGGACCATTTCCCTGGAACGGAAGGAAGAGATAAGGCTAAAATGATATATTACTGTGTAGAAGTCTGGGGTGGGAAGGAGATTTCAAGAAATGTGTTTTGGCCAATATTTGGGTCAACAGAGGATTGGATAAAACAGAGATTAAATATTTGGGTAAATACAAAAAAACCTGTTTGTTTGGAGGAAAGTGAGTATGCAAAAATCTGGATAGCCCGTCCTGAGGTTTTTATCTTTAAATTGACCGAAAAAGGGAATAACAAAAATAAGAAAAAGGGAGGTAGGAAAGGAGAAATCCTGATGGTACCCCCTTCACACGTGCCCCCACCGCAGGCCCCTGCCCCCAGTGCACCTCCCCCAGAGGAGGATTCGGATTCAGATCATTCGAGTTACTCAGGACCAGTCACTAGAGGGAGATCTAGGAAACAACAAGAAAATTTATTCCCATTGAGAAAAATGCCTATGGGGGGTCCTCAGGCAGGAATAGGATTTATATCTGTGCCCCTCAGTTCAGGGGATGTTAGGGTATTTAAGAAGGAAATGGGACACTTA